>NW_024357613.1:12218926-12558678 GCF_014805655.1 Passer montanus | reverse complement strand
GGCGGGGGGCCCCGCCCCCCCCCGCCGCAGCCGCCGACGGGGCGCGCGTTCCGCGGGCCGGCGCGGGTCACTCCCGGCGCGGCCGGCACCGGCCTTTCCCCGTGAGCCCGCGGAGCCCCTCGGCACGGCCCTCCTCACCGGGCGCTATCAGCCCCAGGTCTCGTTCCAAAACTTAGGGGGAATAAATAGTCGCTCCCCTGCTGCGGTGTATAAATAAGATCAGCGTACGGAAATAAACGCTCAGCCAACCGACCGGCTTTCCGGACGGATGAAAATGCTGAGGAACGACATTAAAGCATTGAAAACACAGTTTAAAGGCATCCGTGTTAAAATTATAAGCATTCTGGTGATTGCGTTTTATAGCGCTTCTATTGCTGTCTTAATTCCTAATTGCACAGCCACTAGTATGAATAGTTTTTAAGGAAATCTCCAGCCTTTAATATGCTGCTCCCACTTATATTTATTTTTCGTTTCAGACAAACGATTTTTAAAAATAGCCTTTTCATTACTTCAGTCACAAAATAAGCATTTACAAACGCTAAATGAGGGTTGAAGAAACCTCTGGCTTTACTTTTCATTGCTTCTTTATGAATTTAACTCATATTTTCATTATTGTCGCAGGAAAAAAAATGAAAACGTGCATGGAATAAAATTAAATCAGGTAGCTTTAAATCACTGTAGTTTGGGGTAGAGTCACTAATTGGAAATATTTATGTTTGCGAAGCTGGGATTTCAGCAGTAAAAAGATACGGTATATCCCCTTTTTATCATAATGTGGGTCTACGAGAACATTTATATCATACCACTGTAAGAAATGATGTGTAGTTAAACAACATTTTTTAAGCAGGGTTTGTGTCTTTTTATGGCAACCCTCGATCTTTAGTCAGGGCTAGTTCTCATATTACATGAAATGTACTTTAAGAAGTACTACCTGCTCCAGCTGTCCAGGAAAAACTGAATTATGGAACTAGGAAACATATGGCAGTTGCATATTGCACGAGTAAGGTACATATGAAAGTTATAAATTTCTTTTTTAAGTAACCATTGTAAACGCATTTTTATAGGTTTCACAGTATGTATTACATCTGTAATTTTAATTTTTGCAATATACCTTTTTAAAGATATCTATGTTTTCTGTACTCCGGGGGAGGAAATGTAAAGCGACGTTTACACGTAAAAAAAAAAAAAAAAAGCTGAATGCAAAACAAACAAGACAGGTAAATAAACGGGGAAGCGGAGCTTCCTCACAATGGAAAGGACACTATGCCATCTATTGGCAAAGCAGTTATTTACAAAGCCAAGGGTACCCTAGCGAGTATTTTCTGTTCTTTCAATGTTGTGGAGTGTCCCAGTTGTAGCTTTCGTGTATTGTAACAAATAAATAAAGACATGTCTAGAGAGGTCAAGGGAATTTGAAAAATAAAAATTCAAAAAGGAGAAGGAAAAAAAATGAAGAAAGCAAGACAGTTCGTGAATTTATACCTCACAAATTAGGTCATTAACTCACACGGGATTTTGCAGCTAATTGCGAACTCCCTTCTTGGAGCGCCCGAGTAGGACAGATTTAACTTTTTCGATTGTTTTATTACTGAACCGTATCAAAGAAGGCTTTTCTGTTTGTTTGTTTGTTTGTTTGTTTTTTTCTCGTATTGTTTTTTTTTGTTTGTTTGTTTGTTTGTTTGTTTGTTTCTCGTATTGTTTTTCCCCCCGCGTTTTCAGTGCAAGGTTACCTAAGGACTTTGCGGCCCCGAAGCGGCCCGGCAGGCTCTCAGGCAGCTGACCTTGCTGTCTGTGCTCAGCCCGAGCGCTGTGCGGGTGTGACTGCAGGACCGGGCCTCCTCTCCGCGCCTCGCAGGGCTGCCCCAAAGGCGAGCCCGACCTGCCGGGGGCTCTAAGGCTCTGCAGGACACGGGACACGGGCAGGAGGTGCGCGGAGCAGCCCCCGCCCTGCGGGTCCCGCGGGCAGCGCTTGTGCTCGGCGACAGAAACGCTTATCCCGTAGGAGAGAGCTGCTGGTGCTTTTCCTTTTTCCAGGAAGGCGAGGGACAAGATAGTTTCTCCATCAGATATAAATAAACCGAAATAATCGGACAGATGTGAAGGGAAGAGTCAATTTTTCCTGTTCCAAGCGCAGACCAATTTCTGAACGAAAGTCCCTGTCTCTCCGTCTTGAACGGGCTTTCTTCCTTTTTCCCTCACTTGCTAAGGACTCGACTTTTTCCCTGCCATGACTAGCCCACTAGTGCTCGGTGAGAAACACGAGAGCCCTTTGTTTTAACTTTCAAGTTGTGATCTCTCTTTCCCTGAGCCGCAGGACAGTTTGGCCCTTCTCTCCTAGATGTGTGAGTCGGGGGGCGGGCGGGGAGAGAGAAATTCCTGGAAGCACCTGTATTTCTCAGCTCGAAAGGTTAATCTTTCTCCACACAGCAAAAGAAAAAAACATCCCTAAAATAAAAAAAGACACAATCCCCTCCGTCTAAATCCAGACCCCAGAGGACAGGGAAATATAAAATCCAGACCCTGCACTCATATCCTTTTACTGCTCTTCTCGGTGTGAACGTGTGAGTAGATGGTGTTTTACAAAGTTGTCTGAATTTCATGAAAGGCCGTTCCTGTGTTTATATGCGAGGGGAATTGCACTGTCTCGCTGACTGAAGCGCACCTTCGCCGATTGCTCTTTACCCGAGCAGTGGGAGCACGAAGGCTTCGCCTCGCAGCCTCACGCCCGGATTTTCGGATCAGCCCCGCGCGTCTCTGGCTGCCGAGAGAGCGCAGACACGCTCCTTCTGGGGCCAGCGCTCGCTTTCTGCTTTTTTTCCCCCTCCCCTGCAAGCGTCCCCGGAGCCCAGGGGAGCCTCGGGCTGGCGGCGGCCCACGTCTGGGGACGGTGATGGGATGGGGGGACCCGCCGCTGGTCCCCGCAGTCCCGTGTCCCTACTGGAACATCACCACGGCCCGCAGCCGCGCTCCCTCGGTTCCGCCTGCTCGTTTTTTTGGGAGCAGTCTGCCTGGGAACGGGGCCGGAGCGCCCCGACGCCCGGTCGGGATGGGGACGCCAAAGAAGAAGCGACCGAGCGCGTTTTTGGGGAGCCGGCGGAGAAAGATGCAGGCGGGTAGGCTGTAGGGCTAGAAAGGCATCAATGAAGGAAAAAAACCGAGCTCCATATGGGCAGCGATTTTTGAAGAAGGCATCCAACATGCTTCTCTGCCGTGCAGCCCACGCTCCCCACGCTGCAGCGAGGTGCCGGCCGAGCCCCTGAGCATGGCCCGACTCAGCCTGTCACCTGAATGAAGGGATTGGCTGGTCAAAATTAAATTCCTCCGCAATCAGTCAGACCAAAATGCTTTCAGAGTAGCATCCAGGGGATTATTTCCCCCGAGTATATCAGGATATACTCGGGGGAAATAATATATATATATCAAGTATATCAAGATACCTCCGCAATCAGTCAGACCAAAATGCTTTCAGAGTAACATCCAGGGGATTATTTCCCCCGAGTTACCTAACAAGTGTAGCATACAAGATGTATCTTTTAAATATATTGTTTTTTTCCGATGATGAGCTGAAAAAGAGACAGTTATTAAATCTGTGCGAGTACTCTGCTCGTAATTACGCAGGAAGTGGGGTGAGGATGCGGCGCTAGTGGGAGACTCAAGAAAAACGGGGCTTTAAAATCGCTATCCTTTAAAGTTTGAGTCCCTTGTCGCCTTTTTAGCAATAAACAAATACCTATGTGTATATCCAGTCACATATACATAGTAATATAAATCTATATGTATGTCCAAACATATATACACACATACATGTATATCGATTGCTATTCTATATTAAATATAGACATGCCTTGCGGTCCAGATTCTTTCAGTCATTCATGTCTGTAGATAAATTAAATTATTTCCTTTACTGTTTTCTTCTTTCACTATATTTTTTCTTTCTTCTTTTTCCTCCTTTTTTTCCCTTCCCTTCTCCTTCTTTCTCTTTTCTCAGTGGAAAGTGCACAGTAAGTGTGAAATATACATCATCGCCAGAGGAATTTCTCTTGAAAAGTCCTCTCAGCCCCCTGGTGTTCAAAGACTAAAGGATGATTATTGATTATTGCACTAGATCAGAGCCCGCGTTAAACGCCAGGAGAACGAAGTGGACGGGCCGTGAGGGCCCGGCTGCCGCCCGCGGTACCCGCGGCTGGCCGGGGCCGGCTCCGCGCTCCCTCCGCACCCGCGCAGCACGGGATGAACCGCGGAGCCGCCGAACGGCTCAAAGGCCCTTGGGCACGGCCCGTGCCGCCTGCGCGCCCGCGGAACCCCGCGCAGCTCTCCCCAGCCCCGCGCTCGCCGGCGGTGTCCGGCAGCAGCGCGGCTGCACCGCCCGTGCGCAGCCGGGACACCGCACCGCAGCGACGGGCCTGAGGGGTGTGAGGGTGGATGTACAGATGTGCACTCACGCACAGAGGGGGCTCCCGCTGGCTGCAGGAGGCCATACATTTAGAACGATGAGCTCTTGGGCATGCTTAGCTGCTCTTACCACACTCATGTGCCCTGAGATCCATGACTTGTTCCATGGAAAGTTTCACTGAAGGGGCTGAAGGGAATGCTGAGGTGTGCAGCAGAGGCTGAAAACCTCACTGGCGGGAGAGCACAGCGGGAGCCGGGGTGTGGTGCAGGACGGAGTGAACTCCTCAGCATCCCATACAAGCATCCCGCTCCAGGGGATGTGAGAGGGCAGGCATCCCTCCCCGCTGCCTGACCACAACTGAGTGGGTGACTGGGGTTCTCCCGGGGCTGTACTCCCTGACCTTTACTGCCCGAGATCCTGCATGGATGCAAACCTCCTCCTGTGCCTTGGGAAGGGTGAGGGATTAACTGGCGACTGCAAGCTCTCCAGAGCCACTGCTTCTTTGCACAATGAAAAACAGAGAGAGCATCTTTTGTCCATACAAATTGACCAGCAGTCAGAAAAGATAATGCTGAACGTGCTCCATTCATCTGGAGAGTGATGGTGCTGTTTAGGGACGGGGGTTGTGGACGGCAAATAAAAGAGGAGCTTTGGAAAGCACCGTGACCTTGGGCTTTAATTTACAGCAAATTTTGTCTTGTATATAAACAGAAGATTAAGTATATTGTGAAAAAACTTCAAAATGCATTTTAAAATTTATTATTTTTCTCTTCCTTTGGGCTGCAGACACTTGAATTCATGACAATCGAGAGGATTTTCTGTATGAATAAGAACATCAACGTCCCCATTGTGTCCTGTCACAGTATACTGGTATTTCTACATCCTCTCTGAGGTTCACTTTGAAACTTGGAGGAATGTGATCTGGGAATTAGGTTTTGGACCATTTTGTTTCCATTTTTCAAATGCAAAGATGCTACAGTGAAACACACAGTGGTTTCTATTTCTTCCTCTCTGTAGGCATGTTTAACTCTCATTGACACTGATGTGAGTTATGCACATGTCTAAAGAGGAGAAGGGAGTCTTAGATCTTTTTCTCATCGTTTACATGAGATCAAAAGAAATCAAATAGAGTTAATGAAGGGCCAGATGGTGCTTTATTTGTGCTCTGGAAGAGCACAGTAGAAGAGAATGGGAAGGAATATCTGTAGTTTAACCTGGCAAAGAAGAGGAAAACTTACTATCACATTTAATGGGCACTGAAGCAAGTATGCTGTATCTTCAGAAGTGGGAAAGGTTTGCTTGTTTTCTCTCCCTCAGTAGATTTTGGATGCAGGGCTAGGGTTGTTTTTGGAAGGCACTGATTGAAGGGATTCCAGACTCTGAAATCATTCGCATTTTGTCTTTTTTGGAAACACAAATTTCTTTGGACTGGGCAATTCTTCAGGTTTTGCTTTTAAGCCGTAGGATATGGGTGCTTCTCTAGTCCATGGAAAATGTGTAATCTAAGCTGCTATGAGGAGGCAGGGCTGCAGAAGTAGAAGAGCCTTTGATTTGGATCCTCACTGTGAGCAAGAGTTTGGCAGGAGAGGCACAGGATGCAGTAAACTTTACCAACTGTGCACACAGAGCAGCTCATATCCCAGAGGATGCAGACAGGGCCAGGGCCATCCTGTGCTGTGCCTCTGTGCCATCTCATAGCCCTTGCACCTGGCTGGTGGGCTCATAGCTCAAGCTGCCCCCAGGATAGTGTGGGAGGAGATTGGAGCACTGGGCATAGTTAATGAGAAATTACTTTCACCCTCACTGATGATAGGATTATGTGAAAAGAGATGAAAAGCTTGTTTCCTCTGTAGATCTTACACTGATCCTGGCAGGCTCTTTTGATATAGAATACCCCAAAGGGTTCTAATCGGTAAATGTGAGGGAAAACAGAAATTTTGCAGAGGATTACCCCTGCCTGTGATGATCTTGTAGAGATGGGGGCAGTAGAGGCCATCTTATTACTTGTTCTCTGTACATCCCATCCCTGTTTTGAAGCATGACACACCTATTTGAGGATAACTTAGCACAAGACCACAGATTTCCCAATAGCTTGATGTCATGTGTTGGACTTGCATGATAGTGTAAAGCCAGTTGACCAAAAAAAAAGGGTCACTTTTGTGTTATTCCTCAAGGCTGCTTTTGTTGACAAAGAACTTAGCACAAGACCACAGATTTCCCAATAGCTTGATGTCATGTGTTGGACTTGCATGATAGTGTAATGCCAGTTGACCAAAAAAAAGGATCACTTTTGTGTTATTCCTCGAGGCTGCTTTTGTTGACAAAATAGCTCCCTGGATTTGGATGTCTTTGCAGTTGAACTGAAGGTCTGGAGGCTTTCCTGTTTGAAAAGCAATGGGAAGAGATGCAACTAACGTCTGTACATTTGTTTAAGGATGCCAGAAGTTTTTTGTGTTTATGCTTTCTTCTCAGAAAATTATATCAAAAGTACTTTAATAGCAGTACAGCCACATCTACTCTTTGCCCCCTGGTACAAACCTAACATTACAGCTGCAGCTGACATTATTTCCACCTGCTTTAAATGTGTTCATGTGCCTCTAATCCTGTGTGCAGCTTCACATTTGTACCCATTTCCTGTATTTTATAGGCACATGTGGTATGTCGAGGTTTGGAAATGTAAACCCTCATTTTGTGCTGCTAGTTTTCTAACATTCATTTTCCCTGGCTGTACTCCTTGCTTGTAAAAAATCCAAAAAATCCAAACCAAACCAAACCAAACAAAAAAAAAATCCCAAAAATACAACAAAACAAAAAACACCAAACCAAAACAAATTATTTTTTCCCTGTTGAAGTTTAACCAAAAATTTTAGAACTTCCTTGCTAGTTTATATATCTAGCACTTTTATTGAGTGAGTGTGCAGTAATTTGGTGGGTTTACTAAGTAACTTGACAGTTAATGCGATACATCTGCAACAGATTCCCAAATAACTGGCTGCTTAGAAATATGGAAAAGACTAGAATTTTCGCTCTTTTCTATCCTTCTAAGAAATTCCTATCTGCTCCAGCTCCACAGAAGTCAAGATTCCATTAAAGATCCATGTATGCCAAGAGCTGCTACCAACAATAATAAAACTAATTAGAGCTGACTCTTCCAAACTTTCTATTATATTAGAAAAATATTATGGATTTTAATCTAAAGCATTTAAGAAGCCAAATTAAAAACACACAAAACCATGCGTACACCTGGAGCTGCACGGTGGCTTTATGAGGCTTGAGAGCATAAAAAACCCCTCAGCCATGAAAGAAAGAGCCCAGACTTCATTTTCCACAGACAGATCGGCTGCTTCGCGTCAGTGACCCGTACCTGTGTGCGTACTCGCTCCTGTGCACAGAACTATAGCAACATCAGCAATCCTTCAGTGCTGCACCATGGCCCAGAAGGGCTGGGAACCGTTTGGTCTTAGGCAGTGCAGACTCAGTCAGTTGGGGATGGAAATCTCTAAGAGGAAAACCCTAACAAGCAATCCCATATCCCTGGGAAAATTTCTGCATTTCCTAAACTGACTTCTTCATGACACAACAGCCAAAAGCTAGTCCACCCATTAGAGTAAGGTTGATTTTTAGGGATAGCCTGCACTTCAGGGAAGCCCGTGGTAGTGTGAATATATAGGAATGAACAGGAAAAACAGACATTCATGCTGGAGATACAAAGTCTGAGTGGATGAATCGAGTGTCCCGTGGTTCCAGAGGGAATAAAGAAAAAAGATGAAGGAAGCTGACCAGAGCTGTCCTGTGCCTGGGTAATTTTCCCTGTGAGAGACTTAGTTGATCTAATATCTTCACTGCAGCTTCATTAGCTTTAATTTGCAAAATTTTAGATGGCTTCAGAGAGGTATTTCACGGTAATGAAGACAAAGAGTATTGGTAAAGAGCTGAAATGTCCCAATTCCCTTAATGACACTGATGTGTCTGGACTTGCAACGCGTGCATCACTTTTCACTTCTTGGGGTTAAAAAGTTGGTAAAAGGAAGAGCCACCTCAGATTCCTTCTGCAATTTGTGAAGAAATTCTCTATACTGCTTTGCCAAATGTTGTTTAAAGCCCCGACATGTGTCTGTTTATTCATTAGAATCCAACAGAAGGATAGAACATAGTGCTAATGTTTATGTTTCAGTTAAGGAATTCATTTATGTTGCCTCACTTAAAAATATTCTCCTCACAGAAAATATAAGTCCAAAGTTGATTTATCAGGTTTAAATTTAAGAAAACTATATTGTCAGAACAACCACACATTCCTTTTTGCACCACTTTTGAAATCTGTTTCCTATTACCATCTCTGCATCAGACAAATACAACCAAGTTATTTACAGGCTGTGAAAGATACTAAATCTTTTCTGAGTAATATTACACTGGATCACAAATTCTCACTTTTAATAATAATTGACAACAAACTAAAGTGAAGGATATTCACAATTAGTAACAACAGCACATAATGCTCTCCCAGTGCCTTGTATCTCCAAGACCCAATGCAGACGTAAGCTGCTGAAGTCTCATTAACATTTACTTCGGAAGGATGTTAAGTATTGTTATCTCCTGTTTACAGATGGTGAAAGAGGCTCAGTAGGATTGTGACTTGCCTAAAAAAACTTAGAACAGTTTAATTGCAGAAGCCAGACCAGAACTCTCAAGCTCTTGGCTCCTACTTGTGCGAGAGAGCGAAACACATTTTTAAGAGCATCCTGTGACTTAGGAATCCCAGTTCCAGCGCACACCAGGGCTTGAGCAGCGCTGGGGCAGCGCAGCTCCTCAGGGGCACTTTGCGCTCCCAGCTCCCATTAACTTGGAGTGATTTTGGAGCTCTTGAAAACTCCTTTCAGTCCGTGGAGGGAAATGCACAACACCTGTGATTCATAGAAGCGGCGCATGGAGAGGCAGGGAAGAGGCTGGGAGCCACAGCCAGCTCCACGTGCAGCTCAGCCACGATTCAGAAGCTGGAGGGCTGAGTGCTGAGCCTGTGCTCCAGGGCTGAGCAGCCGGGGGAGCCGGCAGCAGTGCTGCCAGCTCTTCTCACTGACATGATTTTCTCGGGAGCACAGCCAGGAAAGATCTAAAGACAGAACTCCAGCCCTCTAATAAATTTCAGCTTTGCCTTTGGGAGGAAGCCCTCCTTGCCTGGTCCCTTGTGCCTAGCCCCTACACCTTCAGGAGAAGGGAGCAGCTCAGGTGGATGCACATCCCTGGGCTTTCTTCCTGGCCAGCCCCTGCTGCCATGCTGTGAATGGGAAAACTGGGAGCAGGAGGATGGGCAGAGAGCCATGGAAATCCCTGCAGAAGTAGATGTACCAGCAATGTATTTGTGTATGTGTGATGGGAATGCAAGAGTGAGGAAAAGCCCCTACACCTTCAGGAGAAGGGAGCAGCTCAGGTGGATGCACATCCCTGGGCTTTCTTCCTGACCAGCCCCTGCTGCCATGCTGTGAATGGGAAAACTGGGAGCAGGAGGATGGGCAGAGAGCCATGGAAATCCCTGCAGAAGTAGATGTACCAGCAATGTATTTGTGTGCAAGAGTGAGGAAGCACAGTGCAGCTAGGGCAGCAGCCCCTCAGGGCTGGAAATGCAAAGTCAGATAGATCTGGGGCAGGTGGAAAGGGGCAGGAAACAGCACCTCTTGTTGTTAGGTGGACAAGTGCACTGGTGCAAGGCATGCAGGTTGTCAAATGAAGAAAAGGCTGGGAGAATCCATCAACATCTAATGCCCAAAGACCTGTGACAACTGTTTGTGTCAGGATTTGGATTGGGATTGGGATTGGAACTGGTTGTGCAGCTCTCACTCACCTGCATGCAACCTTGCACCACCATGCACACCCGAAGCAGCACCTCTTGTTGTTAGGTGGACAAGTGCACTGGTGCAAGGCATGCAGGTTGTCAAATGAAGAAAAGGCTGGGAGAATCCATCAACATCTAATGCCCAAAGACCTGTGACAACTGTTTGTGTCAGGATTGGGATTGGGATTGGGATTGGAACTGGCTGTGCAGCTCTCACCCACCTGCATGCAGCCTTGCACCACCATGCACACCACAGCCTTTGGAGATGAGGAAGTGAAAGGAATTCAAGCTCAAAGGAGGGATCAAAGTCATTCCCCATGCTTGTAGGTATCTGGCAGTGTCTGTCTTGCTGTTACCCAATTTGTTAACTTTTTCCTCTGGCAATACCAGTGTACAACTGACTGGAAGCCTGGAATAAGAGTGGTTAGAGCTGAGGAGGAAAATTTCTTCTTCATCAGGAAAGAGAGTGGATGCTGCATGAAGTTGATATTGCTTCCCCAAAACTCTGCCGAGAAGAGAAAGGAAACCTTGGATGAGGGAGAGGATGCTGAGGCATGTGCAGGGAGCTGGGTGAACGCCAGCTCTGGAGAAGGGAGAACATCCCTGCAGGCTCAGAGGAGGTGCAGTCCTCCTTCGACAGCCAGATACTGAGCCTGGATTTTCATGGCAAGGTTTTAGACTTGCTTCCTTGGCTATGAGTTTTGGCCTCAGACAATGCTCAAAGGGATGCAGAAACCATTTACAGAACAGTCTCAAATTTGCATCTATGTTTGGAAGTGCTCAACAGCTTCATCACATTAAAGCATTTTAGGAAGGTGTATAGCTAAGCAAATACTCACTGCTGAGAAGATCTTGAGGTAATTCTGAGTAAGAAAGAAAGGCATCACTTATGTGGGAAAGACTACCGGCCAGAGGATCAACTTTCTAGGCCAAACCCCATTAAATTCAAGGGAAAAACAACTTTTAGATGGCCTTGTGCCTACACTTAGAAATTTAATTGAATCTGGAATAAGCTTTGTAGACCAAGGGACTCACAGCATGAGACAAATTGTTCACTGCAGTGATGGCAAATGCAAGCAGCAAGCTGGCCAGCTGGTTCTGTCAGGGGCATAAAGAAAATCTAGTCAGGATAAATCAGGTAAAATATCTAGATGGTGGAATGTCACTCCAGGGGCCAGGATGGGGAAAGGTTAAGGGTCTCTGAGAAAAAAGTTGCTTTTTAATGTCCTTTTTGCTTGAACATGTTAATGTCCCAGAGGCCTATTCTTTACATAATTCTGTTTGCACAAGATGAAGGGGGTACCAGAGCTTTGCCAGCTTCATGTAGCTCATTGCAAAATCCTTGAAAATACTGTTTGAAAATATTTATGCAGCAAAAAAAAGCTATTTCACACATTTTGAATCGGCAGCCAGGTTTTAAAATAAACCAATCTGTCCTCAGAAATTAAAAGAAGAAGAAATAAAGATCAAAATTCACAGTTAGTGTAAATTGCCAGACTTTTCAGTGAAGTCAATGCAGGGCTGCCAATTTAAACTAACAGAGAAACCAGTCCAAAAACCATGAAAGTGATTTTAAGAGTCTTCAAAACAGAGTTTCCAAAACATTACGTGGCCACAGAGTACCTTGCAGAATGATAAAGTGTGGGGTGAGTCTCTAGGTACCCTAGGACAGAGAATAAATGGCAGCACTAGGACTGAGGAATATTAAATCTGTTTAAAGAGTACCAATGTGTCAATCAATAATTGCTTCTCCATTAAAAAACTGGAGTTTTTATATATATACAATAACTAGAGTTTTCTCATGCTAAAATAGTGAAATATTTAACCAAGTCTGTGAAAACCAAACGAATACTTTTTTTTTTTTTTTTTTTTTTTTTAATAATTCTCGATATAAATGAATGAACAAATGAGCTGTGGGCTCCCCTGTCTCTCCAGCAGATCACCGGTCTGAACCATGGAAAACTTAATTCAGACAGGCTCTGTTGAACAGCATCTCCTCTGTAACACTTTTTCAGGGCACTGTACAATTTTTAAAGGTATGTCTGAGAGCCAGAAGTTGGGAGCATGTACATCTTCTCTCCTTTTTGGATCTTGTAATCCCAGGAGGGAACATAAGCCAGTTGTTGGTTACCCTAAGCCATTAAAAGTCTCTCTTTCAGAGAAACTATGACTGGAATATTCATGTTGAAAAACACACTGATGCCGATGCAGAGATCAGAGATATTCTCTTACTTCTTCTGCAAGGGCCACTATGACCTCTCTATCTTACCCTCTGCTTTATGTTGCATCCTATAACTTTTCTTTCCAGCAGAGTTCTTGAGGTTGTGAAAATGAGGGTGAAAACCTGCTCTCAGCACAAAAGATTGGGTATTTGAAGACAGGCATGGCTGGTGTGCATCTCATTCCAGGCTAATAATATTAGCACTACTGTCCCACAATAATAACGAGTACATGTTTTATGAGAATTTCCAGAGGCCCGGAAAGAGCAGTCAGTGTTGGAAAGGGAACACAAAGCTTTTTGGCTGAAAGTTGCCCAGTGAACTGCAAGGCAGGCTCCTCAGACCCTGGGCCAGGTCCCTCAGGTGACAGAACCTGGCACAGCCTTGCTGGCTTGATCAGGTCAGTCCTGATGCAGGAGGATTAAACAAGAACTGACTGTGCTGAATTTTCCTTCTGTTTACTCCAGTGGTTGCCACCAGGCAGCCCAGGGAGGCTTTGCAGGCCTCTCTGAGGGCATGGGAAAATCAGTGTGTTTAGCTTTCCTGGGCTGAGCACTGGGCTCAGCTGGAAGTGTGGACCTTGAGGTTAGCCTTACATCACCGGAGGTGGGCGCATAAGCCTACCCTCTGACTTCTGCCAGAGCTAAATTTAAATCCTTGATGGCTTAAATGACTTCTGTGGCAACACAGTGATGGATTTGAAAGGGAATGAGAGAGAGAAAAAAAGGAAAATACTCCCCAATGACGACAACAAAAAAATAACCAAAAAACCCCACAAACAGAGAAAACGAACACAGCTATGATTATGTCAAAAAAGGAGAAAACAAGACTCATTTGCAGTCAGCAGTTCAGAACATAGCCTGGAGGGGCACCAAAGGCTTTATGCCCTTGCTCTCAGCTGGAGAATGTCCACTTGCCTTTGGTGAGGAGCTTGTACCAGCCACAGCTGCCTGGCTGAGGAGCAAATTACTTTCTCAAGCCTCTGAACTCTTCAGGGAAGTAAAACTTTTGCAAAAACTTTTGCTGCCTAGGAGGGGCAGGTCCCAATCAGTAACAGAGACCTCTAAGCATCAGCGAGACAGCTAATAGTGAAGACCTGTTTTCTAAATCCAGGTGTAACATGGCCATAGTGGCCTGGTGGACAGCGAGTGCTGTCCTATTTCTGCATGAGAGGGCTGAGCCATCTAAGTTTTACAGGAAAACATCCAGGGGGAAAGATTTATGTATTTGCCATGAAAAAGCACCAATTCTTGTATTAGATGAACTTGGACTGCTTTATGTTACAGAAATAAATGCATCCCCATGGAAAAAGAATGCAAATATTTGCATTATTTGTAATGTCTTGTAATGTCCTTCAACTATCTGGCTACATGTGCACTGTATATTAAATTCATGCTTTGCAGTAAGATGTTTGCTGCATACGGCTGGATAAAGTCATTAATAGAGATTTAATAGCTGCACAGTAAAAACCTCAGCCTTCTAATTTGTCTTTATCATTTTATCTTTAGCTATAATTAATAATTATAAGAAACATCTCTGTCCCAAATAGTCTCAAAGAAGTTTATTAGGCAGATCTTCACGTTTTAAAAAGCTGTCCTGATAACATCCTTGTCTCATGGGGGGCTGGGGGGGGAGAAAGAGAAAAGAAAAGGAAGAAATAGAGAAAAAAAAAAAAAAGAAAGAGGAAAGGACAACTCTTCTGCCAAAATAAACCAATTAGCTCGGGAGAAAGAGAAAAGAAAAGGGAGAAATAGAGAAAAAAAAAAAAAGAAAGAGGAAAGGACCAAAATAAACCAATTAGCTCATGGATTAAATGTTTCTTCTGAAACACGTAAAGACTTGGAGTAATGTTCTCCTTTTTCTTGGAGGAAGCGTTAGGACATGAATTCTGTTTCTTGAAGTGTAGATACTATTTGCTCTTTGGCAGCAGTCCTCTCAAAAATATTGCTGGTGTTGCAAAACTATAACTACAGGTCCAGCACTGGATGCACAAATGGTTTATAAATTACAGGTTGGGTCACATGCAAAAGAGCCAGTTGGATTCATGAATAGCATGAGCTACAGTCCAGTGCTGGATTCACAAATAGTCTGGGAGCTATAGGTCTGGTGGACAGGTAGATTCAGCATTTAACAACACCTAGAAACTACAATCTGTCATTTCTCATTTTTAACAAGGGTACCTAAAATGTCATAGAGAATGAGATTAAAGCTAGATAATTTCTCTATAATTTCCTTTCACTGGCCCTTTATTTTTCCTTTGCTGTCATTTCTTACCTCCTAGGAACAAATAACAGAAGAGACACTGTAAATGGGAAGCTAACTATGAAAAGCATTGCCAGGAATCTTGCCCTAAATACTGAAAAACAAAGATGGAAGTTATGAAACTGGAAACAAATTTAAATATGAATATTATGGTGGAATAGTTAACATTTTCTTATTACTTTTGTTTTAGACATACTTTAAGTTATAAAACGCCTGAATAGTAAGCTTTCAATTGAAAGTTTATTTTCTGATTTGATTTAATTTCTCATTTTCTTACCATTGTTATTGTCAGATAGATGCAATACTTATTCTTCAAATTTGTCTGTTGCTATTATTGTTATTAATAATTCTGTGTTTTATTGTTGTGATTTAAATGTTCTAGGACTTATTAAAATCACTGTGATATTGAAGACAATTTTTTTGCATTGCATTTGGTTCAGGATTCAAATGCTATTAATTTGGAAGGGGATTTCTGTACAGTCATCCCACCCACTTCATGAAATCAGTACTTCTAAGCAGTTTCATAATTTTTTTCTGATAATTCTTTACAGTCACTGGTCTGAGTAACAAAAAGACTTTGATAATGTACTATGAGACAAATCTTGCAAAGCAAATGGAATGAGTTTAACTGATTTTGGTGGAGATATTACAAACGTCATCATGATTGAATGAATCTTCTAACAGGAACCAGCTGATTTTATAGACAAAAGTCCCGATGCTCACTTTGATAAATCTCTTCTTATTTGAATGAAGATTGCAGTATTGGACCCACATGGAACTTGGTCAGAGGCCAATAATGTGCTGTGAATGGAAACATTAGTTTATGATTAGAAATCTGATTCTATTGTTGTGCAGATTTACTCAAGCTATTGTCCTATAAGAGGGAAAAAGGGCAAGTGAGGTAAAAACCCTTTTCCCCCAATAAGAATTGCTTTTTATCCATGCTCACAAGACCCTCTGTGCTTGTTTACTGCAATGGCCTGTGGTACGTGAATGGCTGTATGCCTCATTTGCACCAAGATGGGAGCAATCTGAAAGTGCACATCCTACTCCTATAAACTCCCCGGGAAGGCTGGGAATCTGGCTCAGATGCTGTCATCAAAATGTGCTTGAGCATGGCAGTGCATGGTAGATGCTGCAAAAGTATTCCCATGATTTCTGCAAGGAGGGGAATGCTCAGCTGGAATATGGTAGGACTTCCACTGCTGCACCTCAAAAGGTCCTTCTCAGTCAGAGGATGACTTAGCTGAATTCTGGGTCAAGCTTGAAGAAGACAAAATGTAATTGAATACTCTTCTGAGAGTTTTAGGTCAAGTATTAAACATTGTGCAAGCCTGTCGGCCCAAAAACATTCTCTGCTACATGAAGATCTTGGAGAAATAGCTCAGCTCGTGACATTTATGAGGAAATGTGAGGTTTTCAGTTATTTGTCTCCCATGGAACCAAAACTAGGAACAGATTCAGCTGTGCATCTATTCCCAAAGCTTAGCTGTCTGTGTTATATGAGCTCTTGCTCTATGCCTCAGCAACTTCCACCGACAAGGCGCGGTCGGATCCATCTCCACCGTTACTTCACAGACACTGCACTCATTGCTCAGGCTGGATCACAAAACACATGGGACTCCAGTAAACGTGCAAATACCATCAGGTAGCTTTATTTGTTATATTATCCAACAATGACTGCAAACAGGCATTTTAGTAGTTTGTCAAACCCTATCAGGATGGTGGGTTTATTGCTGACTTCTGTCCAAATTGCTAGACTTGGATTTAGAAATCATGCTGTCCTCATTAACATGCACTTAATTAGTAGCAGTGGCGAGGCTCTGGAAAAGCTACTGATGTTTAACAAGTCTTTTGTGTCTGGCTTCTAGAAAGTTTTGTATTAGCAGAAACGTGATAGATCAGATTCAGACAGCAGTGCATTACACATATTTCTTGCAAAACAGCTACTGTTGAAATGGAATCTTTATCAAGCAAGAACATAGCTGTGCTCCAAAATCCATCACAGGATTAGCATTTACCACTCTGTTTTCAGATGTGTACTGGGAAAAATGTGTGTTTTGGTACATTTAAGGTCCTTAAGTGTAAAATAAGCTATGTTGTGTGGAGCAGCTAGAGAAGGCTGCATTTAGTGGCATCCAAAATAGAAGTCTGTTGGGTCAAGCTAGTCTCTGGCTTATTCTCAGGCAACTGAGTAACCCCTTGTATTTTTTCCTGTCACTTCTCTCTCCCCACTCCAAAAGATTCATTATGACAAAACTATTAAGAGCATTTTACTTTCCTTCTCAAAAAACCCTGGATGCACCTGCATGAGGGTGTCTTCAGTGGCTATTAAATACGAATTTTGAGCTGTCCTCAAGAAGGATAGGTGTACAAATCCCCAAATTAAACACCCTGGGAAACAGAAAGGAAAGCTTTGCATCCTTACCTCCCTACTACTTGGACTCATGAAGCTGAAAATAATTAAGCTCTTAGGATTTTAAGTGTTTATTTCTGCCACTTATGTACATTCTAAATTTTAAGATGTTCCTTTGACCATATTTACTTCCTAAAGAAGATTTTAGAAGTGATAGTATTCTTATATCTTGGCTGTTTTGCAGAATGAATAAAATTTTAATATGAAGCAAAACTTCAATATCTTTTTTTAATAAACAAAATTTTGATTCCTAGATGAGCAACCTTAATGAATTATAGAGTTGTTGGCTTGTTAAACTATTATATTTCTCAAGCTTCCTATACTTCTTTTATGCTGCACATGTTTATATATATTTTCATACAAGATAACAATGACTTGCTTTCCGTAGATCAACATAAGATTATTTTACCTTCCCTGTGTGGTGCTACTCTATCTTCCTCTTCAGTTTTGGCTCTGCCTAATACTACAAGAGCTAACATTTTTCTGATATCACTGTTTAAGCTGAAGAACAGCTGTACTGCTAACAAAATTATTGTGGATTTCTATAAAAAAGAGGGAAGGTGGCAGTTGTCAAGAGCAATAGAAACGTGCTACAGAATCTTTGTACCAAAAGGTGATCAACATTATCAAAGTCCCTGAGAACTCTGCTTTATAGTTCAATGTATTCAACAAAATTTATTTATATATATATAAATATATCTATTCCAGGATTTTGCTAGTCTCTATGCAACCTTAACAGTAATAGCTTTTTATGTTTTAATTTCCTTAAAGGAAAGTCTTCTTTGGAACCCATGAATGCTTCAATGTTTTGGAAAGATCTAAATATATGTCAAATATCTGTTGAGACTTATGATTTTTTTTCATTCACTCAGAAATAATTTTATGTATTATTTTGAGAAACAGCACTATATGTACTGTAAATAAAATAGAAAAATAAAAAAAGTATTATCTGATAAGCTGAAATAGCTCTGTCTGTTGGTTAATTACCCAAATACTAAAGAAAAGTTAGGCTAATGATTTCCAGACAGTTGTCATGCCATATCATGTTAAAGCAGCTGTTAACCATATGCACTACTGTAGTTCTGCTTATATTAACCATTATGAAATTTTCCTTGGGGAAAAGTGCTCACGTGCTTGCAGAGAACCTCTGTGCCCTCTTTTTAAATGAAATAAGTTGGTTATTCTTAGAGCATGGCAAATAATTTGTAACAAATCACTTGGTGATTTCTCCTGCTTGAATGGAGATTGTATTTTCCAAAGCCACCATGCACCCAAGGAGCAGAAGTCTGGGAGCTGCACTAGAGCAGAGGGAGCACTGGGAGAGCCTCCAAAACCAGCCCTGGTGTCACTGCACCAGTGCAGCACTGATTCTGGTGGTCCCATGGCTTTGGGACACAAAGTCACATTTCTTCATGGCCATTGAATCAACCTATCAGCTCAACCTTATCAGGCTAACACAGGAATCCCTGACACTGCTGTTTTGCACAGGAGCATGGACCTGTAGTGGGATAGGGTTTCATCTGACCTTTTCCTTTCTGTCTTTCTGAGAGGGAGAGAGATGGTGATCCATAAATTCCTAGTGGCCTGTGGTGGCAAATATCACAGTGATAACCACCAGAGAAACAAGATCTATGGAGAGCGGCCATCTCTTTCATTAGGCTGACTAATATAATTGGAAAAAAAAAGATGAACTTTCAGCTCAAAATCTCATTGTCAGGTCCACGACAGAGGCCTGTTTTGAGGGTAGCTTGGGGATGATAGCTCATTGTTGGTTTTTTTTGTTTGTTTTTTTTTTTAATGTATTTTCCTTCTTGTTTAGAGCACAAGAAGACCATGTACTCTTTAAAAGCATTGCCTCATTTTTCTTAAAACATTAAAACTACAATATGATGTACATTTACTACCAGTTTGATAAATATATGCAATATTTTCTTCTCAAACTTGCAGTATAATTTATAATCTTGCATCATGCTAAAGAAGGGTACCTATATTAACTCAGGATGAGATGACATTTACACTTATTGTAGGGATATCTGTTTGAATTTGTTACAGCTGCCTTTGTGTCCTCAGTTGCATACACCTTCTGTGTGTATTCAGGCAAATGCTCAGGAAAATAAATGGAGTTCAAGATGAAAATGGTTTTATTGGATAAAGATCACAGAAATGTTTTGTCTTACAATACCTACCCTGGTCACAGTGTGAATGATTCACATCTCTTCTCTCTGCCTCCTAATCCCAGATGTTGGAAGAAGCCAGCTGACAGGGATATCATGTAAGACATAAGTCATATTCCTTCTATTCAGTGTATGTAAACCCAAGGTGCTGCATTCCAAAAAGACATGGCGGGCACCAGAGAAGGACATCAACAGTAGGAAAAGGTCTGAAATCACACCTTACAAATAACAGCTGAAGGAATTTAGATTGTTTAGTCAACAGAAGAATTAAAAGGAATTGTAAAAATAGTCTTCAGATACATGAGGGTAGAAGCAAGAAGAATGAAAAAAAATTTCTTTTGCCCTTTGTGCATTAAAAAATGACGTAATTTAAATAAGGGATAGGTAGCAGAAGAGTAAGAATATTGTTTTCCTTTTAATAAATAAACAACCATTGAAACAGATTGTCTAGGGAAACTGTGAAGTGAAATTATCGAAGGGACAAAAGAACAGGTTAGAAAAGCAAATGGAATGATGTACATGTAGTTATATGCCCTACCATGTTGGAGGTGGATCAGCTAGATAACATCTTAGTGTCCCTTATAGGTGCCTTTTCTCTGACTTTATGAGTGATAACTGTATGATGATGGCAAAAAAAAGCACAAAAATTGTATCCTCCATAATAAGTTTTCTGTCTTCAATCTGACTGCTTGACAGTGATTAAACAAAGGATATTTTTCTTTTAAAAAACTGTCAGTGTTTTTCATCTCAACCCTGACTGTTGTGATATAGTGATGGTATACTAGCACAATTCAGTCACCCTCACAATGATCAGTAACTTAATTTCACAAGTGTATTACAGTATAAGTAGATTATTGAACAGAAGGAGCCCACTGTTTCAGTGCAGAGAAATATCCAGATGACAGGAGCTTGCACTGTGTCCTAGTGGGTATTTCTGAGGCCAAACAATTTCTCTCAGCAATGCAACCACTTGGTCAGATGTCTGTTCTTGCTTGTGACAGAGCTGAAAAATTATGCTTTGCAAAGAGACCAAACCTGCTCAGACAATGACAAACAATTTGAAAATAACTGGTCTGACCGGGTGTCCAAATTGCTGACAGAAAGGAAATTTTCATATGTGCAACGAGCATGAAGGATGAAAGCCCTTCCCTGGTGCTGCTCCTCCACTGAAGCCCTTACTCCGACCTGTGGCCTCACTAGATGACCTGCAAGCAGAGAACAGGGAGAGTATAAGAAAACAGTTCCTACTAAAGCTTATTTTCTGAAGAAAAGTCTGCCCAGATGTTTCAGTCTTATTTTTACATATTGCCTGCTAAAAAAAATCTGTAAAAGGTTAGTAAAGTGATCTGGAAAAACAGTAAATTTTGCCTTTTGGATAGAGAAAAAACTGTATTTATATTTATGGTGCCTATTTATGCATTTTCGCTTTATATATTTGGGTCCACCCAGGGCAAAAACTGCGGGGGTGGGAGAGCTGTGCATGTCTCATTCACACCCCTCCTTTCTTCAGAGCCCTATGGAGTCCAATGGCTCTGAGTCCAAGATTTTTGCTTCTGACTTCTCAACTTTTCTTGCTAGGTGGGAACCCTGTGCAGCCTGACTCTTGCCTTCAGCACCTCCTGGCACAGATATCACCTTGCATGTGAAATATTTCATACCTAGGAAGAACTGAAAGCGTACTGGGACAGTGACCGCTTCACCCCATGAGCAGCTAGAGTGCTAAACACAGTGGTACTCTTGGCTGGACTAAGAGCTCTGTCCTAGTAAAAATAACTCCCAGAATGCTATCCACATGTCTGTTGCTCCATTACTCTTGTTTATCTCAGAAACTAGGCAGACAATTTTTCAGATATTTCCCATGGGCAAAGAGCTTCGTATTATCAGATTATGTGGAGACACTGCTTTAAATGACTTTGATCCTGCAAAATTATGTGGGTTTTAATCCATTATCATGCCTTTTTCACAGTTTAACCTAAATAAAAGTGTGTTCCAATCCTTTTCATCCTGTCCTCCAAACTCTTTACCGGTGCAATGGCCTGCTATGGCTGCAGCACAATCCTGGCTGGAATAAGTCTTAATTAGCTGCCAATGATGTCATGTCCATGTCTGTGTTAAAGGCACAGGACTAAGTATTCATCCTTATTTAATGTACTGTAGAAATTCCATTTAAGGATAGCATTAAGATGCTTCAGAGCCAATCTTGTGTTTCTCCCGTAGTTGAGACGCTTGGCCTTCAGCCTTCTGACACTACCCCAGTTGTGCTATAATGGTCCAGAAATACACTGCCTGTTGTGTTTTATTGCTCATGTGAAAACTGTCCAATTCCTTGTCAGTTGACAAGGGAGGAGCGTTGCAGTGAAGGATTGCACAGCAGTGTGTCTGGGAGCGATGTTATTTCACACCAGCAGCAACCTTTCAGTGTTTGCGCGGCAGCCCAGTAGAGCCTTGGTGCTCTTGCCATAGAGCAGAGAGCAAACCCCATTGTAGTCATTCTCTCTGCCAGAGAGACCAATTCATGCTGCCAAATATCTCCCCTCAACACATTTATTGAACATTAAACCAGCAGAATAGCATTGAATGAAGTCCAGTAATTTTATAGGATATATTTTAGTCACTAGACTTTGAAGACTAGTCCAATGTTAATTATAAAGTTTCTGTGTCTGGATAACATATTGTTAACAGTTATTTTGTAAGTGCTAATGGCAAGATGGAAGATTTCCAATAGTTTTATTGAGGAAGTGGCAATTAAAATGTTGAGCACTGCAACATACATACAAAATAAAAATAATCCTGCATACACAGCACTTTGTGTCTGAAAAAAAACCCCAAACCAGAAAAAACAGGGACGAATATTTTCTTTTGAAATAAATGCAACCATTTTATTTCTAAAAAGTTTTGCTTTTGGGAAAAAACCCAAACGTTGATTTACTTGCCAACTTCAAATGTCACAATCCTTGAACAAGTTTGACATTGTTTAAAAGCACATCGTGAAACTATTAGAAAGCTAAGACAAGTTGCTATGTTATGTTTTTCCACACTCAAAGAGCAACAATATGTTCTCAGTTTGAGTAATTTCTTTTAGATTAAGGGAAACAAAACAAGAAAGAACAAAAGCAAAGTGTTCACAAGAGTGTGTGGAAGTGTGTACACAGGACAATTTTTAATGTGTGAGTGGAAAAAGGCGCTATGCAAGCCATGAGGCCAGCTGGGCACACTGATGCTCCCATGCCTATGTGCAATAACATGAAAAAAAGGACTACCTGCAGCTCTGTATCAGCCATCAGTTAGCAGGTTCAACACAGATTTTGCATTGCAGAGCAAATGCCTACCACCTGCTGAAAAAGGAGTCCTGGTGGGATCTGGAGTTAAGATGGGAGGTGAGCAGCGCAGGGCTGGCTGCTAGTGTGAAGTTGGTCAGTGTGAGGCACTTAATCCCTGCAAGCTGAGCAGGAGCTGGGTCTCCAGCCATTTGAGTGGGTTTAAGTTTGTTGCAACATACCTGTTTTAATCTAAACCTGCTGCAGTGGGCAGGTTTTAAGGCCCTTCCTTAACGCTTTTCCAGACAGCTCTGTTTCCAGACAGCGTGATGAGGCTGGATTTCACATCCTCTTCTGGGAGCCAAAGCTGCTCTGGGTTCCTAGGGCATGTCCTCAGCTCCCTTGGCAGACCCAGAATTGGATTGTGGGGCTCCTCACAGTCCCTGGGCAAGTTGTAGCAGAAGCCATTCAGCTTCCCTTAAAGTTCAAAGCTGTGATGCATCAGTGATGTCTGGCTGGACACAGAGGAAATATGCTAGTGTAGATCTAAAGTAGCTCAATCCTGCTGACCTCCTGTGAGAGCCAAATTCCTTTTCAATAAGCTTTTTAAAAAATACTGCCTCTTCTCTGCAGTGCAAAGCTGTCTGAGTGCACCTTACAGAACACTGTTTGAGGGCTCAACATCTCTGAGTACCAGGGAAGTTTGACTTCACACCTTGCATGATGTAGCTCAGCTGTACCTCTCATCCAGCAGTAATCTTTTTATTCCACAGCCCCCTTTCTAATTTTTTCAGGGAATATGCTCATCACCATGAATATAAGGATTTGGGCAGGAAGAAGTTGTCTGTTTCAGTTGCAATTTCCAGGCCCTTTCAGAGTAGTGTACAACTACTCTCAGCCCAAAGGCCAGCTGATCCCACGGCTGAGACCCATCCCATATCTGAATGGCACCTCAAATCTACTCCTTGAAATTACTAATCTGTTTTATTTTAGACACTGAATTTAGCCCCAGAGGAGATCCCTTGGCTTGCTCTCAGCAGAGGATAGGCTAGTCCATAGGGTGTGGTCTGGAGCCTCCTGCCAGTTCTCATGACCACCAGAAAGGTGGACAGTTTTTGCTCCTAAGGGCCCTCAGCCCAAACTGAGCCACACAGATGTGGAAATCTCACCTCTGCTTCCGCTGTTGTGGGGATATGCAGGCACATCACCTGTTAAGCACATGCTTCCTGAAGAATAGCTTTTAGCACCAGTTTTAGCAGCAGGTTTTGTAAGCACTGTTCAAGTTGGTGAGTCCTGAATGGGGCAAGGAGTGGCTGTCTGGGAGAAGAAGTCAGAGTGCCCTCAAAGGACACACAGCTAGTCCCTGGGCTGCACAAAGGGACCAACAAGCATTAGCCATTATATGGAAAACCCAGTAGTGATAAAAGAGCACTTTGGAGATCTTCAGCTGTAAAACCTGCCATAGACGCTTTTCTAAATCAATCCAAGCTTTATGTATAACTTGATAAAAGATTTATTAGGTGAAGGATAATAAATATGTTCAAATGAAAGGTATGGAAAATAAAAGTAATATACCTGTAAATGGTCTGCTATGCTATATTGAGCTGAACTAAATAAAAGCCTGTCTGGGACAAGTTGCTCTATACAAGGTATTTACAAAAAAAACAAAACAAAACAAAAAAAAAAACCCCACCAAGAACAAAACCAAGCTGGGTATCATGATTCTGTGTAAGGTCTGGGGTAAAGAGAGCAATTGTCTGACCACTGATGCTCCATTGGTCCAGGTGTTCCTCCAGGGTCTCTGTTAGCTTAAGAATGGATTTTGAGGTGTAAGGTGTCAGCGTTTGTGCTGTTCTTCACAAGAAGTCACAGTCAAACTGCAGCCCAAGATCAAAAGGCAGCAGACTCTGATTGGGAAACACAGACCAGTGGGGCAGATGCTGGATACCTTCTGTGAGTGGTTAAATGATCCATCTGGTAAGTAATGAGACCCTGACACTGTGAATTACTGTTGTTAAGAAAGTTAGGAACACCTGGATAGAGCACTGAAACTTTCCAGGAAATGGTTATGCTGGTACTTTTGGTGTGGCCTAAGTAGTGATTTAAAGGCAATGTGCTTGAAAGCATCCTCACAGTACACTCTGAAAACTGTGCCAGGACTGAACTGCTGAATGAAGAGAGAAGACTCCAAGAGAAAAATTCACTATTCACAGACAGACTTCTGTACTGATTACGTTAGAATTTTTCCCTGACAATATTTCTGTCAATAGAGAATCATCTCCAGAAAAAGTAAGCAGTAATGAACATTTATTTTCATTATTCACCTAAAAATGTCAGCAGTGTTCTCTATGACATGTCTCTTTGTCAAGACATGTCTATTCTGTAGGGAGAGCAGTGAAAACACTTCACACCAAGTAAATGTTCATGTGTGTGATCCTTAATGTAATTTCTTTATTATAATTACACTCTTCAAAGGCAGTTTATAATATCAAAGAGTTTCATTAGAGTATGTAATTCCTGATTTGCCTTTGCTCATGGAGAAAAGGTTGAAGATGGAGGTTTATTGTATGTGTTTTTTATAGGTTTTGGAATTTTTCTTTCCATTGGACTCCAGTTTAAAATGAAACAATGGTAGAACAGGGGTCAAGAACTTGGAAGAACTCATTCAAGCGGAACCAGGTACAGCTTGATTCAATATCGATATTTAATATGTTCTGAGATCGTGGTTCAAACTACGAGATAGCAGAATACCATTTTTATAGCTTTCCATCTGTGAGAAATTATTTCTCAAAGCACTCTGTATGAACAATCTAACAGATATTCATTTTTGAGATCATATATTCTGCTAAGTGGGATCTTTTTGATGCACAATCTGGCTGTGATAGTAATTTTAAAAGTAGAGAGAGAATTTTAAAGCCAGATTCATAAAATAAATGTCTTTCACACTAAGTTATTTTCCATGATGCATTAACTCATCCTTTTCCAGGCATTAGTAGGAAAGTAATGTACTCAATATTATATACTGATGAAGCAAAGGAAGAATGGATCAATGCAATAATCATAAGGAGATGATAAAATTTATATTGAACATACCCTTTCTTTTAAAATATTTTCTTGTTTATTTCAGGGCATAAATACAAAATTTTGAGTTTGAAAACAGCTAAAACTCTTTGATGGTGCAGCACTAAAAGCATTTTGCATTGATACTCTTATAAACATGATGCAGCTGTAGCAGACCACATATTTGGTATTTAAGGCATTTTTAAAATATTGTAAATCAGTTTCACCGACCCAGAATTCAGGAACCATCTGAGATTGCCTGTCTTGATAGGTCAGGCTGGAACCTGGAAGCTTGTTTTCTGTGGCCAACGGGACACTAGCATGGCCACTGTATCCCATGCCACTGTCTTTGATTTCCCAAACTTGATGAGCAGGAGCTGATTTAGATCAGGAACGACTGGTGGTGCCCTTGGTTACCAATCCGTAGCCAGTCTTGCCAGTCTTTGGACCCACAGTGAGGATTCTTAACCCAGACTACAAATGCCACCATACACTTGGTTTAATCTTGCCATCCTTTTCCTGTGGTAACGAGAAATCTCCGATGTATTTGTAGAAACCACATTGCTGACCCACCCAGTTACTTCAGTCACTTACGTCAGGGCTGAATTTGAAGCTCTCTGTCAGATGTTATGCAGAAGAACAAGGAACCTGTGGATAAAACAACTTTTTCTGGCCTTATCATCCATGACCCTGTTGAATTACAGACAGAACTGTATGGAGATGTTAGTAACTGTTGCATTCACCATCACCCAGCTTTTGTGGGCCTCTCCGTTTATCTGCTCTAAAGCTTTCATCATCCTCCTCTGTGGCCTCTCAGAGTCTTCTGCTATGAAAGGACAGTGACTAACATGTCTCATGGACTCTTTTGCTCTTTTTCTTCCCTTGCTGCAGGTCTTGACTGAAATATCAATTGACAGTTGTCTGTCACCCACCTCTGTTGTCTTGTTGCACACACTTGAATTTCATATGTTGAAATTTTGAAAGAGAAGAAATCCTGTACATGTTCTAAAGGTGACAAGGGGATAAAGGGAGATTTAGCTTTCACCACCCCTAGTAAACTACTTCCACAGCAGGATCTCTTGACAACAAGGGCTATTTTAGCTACTGTTTTGGGTTTTGGTAGCCGTATTGACCTGGAAAAGTAGAGTTGTCTTAATAGTTCTTGGATAGTCTAAAATAAAACCAAGATATCAACAGTAACATCTAACAGCAAACACTATATCAAATTGTTCAAAACAAAAGCAATAGTGAATGAAAGGGTCAGTTCACAGGAAGGAAGCCCTTGAGATGCTCATATTGTTACAGGAGAGAGTGGCTGTAGTCTTCAGGACGTAGAAGATCTCCACTGCTGTTGTGTTAAATCCCAATTTTGAAGGCTGGTTTTTCTTATTCTGAGAAAAAAAAAACCCCATGATATGGACACAAAGATTTAAAAGGGGTTCTTTGAGTGTCAGAAGCCAGGACGTTCCTCTGAATGCTCTGGAGGACTGGAGACCCTGGCAAGGGGCTCAGAGACCTTGGCACGGACTCCGAGACGCCTGTGCCTTCGATTTTAACCCATGGAGAAAATTACCAGGTTTGTGTGAAGATTTACATTTAAGTAGAATAATAGTTTGTTACAGGGAGAAAAGGTAGAATTTTGGGATTTTTAGAATGGGGGTTCAGGAGGAAAGATGGAGGAATTTCAGTGTGCCCTGTCCTTCTTCCTTCTCTTTCTTGGCCTCCATCTTCTGCTGGGATGGTGACACTTTTGGATTGGTTTAGAGTAGAGCCAGACTGTCTAACACAGGTGATAGGTATTGGAAAATTATTGTAAATAAATTACACGTAATTCTTAGTATGAAATGTTGACACCACCCCAAGGGCCGTCAGTGTGCCACGAACCGACCTGCTGGACAGACCTCAGCAGGTCAGGAAAAGAATGCATTAGATAAGGAAAAATAAACAACCTTGAAAAGTAGAACTGATACATCTCGACTTCTTTGGTTGTGGGGCTGAGAGAAAAACTCTTTAATACCTCAGGAGCCATTTCAGTAACACAAAACCCTAGATCTGAGAATTGCATTGATATCCAAATGTTCATTCTTTTTCTGTCTGTCTAAAGACTCTTCCCCAGTGTGACCATGGTGAGGGGCCTCAGGAGGTGTCTGTTATATGCAAACATGTTATAAAAGGGGCATCAGCTTGAGTGTGGGGGCGTGTGGAGGGCTTGAACATGGGCATGGCATTAAGCCCCAGGTCACTTTTGTAATTTAAAAGTATGAGATCAGTGAGCTCCCTGAAGGAATAACTCCATCAGACAGCAGAAGGGAAACAGTCCAAACAGTGGCAGCGTTACTGGGTACTAGGGCCTCCTTCAGCAGAAGGAAAAGATACATTTTGAAACGCATGGGGAGACCTTTGATATTTCTCCTTCTCCAGATGACCAGACCTCTGGAGGAAATCAGTACAAGTCAGCTTAGATCCAACTGTGAAACCCTTCGTATAGATCTCCATTATAGGAATATCTGAAACTTCTAATCTGAAGTCTGCTTTGTTCAGTCTGAGAATAGAAATGAGCCAAGACTGAACAGCAGCACAGTGAAACAGGTTTTGTAGACCTCAGGAAAAAACAAATAAGATAAAGGGTGTTCTGTACAAACATTCAGCTCTGGAGATGTTTGCTCCAGCCTCTAACTCTCCATTACAGAGAATCACAGAGGTTTGGAATGGCAGTACAAGTGCAATGTGTGGATGCACTGACATTTTCCAGTGGGGAATATTAAAAATGGAAAGAAATTAAAAACTCATATGTCGATTATAGCTTCAAACATTTTGACAGGACAAATACATGCAGGGTCCTTAGCAATGCTGTGCAATGTTTTTTTGAAATTTATACTCCCTAATGTACTTAGCGGGAGTTCATACAGCAATCAGCCAAAACTCAATAGGTACACTCCATCCAAATAGATTTTCCTCATAGTTGCCCTCAAAGCAGCATAATTTCTCATACTGCTTAAAGCTGATTTGAGTGCTGGGTCTGTGCCAATTATTTGTTAAGCCTTCTGTCTTTATTTTATAGCTTCTATGATACAACTGACCAACTCACGGAAACATCTGTTGCAGGCAAAGGCAAAGAATACTAGAATCCTACCAATGTGGGATGATCACTTTGTCCCTTTTCTGCCATCATTACCTCTAAGTATGGCCTCAAATGCAGATTATGCTACTCTGAAATGTCATTGTGTTCATTTTGAGGAGCTGGGAATTTATTGCTCATTTAATATAAGTTGATCTTTGTTAGCGAAATGTACAATTAAATGTACAGTATTTGATGGAGATCTGGGTGGCTTATAGCACCAACCTCTCACTTCTTAGCATAAAGTTAAAGTTCAGCCAGAGGTCTTGCATAATATGAGTTTTCAGGGATTTTAGCATAGTCCCCACTGGAGTGTTATCTACAACACAAACAACTATACATCATTTGGCAATTCAGGACAAGATTTGATTAGGAGACGCTCTATTCTAGCTAATTTTAATATATCGAAGAGTGTTCTCCCTTTGCACAGCAGTTATTTCTGGCAAGACCTGGAATTGTTAATGACGAAGAGGAGATTTGCCATACTACTAGCCTTCAAGCCTATCAAATTTGGCACTTCTCTAAACAAATCTATAGCACAATATTTCACCTAAAACATTTTATTGAAAGGTGACTGATCCAGTGCCAAGGAGATCTGAATCTCTTTCTCAAGAAACAATCCTTTGGCTTTCATTATGTTTTATAGGTTTTGTTTAACCCAACACTGCCTAGTGCCTTCAATGCCATATTTTCTAAACACCTTGTAGTGAATGACAGCGTTTTACAGAACAGTGTCCCTTTTTCAGCAAAACTATTGCACATTTTAATAATGGGCTTCATTTTGCCTAAGCCTGTGTCTTAATTGTCCAGTCTAAGCAAGTTCTTCCTCTAGTAAATGGAATGGCCAACCTCTATTGAGGGACTCCCATACCACCTTCCTGCAAAGATGCTAGTTCAAGGTTGTCTGTTCACTCAGGTTATAACCTTAAATGCTGGAAACATTCAAATCCAGCTTGAAAACAGTTCAAAAATCTATGATGCCAAAGAAGACACTGCTGAGAGAACATGCTTTTCAAAGACCCATTCAAATACACATACATTCAAATCAACAAAATTCTCCTAAACTATAAAAGTTCAGACAGACAATTTTCCTTTTTAAGGACTTGCATGAGGGGAAAAAAAATTCTGTGAGTTTCCCCCAGTTTCTGACTGCAAAAGACCCTTCTGCCAAGCACAGTCACAGAGACTGATTTAAGCAGAATTCAACTTCAATTGTGTAAGCTAAAGTGGGAGCAAGATTTTGCTTGAACAAATGCAGTTTTAAGGAGACAGACAAATCTTTAAACTGACTTAAATTCCTTTCACCTCTTTGCTAAGTATGAGCTGTATGCCAACTTTCTAATGATATTTTGATGTGTTTTAAATTGGATGTTAAAAACTTGGGACCCACGAAGTCCTGCAGAACTTCAGTGGCTCTTCCCTGTGCACCTGCTGCTGTAAAAAAGGCAGTCAAAGCCCTAATCCTCCAGCAAAACATTTCTGTGCTTTTTTCCAGTGTTGTTGTCCCCTCTTTTTTCCTCCAACTATTCAAAGTTCTTCATATTTTACCTTCCAAGTCCTCCTAAATGTCAGCTTTTTTGCAGTATGGCAGTTTATATCACATATTTAACTATCAGCTTTACTAATACTTTTTTTTTTTTTTTTTGTGGAACTCAATTTGCCAGATTCTTGTTTTAAAGAGTTATTATTCATTGAATTAGATGAGTCTTTAATTTAGTTTTCTCATGAGAAGTAGTTAATTGCTTTCTGTTGGCTGTTAGCGATCTCTGTAACAAGGTAAATGCAATTTGTTTCCCGAAGATTTGGTTCTAGGTGTCTTCTTTTCTGTTTCCCCTAATTCTGTCTGCATGTATTATCACACTGAACATCATATTTAGATGAACTGCCTAAGATGTTCTTGTGTTGCCATGTCATGCCTACCTACACACTATTCTCAGCATCTACCTGTGTCTGTCAATTGACAGAATCTGCACAACCATCAGTCCTCCTAAAAGACCAGTCCAGTTTTAGAGGAGTTCAAGAAATGGTTGAATGCCTCAGACTTACAAGATGCCTTAAACCATTGAAAATGTACCTTTCTAAACAGAGGAGGGAGATCTTATTTAGTACCTCCACCAAGAAATATGTAACAGATATTACATGGCCTGTGATGGCCATGAGCTGCCTGACCTGTCAGTGCTGGATCAGCCACAATATCAAAACACCAGGTAGGTATGGAAGGGATATTAAATGGTAGAGAATGATAAGAAGTTGAGGATGCAGGAAAAGCTGTTGAGGTGCTTGGGAAAATCAAGTTTCTTTAGCTCTACTCTCATGAAACAAACAGTTTAACTGTCTCTACTAAAGAGCCATTACTTGCTGTTTTTTGCTTCCCTGACTGTTTCCTTATTTTTATATTCTCCTCACATCTCATCTTCTCCATCTGACTGATGTGTAGTTTCGTACAGTCATATAAACTCTAATATATGCTAAAACCTGACATAGCTAATGATTTGTTTTCTTTCTTTAAAAATAAAAAGGATGGGGTGAGATGGGGAATTCTTAGCTTGCAAAAGAATCAGATGAGTTTACCAAAGCTGCCTATCCATTCCCAGCCAGCCTGGGGACATTGTATTCAAACAAGCCCTTCCAATATTTCACAGAACCAATTTATTGAGGTTTTACTAGCCCACTAAAGAAAAAACACCTCCCTTCCACTGGTTTCCTAATCTCTAGCAGTACAAAATTTAGTTTTACACATTGACAAACCAGTGGGTTTTTTTCCTTTTTCCTGCAGCAAAGATACAGAAGGCACATAATTGGCTGCAGACACTGAGCCTCATACAACATCATAGTGCAAAGCTTCATTACATTCAGGAGATTGACCAGTACAAGAGGGCACTTGCAGGTAAATTCTAATTTGTTTTGGTGGTCAAAATCATGAAATAAACTTTGGGCCAGATGGCTTATCTACCTTGCAACAGCAAATCTGTCCTCTCAGAACTAGAGATTAAACAGATCAATACATTAGGAAAAAAATTTTAGGAAAAAGGAGGTCACAATATAAGGAGAAGGAAACAGAGGCAGGAGCAGAATTCAATGTTATTTCAAGGAAGATGAGACTGAATATTGATAATCACTTGCAAAGGATACAACAAAAACTTCATAGCAGAAACATCCACTTCAAACAGAGACTGGAAGTCAGCCAAACCCCTAACCTGTCTGCGACAAATCATGGTTGTATAAGACATCCTCCAAATCATAGTAGAAACTAAAGAGGGGAGGGAGCAGAGCAGATGTTTGGAGGTCATTAACAGGAGCTCAGTTTTCCTTGCCTGGTGGCTACCTCTAGAGATATCTGATTCCCAGAAATTTCCTTGACCTCCAAACATCTGCTCCCTTCTCCTGTTTTCTTTACATCCGTACTGCAGAGAGCCTCATGCAGTCATAACCTTTTCAGTCCTTCCTTATAAAATATTTGTATCTCACTCCCCTAAATCATGAAGAAAAATATGTAACAGGTCTGGGCCTATCATCATTCATGGTAGGATCTTCATGTTCATTGCAGTTGATGCTAAACTGTACTACTTGCCACTTCTTTCCTTGTGTGCTGTGAATGTGCACAAAAACTGTACAAATAAGCTAAGCTAGAATATTTAGTTCTTTTGATTTAAACACTTAGACACTTTCCTTATATTCTATGCTTTGTCATTTCTTTATCAGCTGCTCTTTGTCAAGTCCTCAGACTCCATGAGAACTAGACATGCCTGAGACAGCTTTATTACTTCACAAAACAAGGGGGCCAAACACGTATTTCCAAGTATGATTGCCACTACTTTTCTTTCCTTTAATGGTCAAGCATATCTAGGGAGAATTGTTGTGTACAATAAGCTCTGGTATTGCTCAGGAGTCCATTATCTATAGCCATTTACAATGTTTTACCCCTGGGACAATGATAGCCAAAGTCATTCTTCCGTTTTGGATGCATAGTACTGTATTTGTGCCTTTTATTTCTCTTTAATTTTCCCATATCTCCCAATTTTAAGTCAAATAAAAAATAGATTACATGTGCTACAATAAGCTTCCTTGCTAATCTTCTCGCATCCCTCAGCACTCATGTCTAGCAGATAGTAAGTTCCTTGTGTGATCACATATTCTAAACATCTCCTGCTTATTAATATGTTTCTAGAGTAAATATTTTCTCTATATTATCTAGTTTACTAGGAGAGGTTTTTTTAAAATTCTTTTTTACTGAAGTGTTTTGTTAATCTGTTTCTCAGAAAGCTCTTGGTATCCCAGACATTTTGGAGTCATTGTTCTCCGTTCCTTTGTTCACATCCTTGCCAAGATAAATGTGTTTCAGACTAAGGAACTGATTTTTCGTCACTACAATCAATACACCTGCATCATTATTTGTGTTTTTCATTATTTGTGTTCATGGGAAAATCTTGAGAGTTTAGAAGTGAAAAGGACTTCGGAATTAAAAACTACAATCTTTGCATAGGAGCCTAGCTCAGAGACTGTTGAGAGAGCTCAACAGTCAGCAGCCACCCCCAGCCTTCAGGCTATTTTGTGGTTTCTTCCTTCCTCTCTCACTCTGTTGATGTCCCTGGGGGGTATCTCTGTGGCTACATTTTCTTTTACTTGTTATTCCCTAATATTATTTAATGGTCATGTGACCTTTTTTAGCTTTTTACCATCCCAGTGCTGAAATCTCATCAAACCTGTCTCTGCCCTCTTGACCTTTGCATTTCAGTTCCTGCCCTCACTTTTTGGGACAGTCATGCTTTTTGTTCAGCTAAACTGTGCTGACATTGAAAAAGAAAATTCTTCCTGAAGGAACTAGTGTGGAGTTTGGTGAGTCAAGGTTTGACTCTGTACTTCACCCCATCTTCCTGTGGGCAAACCTTAGGGTCTGCCTACCCTAAGTAGGGGGAGTTGTCCACTCTCACAGGGATGAACATATGCAGATATCCTTCTGGAGGGAAATGATAGAGTGAAGCTGAATCTGAAATACTTTGAACTCTTTGGATACTCTGGACCTAGACTGAGTAGTGTCACTGTTAGCCCCCACTTTCCAGAGAGATAATCCCTTCCTTCCAGGTGGGAGCAAAACCCACACTCCCTTCAGGTTCAGCCTCATCCTCCCATCCTGGTTTACTGTAGTTTATGTGTCTTGAGCTAAATGTATAGATGATACACAGGCTCCAGCTGGCACAGAAAAGAGACATATCCTATCTCTATAGCTCAGGCCACCATATACACATCATTTATATTCAAGTCTCTTTGGTGGCTTCCCACCAGCTTCCACCAGCAGTCTGATGACACAGTCCTAATTTCCAACCAGAATATTTGAACATGTCCTGACTAGTCATGTCTCCACAGTACAGGGACCTCCTGACTGATGGTCTCTGCTTGCAGTAATTTCTTGCATCAGTCTTTGTGCGAGACATATGAAACTGTCTGAATGGACTGGAGCACCAACGGGAACAAAGTGAATCCTTAGGTGAATCCTTCTGCCTTCAGTTTTATAGAAAGAAGAAAGCTATGTTACAATTAAGAATCAAAGAAGACTTTTTTAAATCAAAGGTTGGGACTACCCAAAATATCCAGTGGGTTTTGGGTGTTTCTTTTGGATATGTCATCCTCCTCTGCCCTTGGAGGTCAGGGTACTATTTACTGAAAGGATGGCTTGGACAGAACTTGAGGGAGGCAGAAGGGAGCTGGCTGTGCTGCATGGCAAGGTGCTGGCTGGAGGTGCTGGTGATCTGTGTGAGTAATAATGAGGTCAGGGCATGGCTCTGAAAAGTTCTGTGCTTTTGAGGGGTCAGGGAAACAAGCTAAAGTAACAACTACTTGTGGTGTGCTAAATTATGAGAGCATCAAAGAGAAGTCAGAAAGGGGAATGTCTGGGGAGCATGGGAGGGAGCATAGAACTTAAAGGATGTGGAAGAGTCCTGTAAGAAGAGGGAATCTTATGCATTGTCTGGGTCAAGCTGGGAATAGAAGTAGGAGGACTGACAAGGCCAGGATCTTCAAGTCACTCAGGGTATTTCACCCAGGGATAGAAATCAAGAATTTGGGTTTCTTGCTGGGTGCAGCCATGAGGCATTTGTCCATCTGGGAACTACCAGGAAAGACTAGTAAGGAGCTCATTAGGGAGTGTAGACACTCAGAGAATCTTTTCCCTCTCCCTTTCAGCTGCCATGTGCTGCTTTGTGCATATGATGACTGCTGCATTCTTTTCACTGCATTCAGGTGGGACAACCTTCCCCAAAAGCTTGGGTGAACCCAGACTCTGTCAGTCTTTAGGTAAAACTGGAAACTAAAATTAGAATTTAGATCCTTTCATCTGTTCCCAAAGTTCCCATCTGTTTCCCACTAAAACCTACATTTCAATCAAGAAGTAGCTGCCATAGAGATACAGCAATTCCTGAAGACCTCTTTGGATAAGATTTCTGATGTTGAAAGATACGGAAACAAATTCTCAAAACAGAGTGACCCTACAGAAACTGTAGCTCTTAATTTTCGTATTACTGTGGCTATATTATATTTTTTCTGGCTTAGGCACTATAATTTTTTTCCCCCTCTGTCTCAGTCACTTCTTGCTCATTTCTCTCTCTGTGTCATCTCACATATTGTCCTCTCATTCAGATTATCTAAGATCTAATAATTTTCTCTTTATTATAGCAACTTCTATGTTACCTCCTTACTTGCATTAAAAAAATACAATCTTAAGAACTGAGCTAGCTTTTTAATGAGTTGCATGCTTCCCCTCCGCATTTGTTTCTAAGTTAATTCAGCTTTAAAAGCTGCATAACATAGGTCTTCTTCTGTATCATCTTCAGCCAGGCACCATTTGGCCATATCAGATTGCTTTTCTTTACTGTCTCGTTCACATATAGACTTGTCTCACTCTATTTCAGTGTGAGGAAAAGTCTTCCTTCAGCTTCTCCACTGTGTATTCTTCTTCATATGCCCTCCATGGAATCCATCAACTTCAGCCCTTTCAAAATTATTGTATTGCTTTTTTTCCTTCCAGCACAAGCTCAAGCCAGAGCAACCAGTAATACTTCCTTCTGATGGTTACATTCTGCATTATTAATGTGTACTGTTTTACTTGCCCATTTGTATTGTAACTAACTCTTCGTGCCAGCATATGAGCCTCTTTGGATAAACAAATAGTCCCAGAATACACAAGGGAACTGGAAGCCCTCATTAAAAAAATGAAATGGTCGTGTTCAAAAGAATGAAACAAGCAAACTAGATCCTACAAAATCCAATTTTCTGAGCAAAGTTCCCCAGACCATTCATTTTTTAAAATCACAGTACTTTATATTATGAAATGTCTCAAGTCTTTGAATTTTCCCTTTAGCCACCATTATGTCATATTTCAAATTCCTGGCACTCTTATTTAAGTCTTCAATAAGTTAAAATGTTATTTTGAGTTTATAACACTTTTCCCAAATATAGAGTGAATATAAATCAAGTATTCATCATAATCATGAAATCATGATTCAAGTATATAACATTCCAGACAGGTTTAAATCATTGGCTCAATGTGGAAGTGGACACCAAAGATGAGTGACATTCCTCAGAGGTTGGTGTTCGGATGGGGGCTGTTTAACATCTTTGTTGGTGACATGGACAGTGGTACTGGGCATACCCTCAGCAGGTTTGCTGATGACACCATCTGCAAGGGGCAGTCAACACACTGGAGGGAAGGGATGTTATCCAGAGGGACCTGGACAGGCTTGAGAGCTGGGTCTGAGTGAAAATTGTGAAGTTTAACAGAGCCAAGTGCAAGGTCCTGCCCCTGGGCTGGGGCAGTCCCAAGCACAGACACAGACTGGGTGGAGAGCACCCAAAATGGGTTGAGAGCAGCCCTGAGGAGAGGGACTTGTGGGTGTTGGTTGATAAGCTCATCATCTGTGCCTGTAGCCCAGACAGACAAACATGTCCTGGGCTGCTGTAGTAAAGCAAGGCAGCCCCAACAAGGGGGAGAAAAGACGAGGAGGACTCCGTCTTATCAGAAGGCTAATTAATTACCTTATTATACTATATTATTCTATATTACACTATATTACATTACATCTAAACTGAATCTGCCAAGCACTCAACTGCACAGAATCCTGTGACTGTCAGCCGACAGTCCTGACACACACGCACACTTGGCCCTGATAGGCCAAAGAAACAAAACACCATCACTCTGGGTACACAATCTCCATATTGCATTCTACTTTTGCACAAACACAGGCGCAGCAAATGAGATAAGAATTGTTTTGATAATTCTTTTCTCTGCTTCTCCCAGCTTCAGAGAATGTGAATCCCTCAGGCGGCATCAAAAGAAGTGTGGCCAGCAGGCTGAAGGAGATGGTTCTTCATCTCTACTCTGCTCTTTTGAATACTGCACCCATCTCTGGGGCCCCAGCATAAGAAGGATGTGGACCTGCTGGAGGAAGTCCAGAGGAGTGGCCATGAGGATGATCAGAGGGCTGGAGCAGTGGTGCTATGAGGACAGGCTGAGAGACCTGGGATCATTCAGCCTGGGGAAGAGAAGGCTCCAAGGAGAGCTTAGAGCAGCCTTGCCCTGGTTGGCAGGTACAATGCATGGGAACTCTAGGTCTCTAAGGATGCCAGGGATCTGTTTCCTTTTAACTAGAAGTTCTCCCCATTCACTATAGCTGTATTCTGTGTTTTATGTGTACAGCCCAGAGGAAAGCCACTGCTATCATCTGTGGAACAGCATGTGGAGATAAAAAGAAAAATAAATTAATTCTCTGTGTCCAGCAATTCAGATTTTCTCCACAAAGGGGTTATTTCCATTACTTTTTCTGTGTTTAATGTAAGCACCACGACTACAGCCACATATGAGCAAATACACCAGCAGCACTTGGAGCAAGAGGAAAAGGGTGGATGTACTCCAAAGGTCACATTTCCACCCAACACACCCAGCTGAGTGCATTTGAAACCAGCTGGAACATCAAGTTAGTGTTCAGATCACCTCATAGGGTGTTACACATACATGGTTTCGTCACTGTGTGCAAAAGTAGAGGCACAGCCAACATACTCAGGAAGTCAAGTTACATTTCTGGCATGTCTTAATTTACACTTACTGTCTTAATTTGCATGGAGATTTTTGATCAGGTCAAGCACAGTTGGTACTGAAGATTTCCATCCATTTTATTTTTTCTACTTAATTCTGGAATTTTTTTTCCTGCAATCCTGCAAGATGAAAATTTCTCTCTTCAGATTTTTCTTTTTGGTGCTGAGGAGCTGAGACTGCTCAGCTGTTCCTACAAGCATAGATTAAAAAGACAGAACAGGTGGGAATCCTCTGCATCAGTGGGAGCACTCACACCTCAAACACACAGAGTAGGACCAAGACAGACACAACATAAAAAACACCTATTCTCTTCTCTGCTTAATTTCCTATTTCCACACATTCTTCACCAAACTCCAGCCCCTTTTACTTTATATTCTTGAGGGGACATGAGATGACAGAGTGACATTGCATAATTAGTATGAACTTGTGGGTCAGGAATGAAACGGGAATTCTGTTGGCCCATGTGCATCCTCTTTTTCCACCAGCTCTGCAATCCTGGATCTTGGTGTGCTTGCAGTGTTTGCATGCTTAAAAGCTACATGAAACTGGGAAAGCTGAAGAGCTGTCAGAGCACTCTGTTTAGAGTATTTATTCTCTCTGGTATCTGCAAGCAGCCTTCACTCATCCTTACTTACAGGAAAGATAAGAATGTTCTTTGTTTGGTTTCACCTGTCAAGGAACTTCAGGATCCTGGCTTGTATACACAGACCCATATTAAATCATAATTTAGCCTGCTATGTATTTAAATGCATTCATGATGACACACACATGTAAAACTATACTTACACCTCCAAGTATATATTCTCTACATGTTAAATATGTGCTGAACATTCATTTAATGGAAATTTGTTTGGAATGTTTGATGAATAAAGTTAAATTACCAAATTTCTGCATTAGAAAGGAGAAAAAAGAAAGGCAGATAGAACAGACAACTTGGCTGTACTCACCTAAGAAAAAATGCCAATATTTGCCTTGATTTCAAGGCCAGATGGAACCAGTCATGATCCTTTAGGCTGATTTCCTGGGAAATGTCAACATTATGTTCATAACTCCAGGTCGAACTATTGAATATGAATGCAGAAAAGCAGGAGGAGCATTCCTTGCATTTCTGGGAGGCAGAAGATAGACTCGTCTCAGGTGAGCCATGGAGAAAAAGTAATAAAAGCCCATATGATAACTGTGTTACTCAGAAAACAAGCAGAACCATGTAAGCTGGCAGAGGTTTGCTCTGTACATGCTCCAAGCTCCAAATGACCAGCACAGGAGGAGCCAGCACATCTTAAAACCATCTTTCCCTACAATACTATGGGTTTAGCTCCTCAGATAAACTGAGTAGGAAAAGACAAAAGTATGCAGGAATATGATGGGGACTTTGGGAAATTCAATCTTAATGAAATAAAGACAGATACAGCTAGTGAACAAAATGAAAAGAAGGAAACCAACTCAAACCACATCTTTGGAAAGGTAATCGTAGATAATCTATTTTTGTTCTACTCGAGAAAAGTGATTATATGATGGTCTAGATTAAAGCAAAGAGATTACAGTAAGTTTATACTCTCCAGTTATTGAAGTATCCAGAGGTGGGGAAGTACCTTAAGCTTTAGGAGACTCCTGAGTTGCAGGAGGTGGTAGAGGCCATGTGCCTGTTGGGGAGCATGGGAGTGGGAGGGAGATGGAGAGCAGAACAGCTCTGGGCTTGCTCACTCCTGTGTTAGTGGGATGTCAAGGAATGTGAGTGATATTTGGTGTCTTGAACTCACCTTCAACCATCTCCCAAGATACATGGCCCATCTACTGAGCTTTCTTCTTGTCTTCTCTGCAAAATCACATGCCTCAGCTATTCTGAAATGTTTACAGTTCACCTGGGGAGGAAGGAATGAAGGGATGAATGAACTAAGACTCACAACTGGGTAACGCCTTTAAAAGTGGCCTTCAATCTGCTTATTAAAGAGTAAAAACACCGTCTCTTCTGTGCATCTAAGGAGTGTCATTTTCTTGCAAAGCCAGGGCATAAATATGCCTCAGATACTGTTACCTGATGAGAAAACCCTTTTTATCTCTAACTACCTGCATTCTATGCCTAAATGTTGCTTATGCAAGGACCAAACATAGGTTAAACAGAGGATAAATATTCCATGTTCAGGGAATAGGAATAGTTTAGGGGTTTTTTGTAATAGTTCATTAAGAAAAAGTGCAGTACAAGAAGAGCGTGTTAGAGAGCAGACAGGGAATTCGAAGTGAGGTAAGTGAAAGGCATATGATAATTTACTGCCTCATTCTGCAGAGTACCACATGGATGTCATCAGCATGTATGGATAGCTTAGGCCATGGGTGTGCTAATGATGGCTTATGGCATCCCTGTCTTCTCATCCTGTCTTGCCTATTGTCTCTCTCTGCTTTCAGATTATGCTGACAAAATGGTTCTTGCAGCAACACAAGATCAGGTGAGGGGTCTGGATTTGCAAAATGCCTTCTTTTCCATAAAAAATAAATTGAAAGTTTTTTCCTGAAGCCGTTTTCCTGACATGTTTCACAGCCTTTCCCCACAAACAGCTGTCCTGGCAAAGCTACAGGGGCACTGTACTGCAGCTTGGAAACCAGGAGAAGAGCAGGAGATGGAATGAAACAGCAATACCTCCGGCCATTACTGCCACTGGGGACAAGACACTGCGGAGCTGCAGCCTTACATTCTGCTTCTAGCTTGGCTCAGACTCACAGTGGGACTCTGGAAAGTTACTTGGCACTCCTGCACCTCAGTGCCTAGATTTCTTGTGCTGTAAAATGGAATCACCAATGGTTACCCAGCCTGGTGAAGATCTGAGCTGCACATGAGGTGCTCTCTGTGAATGTGTGCAGTATATGCTATGTTGCACACACATAAATTACATGTAAATTATGTGCTTTGCAAACATACCTGCACATACAATTTCTTTCCTATGGACTTTTTTCTGTGTCAGAAGCAGGCTTATGGCCAGAAGCGAACAGGACTACTTCTCTGGGAATATTGTTCAGTTGCTAATTTCACTACCGGAACTGTGTTGCTGCACAATCTGGCCTCCTTCCACAACAGCCTCTACTGAAAATAAAGGGGACTGATGAGCCTATGGATAATGGTAAACATATGGAACACAGGCAGTGCTATACATTAAAATCCAGATCACATTAAAAGGTATTTGAGTTGTTGGCAGCGTAAGATCAGTGTAGGAAACATCATCTAACAGAGAAATCTCATTCCAAAAGGTTTCATACTCTGACAACATTTGGCATTTTTCTTTCACTTAACAGAAAAATAAAATAAAAAAATTACTAATTCAAAGCAAGGGTAAAACCTTTAAAAAGTCTCAAATTAGTTTGTCATAACTAATGGCAAAATACTGGATCTTTAGTTTTGTTTATGTTGGAAAGTGGTTTCATTTCTGACTAGGTCACTTGATTTTCTTTTGAGTGTACACGAGACCTTTGACTCCTCAGAGGACACAAGAGACAAATTGAGTAATGTGATGTCATTGCCTCATTGCCTTGCAGAGTTCTCATAACACTAAATATATTAGTCACTTGCCTTACCAGTACCAAGAGGGTAGAAAAAAAATCCGACAAGATGATGGTATTATGTAGATGGACAACAATAATTGTTCCCTGAAACAAAGGTAATTTCCATCTTTTTGGTGAAGCCCATGAAACCTTATTTCAGCTAGGTGATATTTCTCAACAAAAGATTTGTCTTCACCTTGCTATTTATATTTTACATACAAAACCACCAAAATTTTCTAATTGGTGACATACTGACGTCCTTTAAAATGAAATAGCCTAAAAACACGACTTTTGCTTTTTAGTGGGAGTGAGGATTGCTCAGTCTCAGGAAGTTACAAGCGGCTGGATATTTGGGAAAAATGTGTTGCTGGGCATTGATGGAGTTTTCTCTTGCTGAGTGGGGAGGTATGAATGAAAGTATGGTTATACTTAGCAAATACCTGTTCACACAACAACAGACCATCCATTTTTACAAGAAGCAGGGAAAGTGGCAAGATTTCTGTTTCTCTTTATAAAGAAAGTCTAAGTGTCAGATCCTTGCTCCAGGGAAGTGCAAAGTTGGATTTCAAATACTTCTGTTGGATTTCAAATAATCTGTTGGGTAATGACAGCATATTCTCACATGGGATGCCAATAAATATAAAGATGCAGAATTTTCCTCCCTTTAAGTTTTCATAGCTAGCACTCAGAAAAATGAGTAATTTTCCATACTGATGTTGGGATTACTTCAAGCAGATTTTTTGAGTGACTTTTGCTCCTGTTTTTAATACCACAGATTTTCTTGTGCAAGAATTATTTTCAATTTTATCATGTGTTATTTTCAGTTTTATCATGTGTAACACAAAATTAGTAATGGAGATTGTGGCAAGTGCACCAGGATTCATCTGCTAGTACAGAACATACTTTTTTAAAATTCAGAGATTTATCAGTGTTTAGATGGCTAAAGACTACCTTAAAGGATAACTAGACTTTTGCCAATTCTAAAAGCATTCACTATGTCAGGACGTTTTCAGGGATGCTTGAGGGAAAGAAATCAACTATACAAACTGTTGTCCAGTGAATAAATCATGGTTGTAAGATTCCAGTTTCTGACAGGTCTAAAATTTAAATAAAAGATTCGTCAACCTTTCTAAAGATCTCTACAATATAAATCATCTTGAAGCACTACTTTGGTTTCACTGAGTCACAAGTGGAAAAATACCTTCAAAAAACCCTACCATTGAAAGCCTCACATTGGCTCTCTCAGTACTGCAGTGTCTGTGCTTAAGTGAGAAGTGACATGGTTTCACACAACTATGACTGCACTCAGAGGTATGTGTAGTTTCAAAACAGCCAATTCTTAGAGACTTAAACCAATGAGGAATTAACTCCTTCAGCTGGAGCTGGTGCCTCCTCCACCCAAAACTAGAAAGCAAAACAAGCCTCCCCACCCTTATAGCTGTCGTATCTGAAGCTGAAGTCATGCAGAAAACATTATGTGTTCATAGGACAGATAATGCTCATAAGTAATTGGTCATGAAACAGATAGGATTAGATTAAAGAGGAAAGTGGAAAATCCTGTAGACCCCAGGACCAAAAAATTCTTTTTTTTCCTCCAATCCTAAAATCTCCTTCTTTCTCAAGCAATAACTATATTTACTGTAGCTTACTTAATTTATGTAACACTATATGTTTTACATACTATCCTGTAAAGTCATTCAAAACTAAGCAGAGGTTCGACAAAAGGACATTAGCCTAGGGCTAATAATTTTGTGTGGTCTGTAAAGTGATGTTAATGCGTGTGCTGAGCAATGCTCGCTCTCTTCAGACTCTCCCAGTTTGTAGTATGTGTCAGTGCCTAAGCCATATTTGTGACTGAATTCCCTCCAGTCAATCTGTTGTATTGGGAAACTTAAAACTCACACTTTTTCCTAATCCATCAAACTAGTCAAGTTATGATAAAACACTTTCACATGTGTCAAGCATAATTTGTCCATTGAATAGCAATGCCGTTGTCCTAAACAGCCCTTTTGTCCTCAATATTTTGGAAACATTTTCACTATTATTTACTCCATCTTTTCCCTGGGGTACAGGTGAAACTGACTGGCCTCACTCCTCACATCCTTTTCTTTGCCTTTCTTGAAGATAGAAGACATATACTTTACTGCCTTCCTCAGGAATCTCTCCCATTTGCCATAATTTTATTGCAGAAATGGTCAGCAGTGACCTCACAAGCACATTGGCCAGCTCCCTTAGCACTCGTGTGTATCCCTATAAGCACCATGGAACTGTGCATGTTCAATGTGTTCATCAATCTGATCTTCCTCTACTGAGGAGGGTCTTCTTATTCATCTGGAAGTTTATCCCTTAAAAACACCCTATCTAAAATCACAGAACATGGGCCCAGATCTTTGCCTGGCAATTTGAATTAAGTTCAATTCACTTCTAGGAAGGAACATACATTGTATGTGCTACAATCTACTGAATTTTATTGCTTCAATATTTACATCAGACTGTGAAAAGACTAAAAGGAGATCGCAATGTCCACCTTTATTTTCTGCATGAATACTTGAGCAAAAGGCTTTTTGTTTGCAGCCTAGCATCTCCCTTCGTTCTTTTCAGATATTAATCTTGCACTGAGGTGCTTTCCAAGGAAGTTTATGTTTGCAGTCCAGGCTTAAGTTGCAGAGGCAGCTTTGGAAAGTAAGCCTTGAGCCTTACCAATTTTTTCTTGCTGTAATTTTTTCTTGTCTTCTCAGACATAATTTGATGTTATTACAAGGTGTGGTGTGCTGTGCTCTGGGAGACTGCAGGGAATGCTTCACTGGTTTCATCCTTGTCCACAGGCTATTACCTGCTCGTTAGTATTCCCCTGCATATAGTCTTTTCAGTTAACACCAGGATGGTACAGATATGAGATAACCATCCTCAAGGATTATTTTTAGGTGTAATATGCTCACATAGCTAAAAGGGGTAGATGCCACAAGCAGAGACATTTGGCCCAGATTCAGGCTGTTATTTGGACTTCCTGACTCTCATAGACAATAGGAATGTAAATATCTTTAACCCTGGTGTCCCAATGCATCAAAGGGCCAGTTCTCAAAAGGTCCCTTAGTCTTGCTGCCCTTCCCACTTGGCTGCTTCTAGATTCAAGGAACAGCCACTATTGGCAGAGGGACTTGTTCCAGCTCATCACCTGTAGTGAGCCACAAAGCTAAGAACAGATGAATCACTGAGATTGCTAAGTAATGAAATCACTGGCCTTGGAGAGAGGCTCCAGATGGCTCAGAAAGCAAATGTCCCAAACTGGGCTGCCAAAAGCACATCATCCAGGTGCCCTGTTCCATATGTTGCTGGTTCTCAACTGGATGCCAAGCCCAGTGCTTCATTTCTGATTTTTAAATCCCCACGCAGAACCAGTCAAAGGGGCTGTTTCATTCATATTTTCTGCTTTATTAAATTGGCTGACTGTAGGGGTGATTCATCTTCCATTTAAACATTCTTATCCCTCTGCAATTCATCTAGAAAAAGGCACAGTGTAATTAAAGAAAAGAGCCTCCAAGTACAAGATGGTTTTTTTGGGCTGATGGGATGCCCAGCACTTAGTTCTGAGCAGACTGAGAGCAGGGCAGGGGAGCAGTCCAGCTTGCAGGCCAATGCAGTATTTGGCACCCTAGACTGTAGCCTATTCAGCATTTCCCAGATTCCCTTTCTGGACTCATATTTGTTGACTGTACTAGAAAGTTTTATAATTCTGTATAGCAAACCAGCAGATGTGAGTGGTTGTATGGCAGCCTGAGGACCAGAATCTTTGCTGAAGAGCTATAAATATTGGCTGTCTGAATCAATTCCTATGGCAATTTGGAAGAAATCAATGGTGACTCCTGTTTACATTATTTATATCATTATTTGTCAGAATTACACAGTCTTGCCAGTGCATAAAATGATGTGTCATTATGTTGAAAAATGCTGTAAAGGCTTCTCAGTTCAACCATTGCAGTTTTTCTCAATTTCTTAACTTTTAACTATGTTATACTGCATATTTCCAGTGTGACAAGAAAATGTTTTATCTTCTCATTTCCAAATCCAAACCAAGAACTACATCTCCTAATGTGTTTTCTTTGGGTGATGGGATGGGGTCACCAGCCAGTTTTCAGTTGAGGAGGTCATGGGCCAGCTTTGTTGCACAAGAATACATTGAAATTCAAAGTTATTCTACTGCGGTCTGTGGCATTTCAGCACTGTAATAATGCAAAATTTGACCTTTTATGCCCTTTTTGCAGGACATGAGAAAAGTGTTCTGCTCGCTGGTCTTTAGTCTGGATTGCTTTTTAGCTGAGGAGGATAGGTGCATAAGGCTCCCGTGGCTCAAGAGCTCTCCTCCATCTCCCACATCTGTATGGTCAAGGAGGTGAGCAATACTGGGGGAAGCAACTGCCAAAGGGAAGTGGGAAATTACAGTTTAAGTTATGGAGGGATCTAAGCTCGTGGGTAAAAGCAGTGCTATCAGAAGAAAAGCTTACGTTCCTTCCCAAGTACTAGGCGAAGAGGCGTGTCTGACTTAGAGAAAATAAAAAAGGCTCAAATTTCCATGAGCAGTGAGACAAAAACCAGACAGCAGCTCCATACTTATGCCAGCCATTTTATTTTGGTCAAATATTTTTCTTACAAGACGCAGTTTAAGAGATCAAGAGAAATAAGACTTTTTCCTTTTGTCTGAGGAGTCCTATCTATCTGCAAGGAGAAAGATCTGGGCATGGACTTAGACCAGATGGGAAATGCAGCAGAAATTGTGTGAATGCTCTCCCAAACGTCTCCTATATGACTTTGAAGAGAATACCTGTGCCCTGAATCAAGGTTGGATGGAGAAATTAATTTTAACTGTGTGCATCCATCCCAGGCATTTTAACCAAGGCTCAAAGCACAAGGATAATATTATCCTGTTGGCAGGTTCCTACCTAAATTAGATCTTTCAAAATCCATCTGTTTTCTTTGATCATTATATTAATTTGAAGATCAGAATCCAAGGCCTTCTCTTCAAGGTGGCCAGTGGAGATGTATTCAAAGAATGAGATACTAGGTAGAGTTTTTTTAATTGATACAGAAAATTCACCTTTGTTTTTGTCTGTAAAGGGAGAGACTTGGTTTCAGTTTATTCCTGAATTTTACAGGTTTTCATAGCCATTCTGGCCTGCCTCTGCACCCACTAACACTACTCTGATGAAGTTTTTTTCTGTTTTGTCAGCATTTATGATCATGGATTGGTTCTTTCCTCCTATCATTCAGTGCATAAGGACATAATTAATGACAGCTTGGTTATTAATCCTGCCAGGGGAAAAAAAATGGACAATCATCTTGTGAGCAGCTGCAAAGTAGAATGCATTTCCTCCCTCCACATATTCAAGAAGTAAAAATAAAAGACAAAAAAAAATTGGATAGGCCTGTCCATCTCAAGGGAGTGTGTACAGGGAAATACAGAGATGAGAGAACCTGAGGTTTAAGAGTCTTGCATGAAACCCAGCGATATTGTAAGCTGACATAGATGTAGAGATAATACACACCTATGAATTCTAAATAAAAAATATTGTCACTTTTCAAGTTAAGGTGAAACAGTTTCCCAAATTATCAGTCCAGTCCCTTCTATGGGATATTTACTGGAAACAGATATCAGTCCTTTCTAAGAAATACCGCAAAAGGAACTGCTAAAGCAGACATCATCAAGAAAAAATTTTTGAGTGATTTTTGTCTTATCCTTGGATAGAGAATGAATGCTGTGGTTGTTTAAAAATAATCTCAAAATAAATAAGTTGTTGTATGGGAAAAGGTTCTCATGTCAATGCTTGTTTCCAGGCCAACACAAATCCACAGACATTGTTTTTACCGTATAAACAAGATATCTTAGATCTAGACTCAGAACTCTCCCTTTTTATGCCCATTTATTGAAAATTAAGTACAATTAGGGCAACCAGTCATTTTTGCTTCAGAGAAATTTAAGATTTATTGATTTGGGGTTAAATCAATAAATCAGCACATAATGTCTGAGGATAACTCTAATGCAAAACATCAACTGACAATGAAGGCTTAAGAATTTTCAGTTCATGACTGGTTTATCTGATTGACTTAGAGGAGAACACATTCAGACAATCCAATGTTCTGGAAAGCTGGCCTTTCCATGCTGAAGAGCAAAAAATTTTTCAACATGTTGATTTTTATTGGATTAACATGACATTTGATGGTGAAATAAAAAAAAAATTTACTGGAGTCTACTACAAGAAGGCTGGATATCTAAATTTTCTCTTGCCTCAGCAATTCTTTTTCTTTCTTAAATGCTAGGATAGGGACAGATGTGGTTTATAGCACATTTGAATGTCACCAGAGTCAGTCTATTTCAGAACAAGCATGGGGAAAGGGAAGCACAGGGTCTTCACAAGTAGGTCCACTGGGGAGTTTGCTACTAGCATTTCCTTCCTTCTGCATTTCTGAGCTGATACCAGAGAGGGAGGAGACTGGCACTCAACATTACACCTATGCCAATAAAAGCTGCATAAATCAACAAAATCTTCAGTTAACAGGATGATAAAGATTTTTATAGTATTCATCCCTAGGAAGAAAATTTAGTGTACAATAACATTAAATGAGCGAGGGCCAGTTTCAGGAAGAGGAAATAGCTTGTTGTTGCTTCGAGGCTGAATATGACCGAAGGTCATAAATTAGTCTTGCTTCTGCTGCCTCTGTTGCCTATGCCACAGCCCATTAAAGCCAAGCTGGCTGTCTGAGAGTATATATAAGGAGGTAAATACTTCTGGAGAGGAAGATAAATTTTCTAACTCCCCATCCTTCACTTTCTCTGGCAGCACTCAGTACCATGAGCTAATTCTCCAGAGCTTTCCTGCTTCTCTATCCTAGGAGTAGTACTTTTCCTTCCTACACCCACCCCATGTAATTTCATTGACTCAAGTGGTCAGTTCTTGCCTGGACAAACTTTTATACACAGGGCAATAACAATCCAGGGACATTTGCACTGCTAAAAAATGTGAGCTGTCCTTGTACCCACGAGTTTCAACCTGTGTCCAGCTTTACAGCTGAAATGTTCATGAGAGAAGCAGAGCTTCATTTATGACTTTTCTACAGCCTCCTGGTCGTCATAGGGTCATAGAATAGTTTAGTTTAGAAGAAATTTCTGGACATTATCAGATCCAAACCCTGATGAAATTTTGAGGTTAGGTCCACTTCCAAATTTGGATCAGGTTGCTTAGAGTGAGATCAGTGAGTTTTGAAAATGTTTAAGGGGATGTTGGGCAACCTTTTGGACGGTTTTACCATCCTCAGTGTGAACAAATTCACCTAATATCTAATGGGAATTTGCCATATTGTAATTTGTGCCCATTGCCTCTCAACATTTTGCTATCTACTGATGAGAAAAGTCTGACTCTTCTGCCTATCTTCAAATTTCTGCCTACCTCCATCTTTTCTTCTGGGCACACCTAGGTCAGCTTCTCCTTGTAACACTTCTAATAAGCTCACACTTGATAAAGTTTGTCTAATCTTTTCTTATGTTTTGGAGAGCAAGAATCAAAAAAGCAACTGGGGAAAAGGTTTCTTTTCTATGGGATATGATCAATTTAAAAAACATTTATAATTCTCACTGATTTAGACAGGAGGAAGGAAATCAGAGTTTAGAGTTATTCTTCAAGACAGTTTTTCTCACATAGATATGTTTAATACTATCCTTTCCCATGGTCATTGTATGCCTTGTTATAAAGCAAGTTGGTGAGCTGACCTTGCATTAACACTTCTTTCTGGAATTTGCCGAGCAAGGAGCAAAAATATTTTGTGAACACAGTACAAATCCAAACAAACTCTGCAAGTACAAATTTCACAGGTGCATGTTTTGCCTCAGGAAAGGGAAGCAGGCTTTCCCAAAGGGTGGCATAAATCCTTCAATGGGTACTGAAAAAAAGAGAAAGAATAAAAATAGAAAGAATAAACTATCAACAGAAACTTTAAGGACTTCAGCTGACTTTGAGATCTATAGGAAAAGTTGAAATTATTCCTCATATGCAGTGTATTAAGAAACATCAACAGCCCTCCTCCAATTCTACAGCACCCGGGCCCCAAGAATTGAAGGGTGCAGAGCTGAGAGGCACAGCGAGTGTCTGGCTCCAGACACAGAGCTGTCATCACTTATCATCTCAGCTGGGAGATGACGAGATGGCTGAGGCGAGCTGCACCAGAAGGAGGTGGCAGCCAGGTGACAATAGCTGGGAAAATAATGTCATGGGATGTCTGCTCTGGATGGAGGAAAATGGCTTCTGACAAAAATAAAATACCTCAAACTTCCCTTTTGCTTCCTCAGAGTGAGGAATGGAAAAAAAGCCAGGATTGGCAGAGTCTGTTTGAGCAGGGAAGGAAGTCTTTGTGGGGAGTGGCACTGGCATGAACCCCGGGGCCACCAGTGGGACTGGTGATGGAAGATGATTTCAGTTTTATGGATGGTGCCTGCCTCTGCTACAACGGGGGGCTGTAAATTGAGGAAAGGAAAACATGCACAGCTTCTGCCAGTAGAGACTGGATCGCATTCAGAACCATTGTATGCAGTGCTGTGCATTAGATCAGCTTTGGTCTCATTCAAGCAGCCTTAAGCCCACTTGCATCACATCTATTAATGTGCAAGCCAGGAGTAAGCTGGTCCAATGTGTGCTCCAGGCACTCTGAAAGATCTCCTCTTAGAGGGTGCTTTACATTTACACACAGGGGAGTACTTAAACGGAATCTTTTTTGGGTTTATGTGACCGATTTATTTCAGTTTAACTTCAATCCCTTTGCTCCTCTCTTTGCAAGTAAGTTGAGCATAATATAAGAAGACCAGAATCTCTCACAGTGTAAATTATGGGTGGGTGCAGTTGGCACTGTCTTCACCTCAGTTTTTAATATAGCTTCTTCAGTTAGCTATGGAAACAGTGTTTTTCCTAAGCTTGTCTGGCGAGCCTTACACCCTAGTCTCTCTTGCAGATGCTGCTAAAGTTTCCACACACAGAAATGTTTGGAAGCGTGTCTGTCCGGGAGGAAATCTTACATCTCCTTGGGGCTGCTTTTCAAAGGCTTTCACCACAGCCGGAAGGAAAAACCTTATATGCGAAAATAAAGAAAATTTCTTCTATTCTGAACATCAAAATGAATTAAGCATTGTGCTCTGTAGGTGTCCATGAACTCATAGAAATATTCCTTTCCCATGAAAATGTAGTGGAATTAAAAAGCCAAATAAACACACACCAGAAATCTGTCCTTCACCTCTACCAGTTGCAAGCTTTAAAAGCCGCAAAACAGAGTGGGGCCTTTCAGGGTTCACACTGAGAAGTTGTTGAAAACTGTAACCAAGCATGACTAATGACTGCTGGGGTATTTTCATGGATTCTGTTTGCAAGCATCAAGTGTGTGAAACCAGATAATTTGAGGAAAAACGTAAGCAGCACAGACAGGAGCTGGGAATTTAAGAGGCGTGTGTAGTGGAAGATAATCACAGCAAGACAACCAGTGTATCCTGGTACTGGGCAGCTTCTTGGTTGCATCCAGTGAGAGGGAGGATACATTTTCCTGCAAGGACTGATGCACTTAGAAACCAAGGAATAATAGAAAGAAGATAATCAACACCATGTATTAATGCTACCTGTAAATCTGCATTATGAGAGTTGTCCATTCCACTGGAAGATAATACACATCACCAAAAAGTATTCAGTATGTGTTGCTTAGTGCTTCAGTCTTCCTTCTACCATAAGCACTCTGCACCATAAAATAGAAATTCCAGAGACTTGTCAGGCTGGCACACATGCCCTGAGCAGCCATGGGATGCATTATGTCTGGTTGGAGCCAGTGAGAAGAGAGGTGCTCAGATATTGTTGTGGGTTGGACTCAGTCACAGGACATTTTTATGAAGTCACTGGGAGAAAACCATGAGGTTCTTGATCCTGTAGGTATATGGATATTGATCCTGTGTATGGCCTTCATCAGCCCCCATCTGCATGACTCAGACTGTGCTGCACACATTTTTCTGTGCTTCCCCAAGGAGGGGAAACAGATGATTTTTGGGGCTGCCTGTCACTGGGTGTAAAAGCCAGCGATACCAAGTTCAGAAGGGAAAGAGCAGAGGAAGGGGTGGCTTGTTGGGGAGGCCTGTCTCCAGGATCAGCTGAGGTGCTGGGGTGAATGGGTCATAGATCCTGCCCAAAGTGTTTGCTTGTGCCCTCACAGGGAAGGTGAGCTTGGCTTTCCCTGGCACCTGAAGCCCTGCATGTCCTTCCTTGCCCTGTGCAGTGCTGCCCTCAGGAAATGCTGAGAGAAAGTTTCCAAAGCAACCAGAGGCTATCCAGGAGTGCCTCTGGTCTTGCAGCTGCGTCAGACTTGCAGCCACATGGAAAACCCCAGCTGGGAATGGAGCACCCTCCCCCTTAGGCCTGTGCCAAGGTGTGGCAGGGCTCCACTCTGGAAGATGAAGGACACTTTCCCTCACCATCCTCTTTCATGGGAAAGGGAAGCAGCTTTCCACCCTAGGAATGCTGGATCTCCAGCATCAGTGTAATTCTGCCTCCATAGCAGAATCAGGAAGAGAAGCCTGCACAGGGGGAACAGGAGGGACAAATTTTGCATGGAGGGAGCTGGCAGGGGTCCATAGCCACAGGGATCACCCTGTCCTCCCTGGTAGGGGTGCAGCCCACAGGATAAAAACCTGCTTCCATCTGTCCCTCCCTCCTGCTGCCATCTGGCACTGCATGGCTCTGTGGAGGATGAATCACTCCCCTTCCCTCTCCTTGTCAACAGCATTGTCCAGCCAAAGAAGCACAAGTTTTTTTATCTCATGACAATTTCAGACAAGAAAAGGTCAGAAGTATTCTGGGATTATGAAAGAAAAAGATTCTCAATTAAAACTTTTCTCTTTTTTATCATTATTTTTCCTGATATCAGTGAGATAGCAGGAGCCAAAGGCTCTATGAATTCATACACTATTGTCAGTAGTGAAGGCAAATCTGACTGCCTCAAAGGCATTGTTTTGTTGGACTGCTGTATGCACCCACCAGCACCTCCAAGAGTCTCTCAGGATTTCCTCCACTCCCCTTTACTCTCCTATCTTATTCAAAATTTCAAAGTGTGGTTACCTTAGAGGAAGGGGAGGGCAGGCCAGGGTCCATTTTTAGGCTGAACGTGATATTCATATATATAACATATAACTCTGCATCTATTACAGAGACCACAGTAAGGCAATACACAGCAATGACTCTTCCCAGAACTTAAATCCAGTTCTGTTGCCTTCCCACATCACCTGGGAGACAGCAATGCCCACACTGGGAGGGACAAGGGAAAGGAAGGTACGCATTGCCTGTCAAAGACCTCCAGTCCAAAGGCACTATGATATTACCGCAGATATTAAACATCCGGATCTAGAACTGGGTGATTGAGGTGCCCTCTTGTATGCCCATGGTCCCAACCCAGGATATGTGGAATAATCTATGTAATTTTATTCCCCTTAGTGCTTCAGAGAAGTGCCAGTGACTGTAATACATGCTAACTTAATCTTAGCCACAGAAAAATATGTTTCTAATTTACAAATTCGGCAATTTTTCAATAAAAGTTGTTGCACTTTGTCTGATCTATTCTCAAAATACGGAAGTGCTTGAAGCATGACCACCTGCAATAACAGATTACTGTTCCCTAAAATATTGCCATACACCTACAATGTGGAGGCGTAAAGCTTCTCTAAAAAAGATCTTTGTTATTTTTTCAAAAAGAAAGAAACGATCCCAAAGTAAAGCTGGTTTTCAGCAGCCTCTCTGCTCCCCAATGCAACTGGCATCAAAGTCTAATGAAAACCTGTTTGCGGACACTGGATCTGATCCAAGGTACACTATTGGCATATTCTAGATCCCTTGGGACATGACTCATATAAAAAACACAAGGCTGTCATCAGATGGCTGGTGGCTCAAATAAATCAAATTTACTTTGAAAATTGAGGCATACCAAAATTTTATTAGGTGAAACTTTGGCATTTCTTATAGCCAACTTGCACATATATATTTTTATTACTTACAGCAGTTTAAAAGTATGCTACCAATCATATGCAAAACAAGACGCAATTGCAAACATACATTTTTTACTGGGTGGCAGGAGGAACTCTGTTGTTTTCTTTTAAAAGCCCTGAATAGTGCTGCGTGTTTGTTAAAGGTGGCACAGCAGAACGGGCCTCTGTGTTTATTTTCCTGTGAGTGGCTGGGCACACATCCTCTGTTTGTGGTCTCAAGCCCTGACTTCAAAGAGCAGCTTCTCCTACAAATAATTATTCACTAAAGCTATCAACTGCAGTACAAAAATTGCATATAATGTTTGCAACATATGTTTACAAGAAATAAGCATGAATGCTGCTGAAGTCCCTTGAGGGTTGAGGAGCGACCTGATCTTCGGGCTTGAAGAGGTTGTTGCTGTGGCAGCCCACGTGCAGGGGCAGAGCCTGGCCTTCCACAGCCAGCCCAGCAGCTGCTCCTAGCTCAGGCGTAGGGGGCTGTGGAGGGACCTCTTTCCTGCACAGGAAGTTTCACCTGAACGTGAGGAAGAACTTCTTCACTGTGCAAGTGACCGCACACTGAAACCAGAGAGGTTGTGGAGGTTCCCTCCCTGGAGATATTCAAGAACTATCTGGATGCAGTCCTGGGCACTGTGCTCTAGGATGACCCTCCTTGAGCAAGGATGTTGGACCAGATGGCAACCTGTGGTCCCTCCCAGCTTCATCAGTTCTGTGATTCTGTGGTTCCTGTGCCCATACCTACAGAAGCTCACTGATTGCTTCAACACCGAAGGCACTATCAAACAGGGTGAGACAAAGGTCTGATTCCTCTAATTCTCCAGCAAATTAATTAAAATCAAGGAAAAGGCCATATTTTGGAGAAGAGCATGTGCTTTTGGAACTTACGATAGAAGCCAAATCCACAAATTAAAAGAAACTACATTAATTTTTTTTAAATCTCCCGGATTTTCGTCTCTGCAGACAGAAGAGCCAAACTCCCACTGATGTTTCTAAACTTCATTTATCTAAGAGAGCAGCAAGATAGCCTCTCCTTTAAACTAATACTAAAAGGAGTAGAAAGCTGCAGATTTGGTCTAGTTTTCCTTCAAAATACAATGACAGTCTATGGGAATATATTCAGATATAGTCTGAGAATGACGCTGGCTCTGCTCCAAAATAACTTAATTCACTGTGCAAACACAAGGAAAGGGAAAATAATGGCACTGTAGATAAAAACCACGAGATTGCTGTATCTGACAGTGTGGAGCTTTGGGACCACGATATTCTTGGCCAAATGCTGACACCCCTGTCACACAAAAATGAGCTGCTGAGGTACTCTGGAGCTGGTTCCCGGGGAGTGCTGTGGTCTGGTGCTCCATCCTGCCGAAGATCGGGGCTGCGTGCTTGGAGGAGCTCACCCACGAATCAGGTGCTTCTCAACATGGAGAGATTCTTCCCGGAAAAGAACAAAGTGAAAATTAAAACAGAGTTTGGTCTCAAGTATGAAACCCCATGGACCTTAATAAATATAGTATTCATGAGAATAACATATTGGACAAACATTTATAAGGAAGTGGGAAGGCACTGTCTGAGCCCTTTCAGGAGTGCTGGGCAGAGGGTGCAACTCTTACAGATCCTCAGGATCATTGTAATAGTCTTTCTTTGAAGTAAAAGCCACAAAACTCCATTTAATTTCCATGGGAAGAGCAAGGCCAGGGCTGAGCTGCTGCTTCCAGAATCTGCCATCACAGACCATCTGACCAGATATTCTAGGAATCAGGAAACATTTTCCATTTACCATTTTTTCAGACAAAGAAATGTTTCTGGAAGCTAACAAAAGTTACCTCTGATACATAGCATTTACAGCAAATTTAAAGCATGAATTCTCATGAAGCAACATCGTCTCTAAAGATGTTCCTAATACAATGGGCTGTGAAGGTTTTTCCAATGGAAATGTGAGGTCTGATCCAAAGCATCTGAAGAAACAGTTTCTTTGATATTAGTGGACTTTATCCTTAGCCCTTAATTCCATATGTTGCTGGGTGTATTTATTTAGTCTGAAGCTGGATGTAATAGCACTCCACAGACTTGAGAAATTTCTGCAAAATTCAGACTTCTTCCCTTATCATGAATGGACACATACTTCCTCTTGAAATAACAGAAAAGTGAGTCATTAAGAGAGACATCATCAGTATTTAGTCACTGAAATGCAGTGTTGTGACTTAAAATTTATCCCCACAGATATTTGATCAGCTTCCAGGAAAAAAAAAAAAGACAGAGAAAAGAGGAAAAATATAACAAAAATAATATGAACTTGCAAGTGAAGGAGAAATAAATTCTGGTAGCCTGTGGGTCTCTTGAGATAATCTCTTGTCACTTCGATCCACTGCTTGAATATTTTCCAGTATTAGTGTTCTCCATCTCATTGTTTTGGCTGTTCTATGTATTTCAACAATTTTATTCCCCCTAAATAAAACAAAAAAGTCATCAGGTCATAAAATGTTTCTACAATTTAATTTTAAAAATAATATTTACTGTCTGCACAATTTAAATTTGGCCTACTTTACAAATATATCAGGATACAGACTTTAATTACATGATCACATAGTATTTTTCCCCATGGGGATGCAATATTTTTGTTTGCAAGATAACTTTCTTGCCAAATCCTTAATTTTTGAGTGATTGACTCTGAGACTGGGAAAAGAGCTGCAGCTGAGAAAGAAAAGTTTGTCCTTGCTACCTAAAAATCCCAGGATCTGTTTCTCAGAATTCACCTTCCAGCCATGACTTCCTTTCCAGCTCACCTCCAATCCTCCCTCCTAAATCCTCTTCTGATCTATTCTTCCTTCCTTGTTTCCGTCTCTCAGACCATGCCTCTTGCCTAAGTAGTCCTGCATTTGCTTTCCACTTGCCGGTGATCCTACAGGAAACACCTTGCTGCCATCATGTGTCTCCACTTGGCTGCACTAGGATCAGATCAGAAGACTTCCTCCTCCTTTTCCAGAGGGATTCCCTGGAGGATGGCCACAGGAGCTCTGGAGGAGCCAGGGGAGTGGGGAAGGGCTGGGACATGTTCATTGCCTGAGTGGTGACACTTATGTGGGCTGAGAGCAATGCTCAGCAGCCCTGCACTCTTCCAACAGATCCAGTAAAAACTTCCTGCCTACAGGAACAGCCTTTTTTTCCAAATCTTAGCTAGTCTGGGCAAGCTTTCACAGGAGCAGACTTAACTCTGGTAGAAAGGCCATGTAAGAGGGGATGGGTCACTCAGTGTGACAGTGCTCGAGCTTTCTTTTTTTAAAAGGAAAATCACCACTTTCTTCAAATGGAGCAGATTTTTTCCTAGTCCAATCTCGTCTGTAGATATAGATATGGATACATTTTCTTCTGCCTGGTGCCTCTATGTCCAACTGTTTATTTGAAGATTGACCCAATCACAGATGACAATTTAAAATAATCAGATCATAGTTTTGTAGAGTTGTTAGCAAAATGGAATCTTCTGTTGGGATATGTCAATATTCATAGCAAATGGTAGTGCAGGTAGTCCTGCAATGTCACCCTAAACCCCACCCCACACACAGAGCCATTTGAGTCCAAATATTGGCCCAAACTCCAGCTGCATTTATGCTATGGTCTCTTGACTGTGAAACACTCACATAAAGTTCCTTGTCCAAGGCATGGCATGTTCTACTAGACCTTGAAAATTGAAGCTGGGAGATGCAAGTTTCACAGAAAATAATAGAAAATTAGTAGAGGTGAAACATTCATGTGCAGCTGAAGGCTGGGTCCACAAGGACCTCCAGCTCTGCAGAAAACCTGTCACAGTCTTGGGTTTTTAGTCTAATTAAAGAGAAGCTGGAGGCTTTGGAAAAGTAATTTCTTTTCTACATACTTAGCCATTTCATGAACCAGACTTATTTCCTCAGTGCCAAATTGCATTTCAGAATGTGTCCTTGCTAAATAGAGTGAAATGTATTTCCATTTTTCATGACTGAACCATATTTTAACTGAGGGGGAGGCAGAAGTTCCAGTACCATTTCCTGAAGTTAACAGCAGACCTGCCATTAATTTCAGCTTCCCAGGATTTAAGAAAAGAGATAACAGACCCTCAAATGGTTTTAAGTTCATTGAAATGTTAATCCAAAATGAAGCATATGCCATTCAGTTAAGATGCACGTTTACACAGCTGAAGATGACAAGTTCAGTTTGACTGAAGACCGGAGGAGAAAACGATGCCTCCTCCTACATGATCTGCCCCCTGAAGAAAACATCTGCCTGCATGTTTAACCAGGAATGTGAACTGCTAATGTAATCTGACCTTTAGACAAAGGGAAGATCACTCCAACGTTCAAATAGAGAAGAGGCTTGAATGTGATGTACTGTTGACTGTTTTCTGCACGTGGGGATAAAAACAAAATGAAAATATATAAAGGACTGAAGGACATGACTGATTAGTGAGTCAGGGCTTCCAGGCACTGAGGAGAAAATATGAGAGCTTAAATTCAATCTGGCGTGATTATTGGAAATTATCTGAAATGGATCCACTGATGTCTTTATAGAAATAACAATGTGTATAAGGGCTGTGAAATCTTTTTTCACAACTAAATTCATGCAAGCTCAAATTTAGCCCAACAACCAGCACTTTTTGTGAGCAGTAGACTTTTGAGAGAAGGAGTTTTTTGAATGTTTCTTTGAGATCAAAGAGCTTCCTAGGATCTGGTGTTTAAACTTATATAGTCAGTACAGTGTAAATGATGTGGCAGGTGTCACCAGCCTTCTGTTCTGTGGAAAGAGCAGGAAATAAAAGAGATTAAATAGACTGGATAGGACCCTTGTTTTTTGGGAGGGTGGTGTAAGGCAGGGTATAAATTTAGTTTTTCTGCTGGTTTGTACCCAAAATGCATTTTGAGGCACTATGAGGCATTTGAGGGATGCACAGTCTCTCTTTTCATATTCAAGCAATGGCTATGCACAAACCCAGTGAAAACCACAGGCACAAGTGAAAGACTTGAGTCCTGTGGCTGACAAGCATGTGTTCCTACAGTAACACAATCCAGCTTTTCCATCATGAGACTCACTGCCTCAATAATGGCTCACAAAATTATGTTCTTTCAGGATGTTCTTTCAGATCTACTCTTTTGAGTAATGAGAGTTCATTATCAATGTGACATCAGAGAGACTGACCTGAATGATCCAAACCCGAGCCATTCAAACTTTCTGAGAGCACCTGAGGAATTTGGCTTCAGAAGAGTCACTGGAGAAAAGCTACCAGTTCTCTGGAGTCTTAGAGCTCTGTTCAAATCAGCCTTCAGCAGCCCAGATCAATAGTCTTGGTAGGTCTGCCAGGGCCCTCCTTGTCTGGTAACACCAGCACTTCACATTCAAAATGCTGCTGTAGTACAAACTGTCTTGACATGGTAGGTCTTCTCACAGTGACAAGCTACTCCATCATACCATAACTGTCTGATGGTGAAGGTTTTCTGTTCATCCTGGGTTTATTACACTTGCATACACCTAGCATGGATTCTTTCACCACCACAATGCACAACCATTAATTACATACTATTAAACTCTGCCTAGTTTCTGCTGCAGTGACCATCTTCTCATTGAGATCCTCCTGCATGCTAAAAATGCCTCCTCTCAGCCATCCTTCATCCACAGGAGCTGCAACCTCTTGCCTTGCTGGTGCAGCAGATGTGGGCAATCTGCCTTGTCCCAGGGGATGGGGGGATGTCCCTGATCCCAGCCAGTGGAACCTTGGAGCAGCACACTCTCGTGGGCTGGCTCTACCTCTATGAGAGTAGTGGCTCTCAGCAGAGCTGGATGTATTGCCAACTGGTTTCTCAGGTATTTAGCTTAATCAGATTTTTTTTTTTTTTTTTTTTTTTTTACTTTCTCTGTAGCAACAGTCACTGCAGCAAGGATTTCCTTTGTGTGTGGTTTAGCATTGCTGAAGTCACAACCAGATATGCTTTTGAGCAGTCCCTGATGCTTTTATTGCAGTTACAAGCAGCAGACTGTGAAATGAGCTCTGCATTATAGCATGCTCCTTTAATTGCAAAATCCAAACACCTCTTAATTGAGTGTAGAGCTGCTACATTGTTCTCCATAGTCTCCCAAAGGTTATCAGGGATCCTTTCCTCTTCCCCTTCGGAGAAGATTTTTTTTTTTTTTTTGTCTTTTTTTTTCCCAGTGTTTTGCTTGTGCTTGAACATGCTTTGAAGATTATTTACCACAAGAAGAAGGGAAAAGAATAGTCCAAGAGCAGCCTGTGATGTCTGCCTCACCAGCAGTTTATCTGCTGTAAAGATTACCAGATGCTGTCAGAGCACCCTGGCATTCTAGAAGTTGTCTTCATTGCTGGAACAATTTGTAGCACAGAAGGGATCAAATCAGCTTCATTCAGTTGCTGGTTTTTGTTTAATGCCTTCAGTTTGCATTTTCCTTAGAGCATCATTAAACTCTTTTAAACTAGTAGTACTCTGTTAATTTCATTAATCCAGTCACATATTCAGAAATTGCTTTTTCTATTTTTTTTTTATTATTCAGTTTATAAAAAGAGAAATACTTTGTGCTCAACTGTGACTTTTGGGACAGGCGATTTTGTAGAATTTCCACAGTCCCAGCAAATGCTTTGTCTGTGGGTTTAATAGGAGCTGTTAAACTACACAGCAGGTTGTACCTTTTAGCATCTATTACACTCAGTAAACCCAGCACATTTTTCCCATCAGTTACACTCTCTGTGATTACACACTGCTCCAGTCTCACTATAGGTGGGCCAGGCCTCCTCTGAGCAATTTAACAAGTCATTTTCCCGCCAACAGCCAGACATATTAATGCTTTTCAAAACACACACACACACACACACACACACAAACACACACACGCTCACCCGTGCACAGGCACAGCCCTCAGCTGCTCCCTGCGGTTGCTCCCTGGCATGGGATCAGGGTTCCACCTTCAAAGCCAGCAGCTGGAGCTGTGACACTTGGCCCAACATCTGCGCCATAAAGGCGGCGCACGCCGGAGCTGCTCGCTCGCCACGCGCTGCTCGGAGCTCCCCAGGCTCAGGGAGCAGCTCTGGGCACAGCAGCCCCAGTGGCCCTGCCACACCAGAGCTGAGCGTCCTGCTGATGTGTCCTGGGGAGGGCTGATGCGCTGGGACACCATGCAACAGCCCGTTTTGACCATGGTTTGTGCCTGCTGCTGCCGCAGCAGAGTTTGAACAAATCCCAGGTTAGAGGGAGTGAGCAGGGGAGTTTAGGGGGTTCCTGCCCTGTCACACAGCCTGCAGAGAGTGGGAAGGGCAGCTCATCCACTAAGAGCAATTGATCTTTCCAATTGATGATTATGTCGAAGAGGTACAGCTGACATTTTTCAGCAAATTATGCAGAACAAAAAATACAAACTGCAGTGAACATCCCCTCTGAGGACATCCCAAGAAATTGAAGAAAAAAGTCTTTGTTTCTTTATTTGAGCTGTTCTTGGAAGAAGAAGAGTTGGCCTGTGCTGAAAGCCCATGCTTGTGTCCTGATCTTGTTTATTTTGCTAGGAAAGGCATGGTCCTAATTTTTCTATTGATGACACTGGGATAACTAAGAGGTGTTTGACAACTTTAATGTAAAAAATTTTCTGTCCACTTCAAGTGAGCTTCTGGCTGCCTGCTGCTTCGTATTAGTACAGCTGATAGGAAAATAAATGACTGATTTTAAAGAGCAGGGTGTTTCAAGCTTTCCTGCACCCACTGATAGTCTCTCTTTTCATGGAATAGTTGGCTCTTGAATCTTGCAGCTCACTTGCATTTTACAGAGAAGTTTTTCTGCTTTAAACCTCAGTGAAATGTAGTGATCACTGCAGAACAGCCTGGGGGGAGGTAATGCTACAGCTTCATGTGAGGATGTTACAGGAAGGTCCTTGGAGCTGTTGTTCAGCAGGACACCCTGCACTGAGCAGCCATGAACTGTGGAGAATATTCTTTCTGGAGGGAAAACTGATCTTTTAGAGGCTGGGTTTTCGCAAGGGAATTTTGGCAGTTAGACTCTCATGATTCTCCATGCTGGGAACTTTCATCAGCTACAATAAAAATAAGAGGAATTGGCATGTGGGATTTCTGTGTCCTGGAAAAAGCACAGAATATGAGGCCTACAAGGCTAGTGCTAAGCGCCACTGAAATTTCTCCTTTCATCTCCTGGACACGATAAAGATGGTGAAAGTATTTTCATTTGTGCCTTTGGGCCAAAACCTGCATGGTGAAGAACCGTCCTGATTTCCCATTAGCTTCAGTGAGATTTGGGGCTGGTTAGCAAAGGGGAATCTTACACTTGTCAAAAAGCACCTAAGGAGCAGAGGAGATCCTTTATGCAAGAACCTGATGAGAGCAAGACGTTTAAAGTGTTTTAGCACACTGAGGTACAATGGGGAATGCATTTGTGAAACAATAGGTCTAGTAAATCGGAGACATCTTTTTGGTGGTTTTCTTTTTTTCTCTTTTCACCACAGTTTCATTAGTTTCTGTTAAAGCATTTAACAGATGTTTAATTGACACATTCAGAAATAGTTTTCCAATCATGTATCACTTTAATTATCTGATGGTCTTTTCAGATCTCTCATGGATACTCCATTTTATTGAGATAAATTATTTGCTGCATTTCAAGGTTCTCTGCTTGAATTCTGCTTATCTTCTCATTACTTTTCCCATAGGAAGGCTTTGTAAGAAACTGGGGAGGGGAGAGGAGTATAGAAGATAGGACAGGATTTCATGGTGTTTCAGCCACAATGGTCCATTTTTCAGAAGATTTCATTTGAAAGTTGAAGTTTGAGTGCAATACTGTATTTTAATGAATCAGCAGTGTAACTCTGACCTAATAGGAAGTGTTTCATGATACATGTTACTTGGGATTTTGTGCCTGTGTGAACATCCTGTTCTCAGCCGCATATCCCAGAGCCACATTTGTGAGAGGAGCCTCTGGCTATACATTCTTTTTTTCTTCTTTTTTTTACATATGTAATTTCAAGCTTTAGCAGATATAGTGCAAACTTTATCAATTATTTTTAAAAAATGTTTAAATCAATGATAAAGTTGTAAACCCTGACCATATAGACAAGATTTTTCCCAAGGTAGAAAGTATTGGATTTTTGTTTTTCAAAATTATGATATCTCTCCATCCCTAAAATACTTTAATGAAAGATTAAATGTTCAGCATCTCTGAAAAATCACCTTGCAAAAGCCTAAAATTCCATAAAACACCATCACAAAGAAAAGGTACCTCTTGAAGATATACTCTCTCTGTAACTTGCTTTCTAATGAGGATTGATACTGCAAAACATCTGACAATTGGGTTTGTGGAGCACAAAAATGCAGCCCTGTGGATGTCATGCTGTAAGGCATATCGCAGGACACTTTAACCAGTCATGTTCCCCTAATTGCAGTAATGCTTCTTTCAGTAACGTTGTCATGCTTTTAAAACACTAACCTCTAGGGGTAGGTTAAAAAAATAAGTTGCCAAAAGCTATTTAGAGGAATTTTTTTCCCCTCCCTTTTCTAAAATAATCTAAGCTTTTTTTTGAAGGTGATAATGTCAGCAATCACGTTCACGGTTCTGGCCACTGGGGGACATCCAGATCAACATTTCTCTAACACTTTGAGCCAGACATCACTGTCCATGCTCTCCTCACCTCCCTAAATGTTTTCCTTGGGTTGTCATCTGTCCCTATCATCAAATTTTCCATTGGAAATACTATACAGGTCCTCTGGTTTCACAGATCACCCTTGTCACAGGTCTTGCCCAGTCATTTGTGCCTTCATACATTTCTTTTATTGAGGCATTACTCTAAATGCTTACAACTTATATGAATGATCTTAATGATATTAACAATCTGTAAAACCAAACTGAATGTTCAAGCGTCTACTTCATGCTTGGCAACAGCTGAAAGATTTAGGATCCTCCATGAGACTGCACGTTGATCTGGAATGGTCTGGGGTTTTCTATTCTGTCTGGACTGAGAACAGACTCTTAGAAGATGGACAGTATGATCTACTCCACAGCATTGCTGCTGCAGAGGGGGGAAGGCTTCAGAGGCATGACAGAAGTCTATATTCCATGGCAAGGTGATAGCATCAGCTAAGCTGCAAGATGGTAAAACATGTTTAAACAGCAACAGGTAGAAAAAAATTAAATAAAATTAAAGAAGAGGAGGTATAGCAATAAAGAGTCTTTCCAAATTCTTACCACACCTGGCATGTAGCATGTATTTTAGCAGATTATATAATTTATTCCTTATGACTGCATTATTGATATATGTTAGATTTGCCTTTTTAAGAAAGGGATGTTAACAGCCTTGAATAAAATTGGGACAAATAGTGTAAATAGGATGGCATATAAAGTGTGATACAGTATGCAGAGGACAAAGTATGTTTGAAGGTTAGCTTATTAATAAAACATGGCTGGCCTTGATTTAGTTTATAAGAAACTTAAGACATTTATCAACATCTGTCTGAACCCATTTCCAGTCTCTTTGGACTCTGTTGTGGATAAGCTGATTAATAAAAGATGATGCCTTAGGAAGGAAACTTAGATCTTTGCAAGCAATGACAAAAGAAAATTCAGTGCTTAATCTACATATGAAAGGAAACTGGGAAAGTAAACTAGTTTACCACTACATCCCAGGATGCCAATCTCTTATAACATTTCATCTGACTTAGTTTTGGCTGGAGTCTGAAAAAGTAAGAAAGAATTCCAAAAATTAAGTGTGGAATTAATTTACAAGAAAGATCCTAGTGCTCACTTACAGAGACTCTGAAATCTAATCCCATTCCCTTGTGGCTTCCTCCCCTCAGTGTTTTTAACTTTGCAGCTTTCCGTGTTTGTTTTTCATTTGTCTCCTTGATCCTTTAGTCTTTCCTTTCCCTTAGGCTAGAATAAAGTTCTAATACTAAACAAGTGCCACACTTTGCTTATTGATAGTTGTTGCCCAATAAAATGTTGCCCTCAGAAGCCAATTAGTGAAATATGTTTCTCGTAATAACCAGTAATTTGTTTAATTTTCATGCATTCTTGCCTGATAGTCGGTCAAAGGGATGCACATGCATAGTTCCTGCATCTGGGACACAGAGACGGCCCGGGGTAGCTGTGTGGTGCAGGGTGCTCCCTGCACAGGCCCCTGGCACCACAGCTGCTACCCCTGCCTGGTTTCTAATATTTAGGTATCACTGGCATCCAAGGAACCTTCTCCCTTGTGAACTCCACAGGTTCACAAATTTATTCTGTTACATCACTGGTGTTTGGAAACTGGATTTTGCAGTCCATCCTCCAACCTCTCTTCCAAGCACAGTGTGAAAAACAGTCCCTGGAAATAGCCTCTGGAGCTATTCTTCTGCCCTGCTCCAGCTTCACCAGGGTGCTGCTGCAAGGATCAATACAGTTTCACTACCTTTTCCCTTAAAAAAGGGTGGCTGCAGATGCCTTGCCTTCTGGGAATTATCTCTGGCCTGTGACAACCTTCAGGCAGGAAGAGAAAAATCCCAGACTGAATATCCAGTTCAGTGTTTTAACATATGGGGAGGCAGCCAAACATCCCCCTCCTTAACACTTCCCGGCCTGGACTACACTCCTGTGAGCATTGGGCATTTGAACTGTTGTCTCACTTCCCAGGGGAGGCTGTGCCAACTAGCAAAACGCTGAGGAAAGAGAAGTATATTTGGTGGTTCTTCATTCAGCTCTGGAAAACATGCTGAGCTGAGGGACAGCATAGCTTGAACTAGACAGGCCAGAAAAAAAACCTAAAACCCATAGGCCTTCCATAATAAAAAGATGTAAATGCCAACCCAGTGGGAACACTGAACTTTATGAAAGTTGGGAAGGGAGTGACATTTCTCTGCAGCCTGGAGAGAACCCATGAATGTCACTGAAGGGGAATGTGTGTTACTGCTTCGTTTCATTCCTGTTGTAAGTCTTGCCTGAAGAGGCTAACAGTGTCTTGTAACAAGACATTTTCCTATCTATTTATCTGAAGTTTTAAACTGAAAATTACACACGGTTGCAGGACAAATCCAAATTTTCTTGAATGGTCCACTGAGAATCAAATTTAAACCCTCTGTGCCAGCTGATAACTGAAGACTGCTGCATATTTCTGCAGAATGGGAGATCAGCTTTTGAAAGCTCCTTTTATAAGGAAATATCTCTGAATGCCATTTTATCCTTGTAAAGACGAGTTTGTTCCATGGGGTAGTTTTAAATGATACTGAAAGCTACTTTAGATTAACTCGGATTTACACAGATTAAGCAGACACTGTGGAAAGGGCATGCTGGCCAGATCCTTCACTGGGTTAAATTGGCATGGCTCTCTCAAAGACAACAGAGTCGCAATTAAGACCAGCTGAATATCTGGCCCATTGCATTTAAAGACCATGTCAGAGACCACCTACCTTCTAACACAGCTTATAAACATGGTTGAAGACATTTAGAGCCTGTTATGCTGGCTGGAAATTCCCTATCTGGTTTCTGCATCAATGAAAGCACCAGAACAAAGACACTGAGTCCCACATCCACTTGTCATATTCAGTACATACATATTCCTACCCAAATATATGGAATCATATATATCAAGGATTTGGGTCAGGATTCTGTTAAAAAACTGATTTATTAAGGAACAAATAGGGCAATGTAATTTTTTTAAATGTTGCTGTAATCACTCTTGGAGCACATCACGCCACATGAGCAGATCCTTTGATAGCAAATACCGATATCACATTCATGTGCCCTTTGTTTCAGTTTTGAATTACAGTCCAAGTATATTTCTCCACAGTCTGTAGAAGCAGCAGAGTTATAATATTGGCTCTTACTCTACATTCTTACCAGTCAAGATCATTCATTGATTCCTGGATGTGAGGATCAATGGTGGTGGCCATATGGCTTTGGAATGATCTGTTGTCTTTTCCATAATGGCATTGTGGCTTTGTGTTTCCCCAGCAGTGATTAATAGACACACACATGCGTTATGCACATGTTGATAGATTTAGATGAACTTTGAATTTTCATGGCTTTCTTCTCTCTTCCCTCCTTCCCTCCCCGCTTTTTCTTTTCAGGAGGTGGGGAGATGAAGAGTGATTCTGCATTGAGAAAGTGAGAACCAGGTCTTTAGCAAATACTCACTTCTTGAGGACATGGTGTGATTTGATCAGTGAGGCTAGATGACAGACACCCCATCTAGACGTCCAGGAATAATTATGATACTTTCCCCCAGGAGGACTATCTGGCTGTCTAAGGACCCCTTGCAACAGACAGTCCTACAGTGGAGAACAACCAGTGACTCCAAATGCCTCCTGCTGCTAATTGTATGAAAGGGATGTGCAAGTTAATCCCACCCTCGGATCCCCAGCAACTCTAGCAACCAGGAGGTGCCACTCTGAGGGGAGCAGGTTTGCTTACCCTGCCAAAGCTAATGAAGGCCTTTTTCCTGGGAGACCAGAGATAGGATAGGATAGAATTCCTCCTATGCCCTGGAACTTCCTATGTCCATAGGAAGATGTAGGGTGAGCCACTGGAGTCGATATTCCTTGGGTACCCAGCATATACCAATAATGGGCTAACAATTCATGGCCTGTCCACTAGGCTGTTCTTGCCTACTTCCAAACTCAGAGAAAAAAGGTGTTTGGTTAATCCTCTTATTACATTTTGAGGTAAAACTGTACAGCACTAACACAGAGTCCAGGGAGGAGTGGGGAAGGGTGGTGCACAAAAAAAGGTATCACAGCAGTGGGCCTGAAGTAAACCATGGCCTGCTACAGGCTCTAGCAATGTCACCTAATCTTGAACAAGAAATTGAGTAGTCTTACATAGAAATTCACAACTGGGGAGCCTAGATCAAGAGTCCCTTCCCATCCTATGTAAAATTTCTTTTTCCTTCCTACCTTCTGGATTCATTAAAATGGTTGGAATCCATGCAAAAACAAAGCAATCCACAGTTTGTGTTGGTATCCCCTCAAGGGTTACCAAATTAATAAAAATTACAGTTCTACATCTGCCATGAGAAATGTTTGTGGTGCAGTTGGTGGGCAGCTGGGAGACAACAGGGGAGGTCCCACATGCATTTGCTTTGCCCATTTGTTCTTCGCCTCTGGTCCTGTCACACCATCAGACGTTGGATACTGGGCTGGACAGCCCCTTCATCTCACTCTCTACAGCTGTTCTCATGTTTGTAAGTTATGGGACTTCAAGCCTTTCAAAAATCCAGAAAAAAAAAATGGCTTCTTGCCCAAGTACCATGTGGGTTTTGTTTTCATCCTCAAAAAAACAGATAAAATCCAAGATGTTTGCAAGAAGTAACAGAAATTTTGCAAGAAAGCAATTTCTAGAATGCATCAGATTCCAAGGGTTGTTGGTGAAGCAGCTAAATGCAGCTAAATGTTATGTTGGACACCCTCTGAAGTGTTAAATACTGTGTGTGTTTAGAAAATGTCTCACTTCTGATCTTTTATGGTAATACCCATAAACACTGGCAGTTCTTGGGTGTCTTGGAAAATGTTTGTCTTTCAGCCCTAAAAAAAAAGAAAAAGCATAGTAAATTCCTGAAATTATAGAAATATTCTGTTCCAGTTTGGAAATTTTGAATCTTTTTCACAGGTTTCAGGAAACTCTAGATATAGCAACAGAAAATGGTTTCCACATTTTTTATTGAATTTGAGGTTTTTGAGGGTGGTACCACACGAACATTTCTTATCAGAAAGCCTAAAGTCCTGTGCATTGAAAAGCATTTTGACAGGAGTAAAATTTGCAGCCAGAACATGGCAGCTGCCCAAAACAAGGCAAAGACCTATGAAACTTTTGGACTTTTTGTGACTTATTGAATGCAGATGGTCTGTTTGACTTAATAGAATGAGGAGTACAACATTCAACTCACTCATCACCCTGCACACACTCTACTCCCAGTGACAGACTACTCTGGGAGTCAAGGAAGTGTCCATGACAAAGCTGGAAAATTACCTTTGGTCACTTCACAGCCCATGCTGATGTCTTTCTTCCCTACTTATGGATACTGAGTGGGTTGGAGCAGAGCAGGGGACCAGACACAATTCATAGGAAGGGAGATGACCCAGCTGCTGCCCTGTTGTGCCAAAGGAGAAATTTGTCTGGAGATACAAGGAACAGGGGTGATGGACACACAGCAAATGAAAAGAGAAACTTTTAGACCATAGGATGAAATTGAGGAATATTTGCCTGTGAAAGGGTCCCTTTGACCAGATTTGAGCTAATATCTCAGGAAATTACTGTTTTAACCACTTTAACAACACACAGAGCACACATTTTTTTTCCTTTACTAGTTATAAGTTCTAGTAGATACAACTATTTGCAGTGAGTGATGTGTTACAAGAGTGATCTAAATACCAATAAAATCTCAGAGTCTGGGATCAGGCTTGTGCACAGGCTTCTGGATGTCACATGGTGCCAGGGGACAAAAGGACTAAAACAGAACATTTTTACATTTTGCTAATTTTTTTTTAAGAAATGGGAATGTTTTCATGAGATTATGCATTCTATCTAAGACAGGAAAAATACAAAGTTTTTGTATTAAGTCGGAGTTTTTACAGTTTATAGAGAACACATTCAGGACACAAAAGTTTTCTTTGAACAATAACACAAGACTGCAACATGGAGACCAAAGAAGCCAGCTCTGAGGAAACAGAAAAGAAATTTGCAATATTTGGCACTTTCCCTGTGATATAAAGTGCATGTTATTCTCATTTAGCAGAGAGCTGACTTGAACAATAGAAATGTTTGTTAATACATTCTTCTCTGCAGTGACTGTAAAAGTGTTTGCTGCATTTGCTTCTTAGATGCTGTAGCTCTCTCATTTCACACCTTTCTCCAGATTTAATCTCTGCAGTATTATTTATGTGGCAGTATTAGATTCAATTTACAAATTACAGCCTTCTGCAAAATGGAGCTGTTCTTTTCCCTAGAGGTACCAGTAACAGTTACATTAATCTTCTTTTAAAAAATTATTCAGGGGCTTTCAACATGCTGCCAAGAGCTCCCTCCCAGATTCCTTTGTAGTCCTGTTTTTAATTGTAAGAATATCTGCAGAAAATATAACATGTAAGGCCTGGATCCCAGTGGAACTCCACGCTGGCAGAGGTCCTGCAGTGAGCACCAGATGGGTGGATTTGGGTTTATTTTATCTCTTCCAGCTCAGTTCTGTACATGGAACCTGACCTTGGGAGGTGGTTCATTGCTGGGTCACTAAGAAGGTCCTGGTGAGGCTCCAGTGGAAGGGGTGACTGCAGAGGCATTGCCACCAAAGATGTGGGAAAAGTCACAGCACCAAGTGCTCCACCCTGGGCATCTTGCACCTGCCTCTGCTTGTGCCACACTGCAGAGAGACCCAAGGCTGCTTGGAAAACTTCTTCAGGGGACGTTTGCACTGACTGAGAGGGGCATCACACCAACACCTCCATGAGGGATTGTCTGGAGCGCCATGCCAGAGCACTGCCTGTTGGGCACCCTCCCCAGGAGCTGGCACCAGCCACTGTGGTGCCAACGTTGGGAAGTCTCGAGCTTGGGACAAGCACTGTTCATGCCCCAAAGATCTTCACAGAGACATTCCTCACCATGGTCCTTCTTTCTCTGCTCCAGCTGTGTCTTGATCACTGTGGTCTAATGACAGCCAGCAAATCCTTGGCTTTCCTTACAGCACTCTGGGGGCTGCTGAGCCTCCTGTCTAGCACTGAGAGCCTGGTGTCAGCTGGCAGCAAGACGATCTCCCCTGTGCTGGCTGGAGCCGAGACAGCCTGTTTGGGTCAGGCATCATGGTCTGCTGAGCACGAGAGCTTGGATGAGGTGAAGTGATGGTCTGTCCTGCTCTTCCTTTCAAAGGCAATGGAATTTTTTTGCGTCATCATTCTTCTGCTGATGCCAGAACTTCAGCAACACAAGCAGCAGCCTCTGGGAGCACAGAGATCCTGTGTCCTGGGTCAGGTAGCGTGATCAGGAGGAAAGCACCCCGTCAGCTCACGAGGAAGAGAAAAGGTAGTTTTAAAAGTGTGTTACAAGAGCCTATCAGTTGGCATCCAGCTCTAACATTGTAAGACTCTTCTGTCCAAAATCTCCTCCAGAAGACCTCCAATGGAAGCAGCTCCCAGGTGTTTGGGTGCTTTTGCCCGAGTCTGATTCATATAAGCTCTGCCTCCTTAGAGCCTTCTCAACCTGAGCTGTAACAACCAGCTTCTTCTCCCCCCCATACACTGCACAAGGCAAAAGAGCTTAAACCCCACAAAAGACAATGCCTTCCATAAATTTACATGAGGTATAAAAAGGACTTCTGTAAGTCCATTACTAAATGTTGATGGTTAAACTCCTAGTAATGAGACATTATGAGACAGATGCATTCAATAAGTATCTCTGTTCTGGTGGATCAAAGCTGGAGGAAGTATGAGTATCATATGATGCTGATAAAATGTTTTCTGATCTAGCAGTCAACTGGGAGAATGCAAGTCTGCTTAGCTCTGTTCAATTCAGAAAGGCTGGATTAAATGTCCCCAAGATGTCTTGAGGAGCATCTGAGGATCTTACTTTTTCTTTAGGCAGGTAGTGAATGCTATTGATGTAATTTAAGAAAAAAAAATTTGAAAGGAATGACCTAAATAAATATAAGTTGACTACCCTAGCATTCATTGGAGGGTGACACACTGGAAATGGTGGGTACTGAAGCCAGAGGTAAAAATCTCTGCAGAATACTATGACTTTAGGGAAGCTGGAGCTTGTCAAGTCAACCTGATTTTATTCACAGAAAAATAATATCAACAAATGAAAATCTGGCAAACCAGTCAACTGATTGTAAAATTTAAAAAATTAATATAATATCAACAAATGAAAATCTGGCAAACCAGTCAACTGATTGTAAAATTCTAAGAAATAGCATTTTTAAAAGTACCTACCAGACTTTAACATAGATAGTTTATGGGCAAATATCAATAGGTAGCTACTTCATAGATAGCTTATGGGCAAATATCAATAGGTAGCTACTTCGTGAAAGGGAAACCACCCCTTTCTCCTTTCCACCCAACACAATCTTTATTTAAATCACAAATACCACAGAAATTACTTCTAATACATTTTTCAGATAACACAGATTTGGAAGCAGTAGAGATATATGACAGTACTCCTGTGAGTGAAGGTGATATGGTTACTTCATAAGCTGGGTATAACCAAATGCAGACAAATACAGGCTTATATTTAGAAATGAAAATGTTTAGAGGATGGGGCACTGCATCACAGGAAGCAGAAAAGGGCTGTGGAAATTGTTACAAATAATCGATTATCCATGAATTCCTAAAATGGTTTTCTGGTTAAAAAGGCTAATATGATAATCAGAATTACAGAGGTGATGTCTGGGAATGGGAAGGAGATATTCTGTCTGTAAAATATAAGTAGGACCACTGTTATAGTGACCACTGCAGTGGGTAGAGAAGCCAAGGGAGGAATAGTTGAATCTTTACATAAGACACATTTATTCCATGATTATTTCATGATGGATTACACCAGAAAAATAGCTTCCAAACACATTTCCATGAAAGAGCAGAAGATCATGAAACTCCTCTGCTGGATCCTCCCTAAAGTCATGTTTTCTGGATTAGGTTCCAGGGGAAAACAGTAGGGGTTGCAGTGTTCTGAGGCGAGTTTCATGCTGGATACCTGCCTGTGTGCTGTGACGCGCTGCCTTGGCTAATAAATCCTGACCTGTGTGGTTATACTGGTCAAATGCTTTCTCAGCCAGAACAATTCCCAGAAAATCAGAGGACCCTTTTCACAGTGCCCATCTGACAAACACTGGGTAGCACACAGATGGTTTAGATATAAAAAAGAATGCTGCATCAATGCTGAATGTGTGAAATGTTTCAATTATTCCTAAAATATTTTTAACGTGTTCCAGATTTATCAGGCAAAATGTTTAGGAAGTAATTGGAGTTTATTCTGTTTTTAATTTCAGTATGGTATATTATAATAAACACATGTTCAAAGTACATTTTAGGTATCACCAAATATTTATAAAATGTCTATAGGTGGAAATCCCAAGGTCAATACAGTAGCTTCACTTTCCTGTTTGTTTACAGCAAAATCAATCACTAAAACCTATGGCTTTTTGGCAGTTGGAATCCTTTTGCACCTGCAGAGACAGTGGATTGTCTATTAGGTTAACTCACAAATATGATTAAACCTTCTTTGATTGCAGAAGTTCACGTTAATTTGCCCTTATATTATTGCCTGGAGTTATAAAAAACTTCTAATGGCATTTCCAAAAAGATATGTGTCTGAAATTTAGTATCTGATCATTTTATTGGCATTTGCCCATTAAAAGCCAGATTTGATAAATATCTATCCCAAGTAATGCTAATTAGAAAATAAAAAGAGAAATGGTATCACGTTCCCTGAGGTACACTTGGGGCATTTGCAATGAAAACTAATTGATCTGTTGCAAGCTTTGCTACCTGTCTTGAGAAATACTAGCAAGGCTTAGAAACACTGCCTAGCAGGGAACCCTTGCCACTGGTTTTAAGACAAAACCAGGCTACTTTCTGTTGATTGTCTTGATGTCCCTGGAGATTTCAGGGGAAAAAACAGCAACACATTTTCCTAGCCTGAAGTCTGGAAAATCTTGCACTTTGCAATTCCCCAGTTATGGTAAGTGAGCTCATTTTATTTTGGTGGTAGGGCTTTTTGTATTTTATTTCGTTTGCTTGTTTGTTTTTGATTTTTTTTCCTTTTTAATAATTATATCTAAAGTTCCAGCCAAGCAAATCTCCTTGAGAAAGGAAAGTCTTGCATTAACTAGCAAAGATTCTGTGCATTTCTGCCAAGACTGACCTATCTGCTTTCATCCTTGTCCCAGCTGTCAGGCTTGTTTAGACAGGCTGGTTTTCCTTTTCAGCTCAGTGAGCAGTTGGAGCAGTGGTGGGATGAGAAAAGGGACATATGCTGCTTTGGGGGCTGAGCTCTTTGCTGGTGCAGACGCCCTTCCAATGCCAGACTGGCAAAGAAGCAGCTGGTGCCACACACAGAAATATCTTCAAACACATCTTTGACCCACAAATCCCATATTCTTACAAAATGCCATCACAGACAAATATAGTCACATACTGTTATTTTTCCAATTAAAAATACAATGTTGTGTGGTTTCAACAGGTAGTAGAGTACTCAAAAAAACACTGTGAAAGATGAAAGCTTTGAGGGTTTCCTTCCTTGTTGATCTCCTCTCCCTCCCCCCATATGCCCTACCCTTCCAAAAAAAAAAAGTTAAATTTAGGTCTGTTGCAATATTAACTCCAATACCAAGCAAAATCTAGACATTCTGGACAGACTCTCTCCTGCTGCTAAGTAAATACTGACATTTCTTAAAGAAAAACTATTTCCATAATTACAGTTTTCATTCAAAACCTATAATATTACTAATGCCGTTCTGAAATATCCTTTTGATCTGCTCTACACATTTATTTTGTATATTTAATCTGCTGGAAGATCCTTATTGTCAGCCTTTCCTCTTACCCCTTGACACACCCCTTCTGCAGGTTCATCTGTGGTCTAGGAAGTAAGGAGTGCTGGGGATGGGAATTTACTTGTGATACTGGGAAGATGTTACACCTGAGATTAGAAATAGACTGTATCCATGAGGAACTGAGAGTTCTTGTTCACTTTACATCACTCACAGACAGTAATGGCAAAAGGTGTAAAATAAAATTTCAGAAAAAGGAGGTCAGTGAAACAAAACAGCAGTTGGGTTTATTTCTCAGTGTTAATAACTCCAGACTTCAGCCCACAAAGCCAACAGGTGTGATGATACTGAGGATGCCTGCATAAAAGCTAGGGACAAATTAGTGCAAAGTTCACTATAGTTATATTTTTTCACCCTTTTATATAATATTTTTTCTTCTAGGATAAAACAGGCTTTATATATGTACATTATGAAGCAGTGTAATCAAGATATGGCAAAGAGTGTTTCAGACATGATTCAGGAACTTAAAGTCAGATAAACTTAAAAAGTAGACCTTCATGATATTTTAAAAAAATTCTATTTCCTACAGCTACATAGATTAAGACAAACTATTGCAGGGCCGTGGATTAAAATTAGTTTTAAACAAATCTCTGCCTAAATTAAACAAAACAAGAATTTGGCTACAGAATAACTATATTCTGAAATTCACAGATCCATTCTATGTGAAATAAAAGCTCGTTCAAGGGCTTGGCTGCTAGTTTGCACATGGGAATTCTGTTTCCAGTGTAGCTTCAGCAAAGATTTCCAGTGGGACCTCAGACATGCCTTTGGGAATATGACTAATCTCACGAAGCTACAGCAACCAAAATTCCAGGTGTCTGAGCATGAGGCTGAGTTTTTCCTCTGCAGTTAAATGGAAAGAGGGTCACTCAGCCAATGGCTGGCTCCTCATTTCCAGGTGGCATAAATTTCCAGGTGGCATGGTGAATCTGGGATTGAGAGCATAGTTACACAAGCAGCCAGAGCAGCAGCAGTGTAGGCATCTCCTGCAGGATAAATCATAAACTCTTCTACTGAGCGCTGCAGCAGAACTACAGCCAGGGAGTTTGAGACCAGTTTGGGGTTCTGGAGGTATTAGAGAGTGCACACATGCATACATAGATGCACATATATGTATATGTGTACATATATATATATATATATATATACACATAAATATATGTACATATATATATACACATATATACAGACACACATGTAAGTACATATGTGTATATAGACACTTGTGTGTAGGTCTGAAAAAGGGAACTGCCTAATTTTCCTCAATTCAAAGCTGCATTCAAATACCTCAGACAATAGAAACAATCTGTATGAGCAAACATTAGTTACATGTTTTCTAATTGCAGGCTCAGGCATTTAATACAGCCTTTAGTGTAATGCTTCTAAACACCCATAAGTTTACTAACTGCACCCTGCTGGGACTCACATTAACACTTAGTAAATAGACTATTCAGAAAATGGCATGGCAAGAGTTACACCTCCAAGTAATATTCTATAGAGCTGCATACAAATTGTAACCACATTTTCATAAGTGATAAAATGTTTTATCCTCTTCTGAAAAATAAATGCCATAAAAACCAAATACAGTCCACAATAACAAAGGAAAGGAAGGATATAGCTCGTCGGGATTCAAAAGGTTTTGATTTCACTTTGTCAAGTTGGACACTTATATGGGAAACGGCCGCCTAAATACCTTTGTGGGTCTGGCAAGAAGTTCTCAGCCACAAAGTAAGGACAAGGAAATGGAAGAAAATTCAAAGTTGCTAATGTGTGGTTCTACTTGAAGGACTAGTTAAGTGAAACTGGCACCACTGAAAAGTTGGTTAGATTCCTGAGCTTATTCCATCTGCCTTGCTTGGTTAAGTGATGAAAAGCCCTTCATTCGAGGCCAGTTTTAACTGTACCAGCATGAAAAGGATGTTCCAGGTTCCAGCCCATTTCACTCATGTGGCCCCTTTCACTTGCACGGCTGTGATGGAGAGTTTTGTTCCTTCAGCAAAGCCTTTATCCCAGCTAATGCAAACTAGAGAAAGAAAAAAAGGGAATGTTGGGGGGAAAAAAAGAAAATACTGGATTTTTCAAACACAAGGTTTTGAAAAAGAATATATTCTGCTGAGCAAACCACTTTAAAAGAACAGCAGTGATGTAACTAAGAAAATATGGAAAGGGAAAAGTTACGAAAACTCAAATGTTCTTTCTTTTCCTCTCTTACATATTTCAAAGGGTTAAAAACCTCAAGTCATATAAGCAAAATACCCCAAAGCATGGCTTTGATTAAAAAGGAATTTAAAAAAAAAAGAATAAATGGAAGGTTTCTTTGTGTATACATCCCCACATTCAATTGCTGCTGTATTAAAGCAAGAGCTGAGCATAATTTTTCAGTTCAATTTTCTCAGTTAGCAAGAATCTGGCCACTTTGAGACAAATCTGAACAAAGAAAAATTATGTGGAACAGACTCCTCACATGATGGGAAAGCTGGTCCATGATACCTGCTCTTCCTAACACAACAGAGATCTTCTGGACTCCAGGTGTCCCTGTTACTATAGCTTATTACTTTTGCATCCTTTTTTCCTAGTAATATGTATGAATTAAATCCAGGGATGCTGTTTACAGAATCTTTTATAAAAACAGTATGGCTAGTATACTAGAAGAAAAGAAGGATAGGGTAGAGAAGAGAAACAGAAACATTTTTCAAGATATTTTCCTGAAAAAAAAGGAAAATTATTGCCTTTTTTGTCTAGAATAGAGTACATATCACTTTAGTCAGAGTTATAATAGGTGTATTTGGAAAGAGTATGAACATTTAGGTTATTGGTATATACTTAGATGGACAATTTGTGACTATTTAATTGGTCATCTCTCTGCTTCAAAGTTTCTTCCAGACTCTAAAATCCCTGCCACTGCCCAATCTGTTAGTCTGAAAATGTGGGCCAAACTCTTTTTTTTCTTTGGATGAAGCAGCTCATGTATTTTGGCAAAAGCCTGCATTAGAAAATGAAAACCACATTAGAAGTTAGTAGTTCCTAAAGTTTCTTTACCTCTTGTTTAAACCCTTTCTACAATTGCTCCTAGAAACACAGTCATACTTACTGTTGACAAACTGCAGTGAGGTGGCGCAGAAGTGCCTGCTCCAGAACCAACTAAGAAGTCATGGACAGCCTCTGCAAGCTTTGGATCATGATCCTTGACTCTGAGCTCAGAACAATTCTTTCACCATTCCTCCATAGATACCATACAGATAGGTAAGATACCACAGCAGGTAAGAGAAGAGTAGCCTCATCTTCCTTATAACCCTCTCTTTTGGCCAAAGGTGTGTTTTCTAGTTTCACAGCCAGTGACTCTTCAAATAAATCATGGTGATCCTTGAAGCTGGAAAAGCAAGGAATGAACATATTGCAGTGAGATGTCTTTATGTATCATTTCTGCAGCATCTCTGCTGGAGCAAGTTAATGCAGCTGCTTCTTTGGGGACTCAGAGAGGGAGCTTGCATCGTGGAGCTGCACTAGTGGCACAAAATTCCCAGGCCAACCCTGCCTTTACACTGCGGGTGATCACCAATTGCTTCCAGGTGCTGCTCACCAAGTACAGCATGTCCCAAGTTTCTCAAGACTGAGCTGATGCCCTTCTCAAACTTTCCAGCATTTGAACAAAGCTGGAAGATAACTGTGCTACAGAGAGCTGTGCTTACACATGGGAACAGTCATTTTGTCACCAGCCTCTCTATGCTTTGGCATCTGACCTACCTTCCTATTTATGATTCTTCCCATCTTTCATTCCAATTTTATACCTCCACCCCCCTGGGAGTCTTTTGCAAAGTATTTTATAGGCAGAGGAGCTCTGGAGTGTGGTGCCAATGTGTAAGATAGCATCAGGCATCAGCCTGCCATTGCAGCCTGCTTTTGGGAAGTAGTGATGTGGAGCTCCATGTATTCAGCAGCAGCTACTTCACTTCCAACTCTGCCAAGGTAACTTCTGCTCCTCAGCCAAAGGAGGGCCTTCTCCCTGTGGTCAGTACAGATGGATGCATTTGAAGGCTCCCAGGAAATGATTCATTATGCCAAAATTTGTCTCCTTTCTGCCTATATTCACAGTGCTGGAAACTCTGACACCTCAGGGCTTCTTTATAAGAGTTTTTGGGTTAAGTGTTAGGAAGGAGCAGGAAGTTTTGCTCCTCAGGCAGTCTCTAGCCAGTGTGCCTGGGATGGTTTTCGTCTCCTTAAAAACTAGGATGGTGCAGACTTTCCAGTCCTGTTTGACCATCCTTATCAGTGGTTAAGTGGTTACACTTTCAGTCTTTTTAGTGTTTGTAACTAAAACCCAAACACAGCCTTGTGTAATGGCATGGGATTGTCCAGCCTGCATAGCTGCTGGCAGGCTCTCCTCCAGGATGGGGCTGATGTCAATTCACCCTCTTCCAGGCAGTGGCAAGCCCCGATCAAAGGAGTCTCAGAGGACCAGGACTATTTCCACAGTCCTGCCACCTTTTGGAGGACACAAGAGTGTCTGTGTGGATGTGAAATGTGGCAGCCAAATAACTTAAAGCAAAGGAAAGCCTCTAGTCCATATGCCAGTACAATCTTTGGGTGCCTAGCAGCAGGTGAAGGATGGTCCCTCTCAGAAATGTACTTCAGTTTGGGAGTGAGAGGGCTGTGTCTTCCATGGGAACGTGGCAGTTCAACCCATGGTCCTTTCATCCAGGCTCAGCAATTTGTTAAAATGCCTTTTGACTCATCTCCAGTACTGACTTTGCAAATGCTCTTTGACAATCTGACAAGGATTACATCAAGCAGGGAGAAAAAATGAAGCAGATATAAGAGCACAGAAAACAGTGCAGCCTTCCTTGCACTGTGACAATTTCTGAACTTGGAGAGAGACAGTGTTTGCAATTTTCACAAGGAATTAGTCTAATTTATCTGACTATCTGCTTGTGATGCTTGTTAAAGCTGATATAAAAGGTAATGCTAGGATTTAATCCTCAGGGCTTTAGCAAAAGCCCACTATCTTTTAATAGGAAGTGGGTGGCATGTTGATTGTCAACTCTAATTTCTCCTCTAGACTGAAAGCCTTCTCCATACTTTTTCTATTATCCTGTACTGCTAACTTTTACAAGGATACAGGATCTGCCTTGCACATAGGATAAAACCAGAAGGTAGAGCCTTTAACAGAGATTCACCATGTTTCAAGAGAGTATATGGCATCAAAGAGGGGGACAAAGTTAGCATTGAAAAGATGTTCTCAGAACACCCATTGCTCCTGTGGTTTGTGCATTATGCTCTTTTCCAGGAGATCTGGATTTGATGTATTGTCCTTTGCTTTCTGGGGCAAGGAAAACTCGGAGCCCTTTGAGAGTGGGGAGGGGTATTAAATAAGGAAAGAAAGGACCTACGGCAAAGATCAAAAAGGGAAAAAAACAATACACAGAAAAAACAACAGAACTGAGAAGATTCAACCCTACAGTACCTAACAATTTTTAAAGGCGTAAGTTTGTCCAATGTGTTGTTTATTCATCCAAGTTATTTTAATGATGAACAGCTTTAAAATTGGAGTAGAATGCTAATTCATACTTTGTGTGTGGAATGAATGATAGGCAGCTGTAGGCCAGGGGGCCGCTGGGAGCTTTCTGGCAACACAGACTGTACATGCAAAAGAACGTAACTCGGGGTCTCTGGCAGCAATAAGAAAATATATATTGCAAATTAAATAATTCTTCCTACCACTTAATGAAAGCTATGTGCATGTGACATTGCTGCTGTCATGCAGTGATCAGTTTGATGCGAATTTGGCCTGTACTTAACACCATGCTGGGGAAGTCTTTGTGTGCTGTTCAAATACTTTTGAGTACAGGATCAGCAGTGGACTACAGCTTTTCAGCAGTCAGATGATAGGGTGATAGGCTGGTAAGTTATTTTGGAGACACCTTGAGAAGTAAGAAAAATGAAGCATGCTCATTTCACTGTGCTACTGAAATGAAATATTGGGATGGATCCACCCATCCTTAGAGGGTCAGCCAAGAGCAGTGTGATCCATCTCAGCTTGCCCAAGAATAGAAGGTTCTTGCATGTGCTGGTTTTAGCTGGGACAATTTTCTTCATGGTGGCTGGTAAGGCGCTGTGTTTTGGATTTGTGCTGAACACAGCACTGATAATATAGAATGTTTTTTTTTATTGCTGGGCAGGGCTTACACAGAGCCAAGGCCTTTCCTGATTTTTGTACTGCAAGGCTGGGGAGTGGACTGGGCGTGCTTGGGAGGTTGGGAGGAGGCACAGCTGGGACAGGTGACCCAAACTGACCAAAGGGACATTCTAGACCATGGAACATCATGCTCAGCACATAAAGGGGGAAAGCGGTGAATTAATTACTTGTTTTGCTTTGCTTGCTTGTGTGTGCAGCTTTTGCTTTCTCTATTAAACTGTCTTTATCTCAGCCTATAAGTTCTCTGGCTTTTACTCTTCTGATTCTCTCATCAGTCTCACTGGTGGGAGAGTGAGTGAGTGAGTGGCTGTGTGGAGCTTGTTTTCTGGCTGGGGATGAACCACAACAATGCAGATGTTTCCACATCTCTGTGCACAAGCAAGACAGGAGGCGAAGAGTTGGTTTGATGCAAGCATGGTCTTGGTAGCAGCACATGTGCCACAGTGCCACAGAGGTGAGTGTCAGAGGATCTCTGCTATGGTCTACAGCAACCCACAGTCACAGTTAGCGCTGGATTTAGAGAGGTTGTTTCATTTTCTACCTATCTACCCCATTTACACAAAAGTGATATGAAAAACAGTCCATGTTGTCCAGAAAAACCCAAGTCCAAGTGCATCTTGTGTGAGCCAAACACTGGCAGAAAAATGCCACCTACCTCACACTCAGCAGCAGAAAGCCCAGCTCCAGTTCAAACAATGCAGGTGAATGCAAGAGCGGACTGTGGGTGACTGTGGGCTCACTGTGGTTTTGCACCACATGTGTAAAAGGAGAACAGTTTGCACAGGTTGGTGTGAAAATTTGCCAGTTGACTGAGCCAGGTGGGTTGCTGGAATGGGAAAGGGATTTAATTTGAGGAATGCAAACCAGTATATAGTAAACTAAGTGATGGGCAGGAGGTAGAATTTTAACGGAAAAAAATATTTTAAATCTTAGAAAAAATCTTAATTCTAAAATTCATTCAGGAAACCCTGACAAGACACCATGCAAACCAGTATATAGTAAACTAAGTGATGGGCAGGAGGTAGAATTTTAACTGAAGAAAAAAATATTTTAAATCTTAGAATAAATTTTAATTCCAAAATTCATTCGTGAAACCCTGACAGACACCAAAAAATAACCATGGGCTCCCTGGCACTTTTTGTTAGAGTTATTAAAATAGCTCAGTAGTTATTTCTGGATTGAACAGTAACCTAGGAAGAATGTCCAATGCCAGTCAAACCCTGATCTCCTGAACAAATGAAACCCAACTCCAAATCCATACCAAGAATAGGCCAGTGAGGAAGGTCAGACTACATCTGAATACAGAAGATGGAACCCGATAGTAATATCTCCCAAACCTATCTTATAAGTACCACCTTGATTCAGCAGTAACTCCAACTCCTGTCTCAAAGGCAGGTGAAAGTTTAACACAAAACCTACACACGTCTTGAAGTCTTGTCCTATCTCCAGCTGTTGTGTCTGTGGAGTGATCAGTGACTCCCAGACTCAAAACTGTTCTCATCTAGATGGTTCCTTTCAGCTGCAATGATAAAACCTGATCAATAAACCCTTGTAATCCAGGAGGAATGCCCGCAACTGGGTCTGCAGCAAGAAATAGAACTAGACATGAGGGTGTTTGAAGTCTTCTATCCAAGTATATGACTAACATGATGGGCCCATGCATCTGTGTATTGAAAACAGAGCTTGCTGTTCTTTGCTGAAGACAACTGTACTATCTTGTATAACATGCTTGGATTTTGAGTTGAAATGTGAAGCATGCACTGACTCTAATAAGGGTTACCTAGGTTTACAACCATTGCTATATGTATTTTACTTCAGGATTGATGTCCGGGTGATGTACTAAAAAAAATCTTGGTGACAGTTGTTCATGTTTTTGAGCAAGGAAATTTCAGTTAACTTGGCACTATTCATGTCACTTGGGCTAGTTGCTAGGAAGTCTCAGAATGAGATTAAGAGTTTAGGATAAAGTTGCCATTTGGCTGCATAGACTTGCATTCCTATTTTGTAAAGAAGAGCACTGTTTGTGCTGATTGAAGCATACTAATTAAGTGCGAAGTTTTCACATTGACTGGTTGTTAAGTTGTACAGACACTATTGGACAAAATTTACTGAATATTTATTATTATTGTATATTATTATTTATTATTACTTTTATTGTTATTATTGTTAACTTTGCTGAGGACTGTATTTGTTTTTTTTGTAATATAAACTAAAATATACAAACCAAGAGACAAAGAAGGAGGGGGAGAGGAGGTCAAATCCCACAGCAGTGGGAGCTGCTTCCCATGAGGCCCTGTCCTGACAACACTGCCAGGATTTGCAGGTGCAGACCCCTGAAAATAACAGCAGAAAAACAACAGCAGAAAAACAATTAAGGAAGAGTACAGCCAAAGAGTCTGGAAAACACTGCCTCATCAGCTTCAGGAGAAGGTTTTGGAGCTGCAGACCACAGGCTCCGAACATTACAAAGGCTAAGGCAGCGGGTACTTAAGGCACAGTGCAGCACACATGTGAGACAAGCGCTGTTCTGTAGCAGGGTGACAAGTCCTGGAAGTTTCTGTCCATCTCCCTGAGGGCTCCCAAGCCTTTGCAAGAACAGCCTGTCAGTAAGGGACATAAACAGCAGTTCCCTGCAGCACGCGGTGACGGTGCTGGGGATCTGCGACAGGTCAGAAACAGTTCGTTTGCGTGATGGAGGCTTTTATGAACTGCGCCTGCCCAGCTGAGATGTAGGTGTTCCCAGTCCCAAAAGGCTTCTTCAGCACTTAGCCCTGAGCCTGACAGGCGTCACTGCTCCTGGCCAAAGGAGAGGCTGGATTTGGGAGTCTCAGTCAGGCTGGAATCACTCAGTGAATCACGTCTAGGGATCACTGATGTTTTATTTCCAGGTGTGTCAGAGAGAAAAAAAACCATAATTTTTTCCCTTTTTTTTTTTTTTCTTTTCCAAGCAGGGTGTGACATGGTATGTTCATGGCTGCTTAGCTAAAAACAATATGAGACCCAACCCTACTCCTTAGGTATTTGCTGTGAAATAGATATGATAGCAAGTCAGAATGAAATGGAAAATGACCCCGTTCCCTCCTCTGAATATGATGTCAGGCACTATTCACCCACACACGTAATTACTGATTTCATGCTATTATTCCATTGTGTTAAAAGGATTCTTTGAAACTTATAACAGATCTTTACCAGTAATTTAAACTAGCTACCAGTCTCCATCCTGGTTACTGCACATCTACTGCCAAGACACTGTTTTGGTAACAGTTAATAATCATCTGTCTGGACTACCTCACCATAAACATTACAGGGTTTCATCACTCATGTTTTATTTAATTCCGCTTGTCATCAAGGTCTATTATTGGAGCCTTACAATTTTGTTCAAGAGAGCTGATTTTTACTACTGTTGAAAGCTCCTCTACATACTTTTTTCACTTTATTCTCCTGAGCTGAGATCCTTTCCTTTTGGATCTCAGGTTGACATAAGATGTTTATTCAAATAAATTCTTTAGATGATTGACAACATATAGGAGTCCCTGGTGGAATATGTTCGAGGTGCCAGGGGGAAAAAGAGGAAAATTCAGGAGGTTAGTAAATTACTTGCACTAAATGTAACCACCTGTCTTTGATTCTACATCCCTTGTTCCCACCCTGAAAAGGTACAAAAGCTACACCCAGCTGAAGAAGGTATAAATTGAAATCATTCTTTTCCATACACATCATCCTCTGCTCATTGCCTTGGTTTTTGTCCTGTTGTGACCTCGGACACTTAGCCCGAAAGCATGCAGTGTAAATGAGACAGCTAGCTGCCTGGAATAAACAAAATGGTTAACATGGTCAAAGACTGAAATGGGAATAATGAAGTAATAGTCCTTTCAAGCATTGCTGTTGCACAGAGTCTCAGTCAGGACTCACATCAAGCGAGCACGTCAGACCCTGTAATGAGGAGTGATGGCCCCTCCACTCACACGCCTTTGCTCTGCTTCTGCTCTGTCCCCTGACTCTGCTTTCCTTGTGTTGCCAGGAGGAGAGGCTGTAAGGGGAAGTCTGGCAGAGAGCATGCAGGCTGTACTCCTGAAGGGTGCCGGAAGACAGGATGAAGGTTTCTATGCCAAGGAATGCATGTTTGTGCACAGCAAACCAGCTCCAAACTGAAGGAGTCCAGAAAAGGCAGTTGCTGCATTAGAATGAACCTCCTGCATTCCACCAGCCCCAGAAATCCACAAATTTCATGTGTTTTGGTCAGAAATTCCCTTGTAGTCCTGAGAATCCTGTCATCATCAAAGCTTACTCAGAGCTGCTGCTTCTTGAAACAAAGGGTTAGGCAAACCAGTATTTTTCTGATAGAACAAAAAAAAAAAAATCTCTCCTTGCCCCTTAGTATGCAAGCCAGCAGTGAAATATGTTTGAACAAAGAAGAAAGAGGCATTTCTTTAAAGTCAACAGCAGATGCTCCAGTGAGCGTGTTTTTACATCCGGTCTCTCAGCACACTGACATAGCCAGGCCTAGGCAGATGTGTTTGCAATGTGCTCAGGCACAACCTCAGTTCTCCTCTGCAAGACACAGTCACATCAGTAGAGCCCAAAGCCTGAAAGAGTAAGTCATGCTCAGTGTGTGTGTACAATCAGCTCAAGCCCAGCACAGTGCTACTCCATGGCTGCTATGTGGCCAAAACTGATGGGCTCTGGGATTGCTCCAAGTGCAAGTAGAGCAGAAGCACAACATTCTGTATTTGTTCATGTAGAAATCTCCCACCCTGAGGCTCTTGAATGTGTTTTGCCAACAGAAACAAACAACTTTTCTCTTTATACCACAGTTCCTCCTGTCTGTCCTGTGATTTGTCCTTTCCCTATTGTTCCTGACCTTTCTCAGATTCAAACCTGCAACTCTAGGCACAGTGCTCAAAGTAATCACTGATTACCATCCAGCAACTAGAAGTTTTCTCTATAGGAGAACTAATTTTCTTCTCTTGTTTTCCTTTTATTTGCATTATTCACTTTCATCTTGGATTTTTTTTTCTCTGCAACCACTGCCTTTAACCTTCCCTTATTCATAAGCAATCTTTATTTCAAAATAATTTCCCTGCTTTCAGTATGTGTTTATTTCTGAAATTCCTTTGCATCTGTCATTTGTGATCTTATTGAGTTGGTCTTGCTGTAGCACCTTTCCTCTCTTTTCCCTCTCTTCTGAAGGATGTGTACTAGGACTGGACACAGCTGTGTGTTGGCCACATATAGTGGTGAAACTCTGTGCTCAAGGTGTAGCCTGGACTTCAGATAATCTGAGAAAACAAACTTGGTGACACATTGCTGCCCGTAGAAGAAAGCATGTACCCTTCATCCTTTGCTGCAGTCTTTTGAAATGATAGAGAGGGCACAGAAAATTCACCTGCCAGACTGTGAGCTGGCGTTTTTATGAGGGAACCCACCAGGCATTCTTCTCTTTGGGCATTTCTAGGGCTGGGAGGTTGATATGATGTCCATGACTGCACCACAGTCATAAGATGGTAAAAAAAAAAATCACCTCTTCTTCTTTTGCATATCCTGCTCAGCTTGCCCAGCTGAAGCAAGTAGCTGGGAGGTTGATATGATGTCCATGACTGCACCCCAGCCACAAGACAGGAAAAAAATTCACCTCTTCTTCTTTTGCATATCCTGCCCAGCTTGCCCAGCTGAAGCAAGTCCTTTCTTCTGAATCCTTGGGGACACTGAGGCAGATAGATGGTTTTGCTGCATATTCTCCTTTCATTCTTCCTTAGAAGGAAGGTTTCCCTTGGGAGGGCAGATGAGTCAAACTACCCACAGGAACCAGTACCTTTGCCAGGATTTATTTCTAGTACTTTGCTTAGGGAGCTGGGGAGCCCCAAGCAGCATTAAAAGGTGGCAGAGAAGGAGGGAATTTGGGGCTCTAAAGAGCCATCTTCCTCCCTTCAGTGGCTGGACCCATAGATTTCAGAGAAAAGTCCTTTGTACCTCTGTGTGTGCTGTTGCCATGCTCCTCTCACCATGTTCTACCCCATTCCCACCACCCCCTGCCTTGGGGGCAGGAAGAAGCCTGGCAAAGGCAAGCACAGGCAGAACAGCTGCGGGAGCAGCTGGCTCAGATGCCAGAGTGTTTTGCACAGTTTTTGCTGGCCATATTCAGCCATTCATTGCTGTTTGCTCCAAAGCCCATCTCCCACTCCTGCTCAAGGCTCTTCATCACAGCTTCATTCCTTTTGGCCCCCGGCTCCTGCTGCCTTGCTTCTCCTCTCCTGGCTGGGCCAACCTCTCTTGCTCCATTCCCTCCTCCCTCCCCCTCCTTCTTGCCCTGCCTATTTTGGACATGAACTCCCTGTCACTCAGAGAGCCACACAGAGGCTGGCACACTGGGGTCCCTTTCCAGGCACTGCTGCAATAACAACCACAGAATCACATTGTGCTTATATCTTTACTAGTTTATACAGGAATATACAGTGGTGTTTTACAAGGCTATAAAATATATATCTTGAAGGAAACAAGCACAGGAAAACAGGAGAAGTGGAGCCAGATCAGCTGATATAAATAAAGGCTGCATTGAATTAAATGTGCTGCAACTATTTACAGCAGCTGTAGGACCTGACCTGTGGCCCCTTCCCAAAGCAGGGACTTGCTCCTGCCTCCCTTGTGGCAGAAAGTGAACCGAGCTCCCTGTGCCCACCCAGTGAAGGGGGATGCTGGCTGGGAGGAGGAGGTGCACCCTCACGCCAGCCCCCCTGGGGCTGAGGCACAGCTGTGTGGCAGCTGCAGGTGGTGATGCTGACAGCCAGGCTGCTGTGCCTGGGTGTGAGACAGGGACACATCCTCCCCTGCCCATCGCCTGTGCCTGCCCATGGAGCAGCCGTAATTCCTCTGGAGCTGGGCAGGATTCACAGTAGTCATCAAATGGTACCATTGCAGATCTCTAGAAACTACATGTGATGTTGGATCAAATCCAGCTTTGATTTCTAGGTGCTGGAAAGAAATAATTTGGCAAAGGTCAAACTTCGTATTTTGACATTTTCAGGTTAGAGGAGAAGCTGAATTCAGTTCAGTTTTACCCAAAACAAGTTGAACTTTCCATTCAGCCACTAAAATGATAAACTTGTGCCTCTGTAGGACTTTCTGGATTACATACACAGCATGTACAGTAGAGCACATTTTATTTTTCTGGGATCCTATTATTTTCAAAAATAAAAATTCCAACAGCAGTCTTTGAGGAGAGATGTTATCCCACTGAGGCACCAGAATGACATGAATTTTTATCTCTGGCAAGCTGCTGTATTGAATACTTACAGAATCCACTTATATGAATGAAACAAAAGGACTAACTGTAGAGCTAAACTAAGAAAATTGATAAAGGTATTTTTTTGTCTTTTTTTTCTAGGACTTTTCAGAAGTAACATTTCAGAATGTTTTCTCTGTAGGAATGCACTTCTGTGGACAGTCAGAAGGGCCCATGGGTAGGAAGTGCCAGCTTTACCCTCAGCCAGACTGTCTCAGTTGCCATGAGTCATTTACAGATGCCAGTATCTTCAAAATACTGCCTTACAAAAAACACCTGTATTAAATTTTAATTTATAAAAGGCTCTAGATGTTGAATAATAGGACCAGCTGTGTTTCCTTCTATGCTGAAATAAAATACTGAGAGAGCAGCAATGATACACTTTAAAATCTGTTTTGTCACATCTCCTCTGGAAAACTGTAGATTTCAATGGTTCTTCATTTCATTAGGAAAAAAAAAAAACAACCCCAGGTAAAAAAACCCGAACCCTTGCAACGTAGATTTCAATGGTTCTTCATTTCATTAGGAAAAAAAAAAAAAAACCCAGGTAAAAAACCCCGAACCCTTGCAAACAGCTGTAAAGAAGAAGCATAAAGCTGTCTCAGCACAGCAGTCAGCTTCCTGAGATGGTCACGAAAGGGTGATGAAAGGAGGTCACGTGTGGAGCAGCTCTTCCAGCTCGCATCTCCGGTGGCCGCAGTGGCACTCACCTTGGCCGGGGCACAGAGGGTTTGTGTCCCCGGCAGAGCAGCTGCTCACACCTGCACAGCAGGGCTCTAAAGGCCTGCCAAAGCACCACGGCAGGTTTCTGCTCTGGGGACAAAACAATGCTGAATCAGGCCTAGAAGTGTTCAGGTTTGGATTTCCAAGGATCTTTAATTCTGGTTTCCAAGACTGTAAACACGCAGTGATTAACAGTCTGGAAGCACTCACCATTTCCCCCATGGCCTGAGCCTTAATGGCAACCCTGGGGGGCGGGGTGGATGATGGGCTAAATCCCATCTTTTGTTGAAATCCATGAGAAATGACTTGCCAGCATGCATTGGAAGCGAATGCTGTGCTTTGGCTCTGCTGATGAGCTCTGCTCTTGGCCCTCGCAGAGCTGTGTGCATCTGCGGCAGTGGGAAACTGCTTTCAAATGCTGCACACCTTTCAAATGAGCTGAATAGATACATCAGAGAGAGGGAAGAAAGGAAAAATGGGCTAAGAAATAAGAAATCAGCAAGGTTCGTTTGGCACTGCAAACACTTCTCCCTCCAATTTGGCAGGGCTGCCTACATGCTGCACAGGTGCAAATGACTTCTCCAGGGACAAAGCACTGCAAAACTGAGCCTCTTTTCCAGCAAAAGACAAGTAGGGAAATAAAACCTCTGGACCAAACCCTGCTCTCATTAACACTCCTGAATTCTACTGACTGAAGGCAAAACACTGTCTTAGATTGAACAAGAAAAAACTTTAATATCTCGTTTTCCTGGCTTGACCAGAAAGTACCAGTAGGCATAGTGTCTTCCATGATGAAGGAGACACTAACTTTCCTGGGGCAGTGAAGGAGAGGTTTGCTCACCATCTTGTTACCACTGCTCTCTCCATGCAATTTAACTGTTCCAAACATTACTTGTGGTTTACATATTCCCTCCATCTCCACCTTGGCTAGCATGCATGCTGCTCACTAGGATATGTACAATGTTGTCCTGTTGCATCCCACCCCCTCCCTGGAGGTAGAGATGGAGTCAATTTTCCAATATCAGGGGTGTCACTGACATCCAGCAGCTCTGGAGCTTCCTTGACTCCTGTGTTTACGGCGCAGCAAATCCCAGGGCAGAGCTCAATCATGGGCGTTACAGCTGCATGGGGCTTTCTCAGTGGTCTCATCATACATCAGAGAATACATTACAAATATCTCTATTTGCCTTTTGTTTGCAAGCAATACAAAAAGGAGCCATGAGAATGCATGTACCATACCACACCATATCAACAGGCATTTTTCTTAGTCATTAATTAAGAATTAAAAGGAAAATGCTCTAATGGTAGCCAAATCTAAGGAACGGCAGTTTTTACAAGGTCTTGTCACTTTTTTGTTTTGTTTTGTTTTTGTTTTTTTTTTTTTTCTGGAAAAAACTGTTAAAGCAATTTGGATAAACTAATGTTTATCTAAATGTTCAAAGTGTGCAGAGGTCTTTGATATCAGAGCAATCCCTTTGTGGCCTGGCTTTTTGACATACACCCTGCTGGCCTTTACTTTGTGTGCTGCAACACTACTCAGATACAAAAGAAATCAGTAAATACAAACTTTAATTAAAATAATGTCTCTGACCCACAAGCTGCTGATAAATATGACAGTCTTCCAGTCCCCTTTTTTTACATTTTATGTTGTTTCAGGAATTTACAATATGTTTATTGAGCTACAAACTTGCTGGTTTTCTTCATTTTATAGATCAAATGTACAGAATTGTTATCATTTGATGCAAGCTTCTGTTATGACAGAAATATGAGGTTCTTAGATAATTGCAAAAGAAAATTGTAGAAGATCAAGACAAAGAAGATATTTTATACACTTTACACAACTTCCACTTTCATCTCAGCTGTCTTTGCTTCAGGACTTTCCATTCTTTCAACACTTTTCCCCAAATTATTCAGTTGTTCCCCTCTAATGTCACTCTGCTGTGATGACCAATTGGGCAATATATAATAATGCTGCACACACCCAGCACCACTGGGTTAAATATGCACTACAATATGAGTATTATTCCATCAGCTTGATGAACTCATTTACAACTGTGGTACAGGTGATAAAATTACAGAGCTGCAAATCCCTTTGGTTTTCTAGAGTCCTCTAGCTGATGTCATTTTTCACTGGGAATTAATATGTTATTTCTTACTAGAGAGCTGAGAAGTGCAAGGAAGGCAGATAGATATGATTATTAAATGCAGTGTGTGCAAGAGGGGAAAAGATGCTGAAGTCAAATATACACAAAAATTAATAGCTTTCCTGATCTGAGCTCATGTTTCTCATGCTCTTTGGATTACAGTAGGGTTACCCTTCTGGTGTCTGCACCCCAGGGATTCACATCTGTGTAAATGTGGTAATAGAAAAAGGCCCTCATGATGAATTCATGAATTGTTCTCATTGACACTAGTTGATACTTTTACTTGGACAAGTCTCCTTTGCAGGTGCACTGACCACACACTAATTGAAAGGATTATTTTCATAACTTTCTGTGCAGTCTGCAAGGCTTTCTGTGAAAAGCATAATTGTTTCAACCAGCTGCTTGGAGTTGTTTTTATTAATTTCTTTAAGTCCAACAATGCTGGATCGGCATATTTGAGACTCTCCTCCAAACTGCATATGAGCATAAATAAAATTAGTGAATGTGGATTTTGTGTAAGAGTGAAATTTGTTTGCAAGTACAGAATTTCTGTGCGGAGGAAAATTGCTTTTGAAATGTACTTTTTCTCCCAGCCTCTTGCTATTTTTACCCTCATCCCCACAACAAATCTTCAATGTTCAGTATGTCTGCATGACACCTGTTGGGATTAGCTGGGGCCCAAGCAGACACATTACAAGTCCACACATTTGCACTGCCTGAAACGTCTAATCCCGACTTTACGCTGTGTCAAGCTCCAACTGTAAAGGGGTCTTCAAGGAGTATTATTCTCCTTTGTTGAGGGAAAGGCAGGTCTCTTGTCATAAGACTGGCCCTAATGTCTGAAAAGCTTTATGAACTCAGTCCTTAATTAATATAGCGCACAAGCAATATCAAAAAAAGAGTCCATGGAACAATTACTTGGATGCCACCTTGGTACCTCCCTGCTCCTTTGTTTGGGGGAAATGTTCAAGGTGTGGAAATTACTCTGGGCAAACTGAGTAGAACCAGGCTGGGAACAATCTCCTAGAGACAGGGGGGTGATCCACTCACCCCTCAGCCTCTCTTCTCACCTCAACTCATCCCCTCAGCATCTCAGGGACCAGAGGGTTTCGCTTTCATGCAAAAATCCTGCAGCCTCCCTGCTGAGCAGGGAGCAAGATTTACACAGGAAAGGGGATTCCAGTCCTACCTCCTTCTGTAGCCTGGGTGTCTGTACACTGCCTGCCTGTCCCAGCCCCTCTTCCACCTCCATTCCCACTCCACTCCAGATGGGAGATTACAGCCAAGCCCTCCTCTTGTCTCACCCCTTCCTTCTGGCATTCCACACACCCAGCCATTGAGTGGGGCTCCAAACACCCTCTGAGTGTCCTGCCCACCCTTGATAGTGGGAAAAGCACCCTGAGCCTCTTTCTTCCCTTACATTTTGGGTCTGGCTTGCACACGTCACATGCCATGAGACTATGGAAACACAGCACATGTCATGAGACCTTTGGCTCATCCCTCCTGAGCATCAGCTTGGAGATTGACCTAAAAACCATGAGGAGGATGACATAACTGGAGCAACACCCAGAAAAGGTGCAAAATGGTGCATGGGTGGATGGAATACAATGCAGGAATTTCTGAGCAGATACCACTCCAGATTTTGAGCTTTCTTAATGTAAAACATCCATGTAACTGTCAGCCTCCTTGTACTCCCACAGCCTCACTAATAACACCCTTGCTTCTCTGGGAAAGGTGGTTTTGTTGGGCAAACTCTGTGACTTCCTTCTTACTGCTGCTGTCTGGGACACAAGAAAACAATCACACATGTTTAAAATCCAAGCCTTGCAAAACCAAGGGGCTGTGCCAGAAATTACTATTAATATGCAAGTAAAAGTAGGTTTCCTAATCTTCATGATTTGGACTCATCAGGGTGGGATATACTTATTACTTCTTCTCTGCACCTTTTTTTTCTTTTAAAAAAACCCCCCCCCAAAAAAAAAAACCCCCAAAAAAAACCCAAAAAAAAACAAAAAAAAAAAAAAAAACCCAACAAAAAAACAAATTCCAAATTTATTTTGGAAAAAAAAAAAGGATATGCAGGAATTTTTAAAAATGCAGTAAATATTTTGCGTATTTCCAGGAAAATAGCAAGCATTGGAAACACAGCTGGTCCAAAAAAAATGGAATTACCATTTCTGGAGATATGTGGCACATTCAAGCTTGTTTCTATTACAAATCAGAACAGAACTTAAATAGTTTAAATTTCATGGTATTTCATACTAAGAACAAAAACACCTCTTTTTTCAGACAGTGAAAACAGTGTTTTGGTAATATTCTCATGTAATTAAGTAAAGCTTGTACCAGTGTAGCAAAAGACTTAACTGGGATAAAATAGCTAATGGTCAAAGGAGGCAGAGACGTCTCCCAGAGAAGTTTCATCTAATACAGATGTCAGGGGAGAACCTCTAAGGTTACTTTGTCTCTTGTTTAATAGGGGATGGGTTTCTATGCCATTTTATGTCTCGCCTGCCAAAACCCCACCTTCCTCCCTGTCCCACTTAGATGCTATTCCTTCTCCTGACCTGCGTGGAAAACTGTCCTCACCCTGTGCTGCAGCTGTGCCTCCATCAGTTCTGGGCACTCAGAGGGACTAAAGACATAGCAAAAAATCACTTAGGGATTTGGAGCCATTGTGTTAGGAGGGTAATATTCAATTTTGTTGCAATGCTGCTCTGAGCAAAATGCTGTCATGGGGACCTATAGCCCAGGATTTGATGTATGACAGTCTGGCTTATGACTTCTGCTTCTGATGCCATTCTCTAGGCACAGACGAGTCTGGCCAGGGGTTCCAGTTACTTTCCTTTGGCCCTGGTGCTTCAATGAAATCAGCATTTCTTCAGGCCATGAACAGCAAACCCTCCACAAAACCTTTTACCATGTTCCCAACTTCTGCTGCTGCTCACTTCCCAGTGCTAGCAGTGAATTGATCTCTGAGGAGTCCAGGTTGCAGCCTGTCTCAGAGCAGGCAAAGGTTTTCTTTGGCAAGAAACAAAAAAGCTTTCTACAGGGGGCCCCGTGTGGCTCACTGTGGCCAAGGGCTGCATTGTCCTGCAGTGCAGCTGAGGAGCATCTCCTCTGTCTAAACAGGTTTGTAAATCAAATACTCCTTTATTCATGTTTGCTCTCACTGTAGTGTCATAATTCCTGATAATCATACTCAGCTCAAAAGTTTGTGCCTAAACTTTCCAGAAAAAGTATGTACTGCATTTTAAAAATGTAGTGTATGTTATTCTACCAAAAAAGGCAAAGATAAAGCAGGATCTAGTCAGTAAAAAGCAGTGACTAGCTAGTAAAAAGCAGTGCCTAGTTGGTAAAAAGCAGGATCAAGTTAGTCAGTAATGACAGAATTCCAAACACCTCCAAGATTCAAAGGGCCCTGTAACATGACTTTCTGGTAGCACTGTCATGGGTCTTATTTAGGAAATGGAGGGGGATGATGATGATTCTCCTCCTACAGGGCCATCCTGGTACAGAATATGCTTTGAAGCAAGAACTCCATCCATGGGCATTCTCCAAGGAATTCTTGCTGAAGGGTGTCTCACATCTTGCCAGGATGGTTGTGCCTGTGGCCAGAAAGCCGACTGGGGCATGCAGGATGTGCCCCTTGCTAGTGGTCCATGCACAATATCTGTGTAAAGCCTTTCATGTACACAAGGGGCCTTACCACAGCTATTAGGTTTTGTGCCCCAGGGTCTTACCTGAAGATTAGCATTTAAATCAATTTTTATTCATAAAACCATTTATAACAAATAAACCATGCTTTACTTGCCCTTTAAGAAATCACTAAAGCCACATTACTGTTACTATTTTTCCTAAAGAAAAATAAATTTTCTGTCTTGCCCTGCCTGGTATTACTAGTAAATAAGGATGGCTAACAAGTGCTTTCCTGATAAGAGACAGCCCTTGTTAAACAGCCACTAAAACCACTCCTATCTAGACCACAGCTGCATCTGCTTCAGCATGGGGCTCTTTTCATCTGTGATCCAAACCCTGTGTTCCTTGGTGAGACGAGACTCACTCTGCTGTTGAGTGGCACTTTGCTGGACTAAGAACTGATTTGCCCACATGTTTGTCAAAAGCTGATCCTCAGCAGGTGGCATTTATTTGAAACCGGACATGGCAGGTGGTTTCAGCCTAGAAACACATTTTTGCACAGATTCCAGTTAAGTGTTTATAAGCTATTGGTTATATAAAACTGAAATGGGTGATGTTGGCAAGTTTTCTGTACTTTCTCTGTGTGCTAACAACTTGGTTTAACTTTTGTTTGTTGTTGTGAGCCTTTCAAGTGTGTGTCAAATATTAACATTTTAATTCTCAAGGAAATTAGTAGTTGGAAAACTATAATCCCTTACAAGTATGCATGCACACACACGTGGACACTCTCAGTCCATTAAAATCACTTATGTTATTAAGTTTGCAATAAATCCTCAATGTGGAATGGCACGTGCTGAATCATTGAGGTATTTGACAAAGATCTGTTTAAAGGGTTACTCTGGGGCCCCAAATTCCATTTTTAAAAACAAGGCCCTATTGAACCTAATCAATGGGTTTTCTGTGATTCCACCCCTTCGCATCCCCCAGCAACTTTAATTAAGAGCTTTTGGGCAACTTTAAAGGTTGCTATGTGTTGTTTTTAGCTGTAGCTGTGAATTACTATGGAAGAGCATGAGAACATGCCTACATTGATCTTACTGAGTGGCTGCAAACATTTCCCTTGCACGTGGGCCATGGCTGGCATCGGATTCTCCAGCCCCCGCTGGAGGAGCGGGCACGTTCGGCTGTCACTGCTGGCAGGCAGGGGACATTCCACTCCAGGTTCATGCAGGGAAGGTCAGGAATCAGACCTGGTACTGCCAAAGCATCTCAGGGCAGTGGCAGAGGTTTTGGCAGGTGAAAGCCCCAGCCCTGAGGGTATAATGTGACCACTCCAGACCAGGCTGCAGACAACAGCCTTCACCAGCTGCCAGGCTGGCAGGAGCAGGTTCTTGTGCTGAGCAGGCAAACGGTCTCCTTTTCTTTGTTTACTTTTTAATCAGAGTTTTCTGTGCTACATGTAAAGGAAGTAAAGGGGCTGGTGGGTTTGTTGAGTTTGTTTCTGGGTTTTTTTCAGGACAAATTATGATATCCATCCCTTTTAAAAATTCTTTTCCTGATATTCTTTGAATGAGGAATGGGGCTGTCCCGCCAGGACAAAGAGATTTGGCCAGCATGCCAAAACTGCAATTACAGCTAAATGAAAAAAGTAAGAATGAAATGTATTTTATTCATTTCAGCTGTTATGTCTTAATGCAAAGAAATCACTTTGCACAGTTCTGTAACTGACACCAATTTCTAATCTCCAATACTATTAACTTCTAAATCCCCATTATAAAGAACATTGGCAGAATACCAGAGTCTAGTGCAGCTAAATAAACTTAGTTGGACCTGGTGTTTTATTTTCTTTTTTCTGAAATGCTGAAAAAAATCATTAAACTATTTTGTTAATTGCTGATAACATTTTGATTAGTTGGATTTCCTCTTTTGGCTGCAATAGACACATTCCTGGAGCATGAGCATGTTTGCCTTTGGGACAAACAAAAAAGAAAAAATAGAAAGAAAGAGAGACCATTTTTTGAAATGACAAAATGTATTGTTACAGGATTAGAGACAGGATAGCTCCAGGATTATGCTGTATCGCTAACTCAATTTAAGAGGCCTATGAATTGAAACTAAATATTGAATAGCTGTAGGGAAAGGGCATTGTTAAGAAGTAATATCTGTGTGAAAACTTGATTGTTTCATCTCAGCTGGATTGAAACAGTTTTCTGACAACTCAGAGACCATCTCATGCAAGCTAGCAAACCTTAAAATATTTATTTCTCCCTACCACTTCACTAAAATGGCACTGGAAGACCAATCTAAGTCTCACATGTGCACAAATAAATATTAACTAAAAACAACCTTGACAGAAATGCTTCTACAAGTCAGGGATGGGCTTTGAGCAAGGTTCCTGCCTTGACATTGTCATTCCAAAGGAATCTGCAAAACTGTCTTCTGCTAACCTTGACTTTAGTGATGTTCTAAACCAATGTAGCATCACTTCTCACTTCTATGCTACAAGATTTAATTGGGAGCTTAAACAGAGCTGTGCCAAGTGGGACAGTGGAAGTAATTACCAGATTTAGATATTCTGGCATCATGGACAGAATTTCTTAAGCACAGGAAATGAATTATAGTAGAATATCCTTAGACTCAAAATTATTGGCAGGGAGGAAGGGAAGAACAATGCAGCCTTGGTTACATGCTGAAGAGCTTTGGCTGATTTGCTGTGTTACCATTTTAGTCTGTGTGTGGCTATTTAATTTTTTTTCCTCAAGAGAGATGAAGTTCTAACACCATCTAAGTCAGAGCTTGGAGAGCTTTTTTCATTTTGTGTCCAAAGAACAGTTGGGTTCACAGAGGACTGAACAAAGGGAGAATATCAAGAAAATATGGGTTACTCCATGGAGCATAGGATCTTCCATGAATAAGAGCTTCTTGTGATATTAAAATGAGCTATAAAATCTCCTTCTTCTGTTTCTGTCTTTGCAGTCTGGCTGTACCAGTGTCTTTTAATAAATACATTAAAAACTCTTGACTCTGAAGCCATAGAGGAAAATATCTAGATTTACCTCACTTTACCTCACCTAATTTGAGACATTTGCATGAGATCCCTTGGCATGGAGTGTGACACCAAAGGCTCCTTCAGTAATTCCTGCAGACAGACCAGCACACCTCTTTCTTTCATGGTCGGAGTTGCCCTCTGACAGATCATCCATTTAGCAGACAAGCCTGAGTTTCCCTCTGACAGATCATCCATTTAGCAGACAAGCAGACCTTATTACTTAGGTCCCAAAGCCAAGACCTTAAAGTGGCTGCAGAGACATGAGCCTGGACCATTGGACAGAGCAGACAGACAGAGGACCATGTGCCAAGGACCTCAATGGCTGAGTATTTTCACCATGACTATCAAGGCTAACAGCAGGGCTAGCAATGTTGGTCAAACACTGCAGACCTGTGACATGCTTAGAAAGGAGATAAGATTGCATCACCTTTACCAGATGTCACAAATGGATCCACAAATGGATGGTAATTTTCTACTGTACGTACTGGCACCTTAAGCAAAACATGATCCAAAAGAACAGGCTCTGTGTGCCATTATGAATCTCCTAAGCCTGTTGTCTTACCAGCTGTGACATCATTAGCTGCACATCTGTCTCTAAACCAAAGGTGGTTTTCTAGTGCAACTCTTATCCCATGTCCACTCTGAATAAGCTCTGAATAAAAGACACTTGTTCAAGTTCAGCTGTAGCTGGAGTTACATCAAGAGATGGCAGATGGGCAGGCCCAAGCCTCTATCACTGAATACCAAGATATATGGCCTATTGTCTCGTTATGGCTCATCTGATACCCTTGATAAGAAGAATGTGTCTGGCAGTCATACAGAGTGAAATCTATACCCGAGGAATGCATATAAGTCAACTTCTACTTAAGCCTTAAATGATGGGTATATGTATAATAGTAGCACTGAGAAAATGTGAGGGTCTCCAGTTCAGTGGCCTAAACTGATGGGAGAAAAGCAAGTTTGATTGACCTTAAAATATATTTGAAGGGAGTTTAAAACAACTAGAAATATTTTCCTCTGACATTTTAATAAAAATTAAAAATAAGATTCCAAAATAGATGAAAAGGAGGGAAAAATGGCTCAAACTGTGTGTTACCTTTCCAGTTTATTATGAGACCAGTAACTTTTTTAACACACTTTTCCCCCTGCTAGTTCTAACCAACATAAATTTCATGCCCCTGATTGTAAGGCTCAGATGTACTGGTATGTCTACACCTGGATTCAACCCCATTGAAACTTTTCTAAAAAAAGGCCACATCACACAAAAAAAAACAAACTATTTTTTTGAGGCTGAGCTAGAGAATATACAGGTCTTTTTTACCTTGAACTAGATGGCATGACAGCAAACAAAAGAAATGAAAAAATTATCCCTACTGGCACCATATTCATATGAGGGAAGGTCTCTCTCAGTCAGATACTGCACAGTGCTGGAGCCTCCTGCATTCTCGTGCTCCCTTCGATAAGGGGAGGGAGTCAATGAGAGCCAAATCCTAACACAGCATCGGCTTTGGCTCCTTAGAGCAACAAGGCCTTTTAGGGATAATTCAACTTAAGCATAAAAGAAAAGAAGCAGAAATGACCCTGTGTTCTCTAGCAGAGAGAGTTCTGGGCATATCTGGGTGATACCTGCACGCCCACTGGTGGGGTCCCCTGTACCAAAAGTTAGTGTATTCTCCCATTCATGCATTTGCTTTGCAAGAAACACTGGGGACCATGCTGTGAACTGCAAAAGCACAGGCTGGCTACTGTTTGTGTGGCCTCATCCCACCCCTGTTCCAGAGCACAAATAAGGAATTTTTACTCTTTAAAAGAGTCAGGAGTACTCTATAATCCAAGCAACTTCATAATGAACAAGCTCTCATTTAGTGTGAGGCCTTATTCATTGCATGCCTTACTTACAGAATACTGTTAAAACAGCCACGATGTTGCCCTGACTCTGTTTTGGTTTTGGACTAAATACAGCACAGTAAGTCAAACATTATTGGTCACAATGGTAACGCGCAGTGTGTATAATGTGCTTTTATTGCTGCAAGGCATAGCTGAAATATTTACACAGAATACATGAAATAACAGCAAGATTCATGTTCTGTTCCTTATTTGTAAGGTATTTTATTAAAAAGAATCTGAAGTTCATAAATAAAATAGTAATATCACTTATTTCCAGATACTAGTTCCAGCTTGTTGATTTTAATAGACAAGTATAACACTTCAAATGTGGAAACACAGTGGGTAATATTTATATGAAATCTCCAAGAACCGTGGTATTTTGCTCATGTGGAATATCATGGCATTTTGCCTGGATCAAGTAACCAGCAGATTAGCACATTAACACTTTTAAGAAACATGCGTGTAATCCACTCTGAATGTGGTCTTTGACTCCTGGTAGGAATACCTAATGATTTTCAAATTGGCACGTTACTTTATAAAGCAAGTCAAATAAACAGGAATTGCAGAGCAGCTTTGGTTGGGGTGGATGGCATAAGCACACACGTTATCAACAGAGGAGACAGGATCAGCTCTACAGCCACAGAAGGATTTGCAGCATCTAGAGAGATGCAGGAGCTTTATGGCTTTATTGCTCCATGTGAGTGGGTAAGTGAATATAACATTCACAGTAACGAGTCAGAGGTGACAGAGTAATGACAGACCTCTAGGACTGACCAAAGCCAGTAAAGCCTGCAAAAACCATCACCGTTGCCAATCATGAAGGCGCCACTCCAGTCTGCAGCTAGAGGAGTATGTCCACAAGACAGACAGCCATGTTCAGGCTGCCACAGGCTCCATTCCTAACGAGGAATTACGGAGAAGAGCAAGAGGCACGAGGGTTGTCAGTCCTCTGTTACTTGGCCAAGGATGTGTGCCTTCAAAGACGTACTCCAACACAGACTCTTCACGTGATTTTGGTCACACTGCCAGTTCCCTGCACTGCTTTTCCCACTTCCCACTGAGAAAAAAATCCATCTTTCCCTTCATGGGAGCTGCTGCTGACTGCAGTGGTGTGCTCGTGGTGATGGACCGCTCCACACACGCAAAGTCCTGGTTGTGTGGAATGAACATTCAGGCTCGGTGGTAGGATGGCTCAGGGCTCTGGCTAATTTCAACAGCCATATTGGAGGGAAAAAACCCTTTAATTTCCAGGGTGCTTTCAGTGTGCTGTAGCAACTGAGTTCAACTTCTGAGGCAGGAGACAGCAGGGAAAACCCAACAGTTCCCCGCCCATGAAAGAAGCAGCGGAGTCCAGGCTGCATGCCAAGGAATCCTATCACTAGCCTTATAAAAAACTCACCAGGGCCACCTCAAAAACAATAGTGAAGTCACGCTTGGCTGCTGTTGGTTATGGTTTGAGAGCGAGACCACGAACAGGTCTCCCAGAACTATTGTGGCTGGCTCCATTTCCTGCTAACTCAATTCATCACACTTGTTCTCTCCTTCCTGGAGACAACTTTTATAGCCCCATTAATGTACTTACAGAGTGTCCCTGCTTTTCTCAAGACCAGATATGGCTGCCCCAGGTCATAGCAATTAAGGCTATTCTTTGGAAGAGACTACATAGAAGTTAATTGCACAAATCAAGAGATTGTTCACAAAGGTTAAGTTTGGGATCTCACTCTTCATCCTGCTGCAGGCTGATGCTCTTCTTTCTTCTGCATTAAAGAATCAGGAATAAGTACAGAGTTTCTGGTTCTCCAAATAGAAGGTAAAATATCCTTGCTAGACCATGTACCAAATATTTAAAAAATAACTTATGGTTTCAACTTTGGTTAAAATAACCTGGCTAAGAAAGTCCCAACATGGATATTTGCAAAATGAAATAATTTTAGAAAAGGAAATTCTAGGATTTGAAAAAGATCAAGAAAATGGTCGTCATGGAAAGAGTAAAATCAAACTATCTTTCAAAGTTAAAAAACAAATCAAAAATCTGTTTCCACCTCTTCTTTAGCTGCCAGTCTGGATGCAGAAAGGATTTTTCCTCTGCATTGAAGTCATCTGTTGAAAAAAATACAGTGGGAAATATTAAAATGCTAATCATGAAGAACTTGGAAGGCTCATTTAGAAAGCAGCTCAGATGTCAATGAGCATCAATTGCTGTGAACCAAGAACATACTGAGTACACTATTAACATCTTGTCAAAACTCTTGGGTATACAACATCAACAAAGGAGAAGCAGCTTTGAGTAAAGCTCCAGTGTCAGGACAGGATGAGGTTTAGTGGACTATTAGAAACCCAAACCAACCTCCCCCTACTTAAGCTCACACAAAAGCCCAGATTTTTGGAACATCATGCTGGAGTCAGGCCTTTCCCTCCCCACTGACAGCTGACGCTATTTTTGAATTTGTGTTAGATTTAGTAACTAGGCTCCAGCCAAAAAAAATTAGGGGGGAGCGTGGGGAAATCATTGGAAAAAGTCATAAGACTTTGCCTATTTCAGAAACAAAAGGTTTCCATTTTTTGGGCTGGGTTCACAAGAGGATTTGAGAGCTGACCACTTTCAGATGTGCATGCTGCAGAGGGGTGATTACATGACTGCAGCTCCCAGCTCTGGTACCCCAGGATTGGGGATCAGGGAATGCTATCCTTGTGCTTTTATGTCAGCACCCTCCACAGAGGCAGCCGGATCTATATGGAAGTGTTTGAGTAGGCAATTTAGAGCAGCATGCAGAAACTGGTTATGCTCAAGCCTTGTTTAGGATAGCAGAGCTGCCTTCACGTGAGGCTTTTCTCAATTCATTCAAAAATTGACTTCTAAACAAAATATGGCCAATGTTTGCAGTTATAAAAGTTGTGGGGGAGACAAGGATGTGCTTTGCTGGAATGCATGGGGATCCCCATATCCAAGGCTGGAAAGGACGTAGTTTGGTCTCTCCAAATTTCCTGTATTTTTTAATCCATACTTTTAGAGAAAAGCAAGTAATTCTACAGAGTGTCCTGTGGAGGCTTTAACCTTTTCACTCCCTCCAGAGGTTTCTTTTTAAGTTCTTTCATTCAGAAAATGTGGATGTTTGGGCTTGCTTAGTCAAAGAGCAGCAAGTGAGGAAGCACCAGGAGAACCTTCACATAAAGCTGCCTTTTATCCACACACTTAAACAGTCTTCACCACACAGCAACTGAATCTCTTGCAGTCATTGCTAGATTTCATCCTTACAAGACCATTTATTAGATAAATATGTTTTCTGCTTTTATCAATGCCAGACAGAAGCAGTAGGTGGGAGGAATGTCTTGGCAAAGGTCATGGAGGACAATCCTACTCGAAGGATGGGGGAATCTGGGTTTTCCAGGTCCCACCAGATCCTAGGACATCTCTCTTCCGTCAGATAGCCACTGGGGAGGAAACAAGGTCAGCAGCAGTCATGAAGAAAAGATCTGAGCATAGCAAAACCTGGGGCTGACCCAGGAGAGAGTAAAGCAAAAAGCAATGTGTTTATTTGAATGCCAAGGTTGTTTAACAGTGCTGCATCTCCAAGTGCATGGAGGTTTCCTCACTGCTCTTAAAGGGCAGCTTGACTGCAAAATGTGACTGCAAATGGCACTTTCCTCAGAAGGTCCCTGTGTAGAAGTCAGAAGTGCTGCTCTTCAGTCACAGGACACAAAATAAATCACTGAAATTGATTAAAAAAAAAAAAAAAAAGCTAAAAAGAGCTAAAAAGAGCTAAAAAGCCCAGTCATCTTAGGTATCTAGTCTTACCTTCTCACACAGCCCTTTGTGCACAAACTATCTTACCTTTCTCTTTCCCTCCAGCATGCATCTCTTCCCTGACTTCCATATAACCATGGCCATGAAGCCAACATTTTCTGCCTGGTGAGGTCTGTGGCCCTCCTCAGCAGCCCCCACTGCCATGCTGCGTGCCAGATAACAGCCAGCTGGCAGGCAAGAAAGCCCCCCTTTCTCTGAACACTTTTGGGTGGTTATGGAGCTGGGGCATGGAGGCCTCAGAGCAAGGAGGAACCCCTTGCCTCCACAAAACTAGGACAGTACCTTAAAAACGACTGATGGAAAAGTGTGCTTTTTAGTTATGAACTCTGCCAGATAACCTTGAAAACTATTGAGACACAAGAAAGCTTTGGTCCTACAAAGCCTTAGAAAAGATGGTGGCCTCTCCCACAGGTGACATGAGGCACATGCTCAGAGCACCACGGGATCACGACCCCAAGCAGAAGGACAGTGAGCACCTTCTGGGCCTTGTCTGCCATGTTTGTGCAAAGTATTTGGGTTTTCCACTGGGAACAGAAGGAGTAAAACTGAACAAGGATCCACCAGCTAAGGACATGTCACTACATAGCATGTGTTCTCCAGGGCTGTTCAGAGGCAGCTTTTTTCAGATTTCTTGTGCTATTTCAACACCTCTGCTCAGCCTCATTTTCCTGCCAAAGTGTTACATTCAAACAAAAGCTGCTTTAAACCCCACAAGCTTAAAATTAGGTCATGCATGTGCCAGAAATAATTTTTAAATATCCTCATTACCTTTCTGCTTCTTCCCAGAGTATTTTACTCTTTGTTTGGGACAGAGGGAATGGAGCTGCACTATTTTTTCTCCCAACACTGTTTGCATAGAAGTTTTAGAGAAGCCATGAATTTTGAAAGCCTAATGCCTATTTCAGTGTCTAAAAAAATATAAATCTTTCAAACAAATCCTTCTCAGCCCAACAGAGATTCCATGGCTGATTTTTTTTTTTATTTTTTATTTCACCCAGGACAAAGCAGTAGGCAATCTGAAAGCTGCATACACCAAGAAAAGCTGTTTTAATGATGTATGTATCTAATGCATGCCTTCCTAATCAGTCTCCTCTTTCCCTGTTTAGCAGAGGGAGCTGAGCTAACTTTTGGGTTGATTCTTGATTAGAGTGTTTTACTGCTTAATTGTAACCACTTTAACTTCAGATTTGATGTAAGCAAAAATAATCAACAATTAACTACTAGGTATTTGCAAAAAGATGACTGAGTTAAGAAGCCTTAATTCAATATCCATCTTCAGAGGTTTATAACTGAATCCATACTTGAATTTAAATACCAAATAATCTGCTGATTATTATGCATAGTTTTCAGTCAGTGTAACAAAAACATGATGTCGCAGCCATGCTGTGAGCTCTGTAGCTAGGTTTCCTTGTTTATATTAACAGCTGTAAACACAGTCTAACTCAGTCTTGATTTAAACACAGATTTCCCATACTTTCAAGAATTCACCACATTGTGAAAGCTACAGTTTCAGAACTTTTCTCACGTGCATATTGATTATGCCCAGGAGCAGCCTGCAATGCTACACGTGCACTTGCAATGACCCATTTTAGAGACTATATTAAAAGGGCCAGTTTTTCATTCAAAAGTAAAACCAGCTTTGTGAATGTTTGTGTATAAACTCTTGCCCCTTCAGAGTGTTCTAAATACAGCCTTCAACCTTCTGCATAAGGTACTTTTGCTTTACTGGGTCAAGATTCTGCATGTTCATCCCTTCATTTAAAAATACAGGTTGTAAAAACTTCCTAAGGCAACTAAAATTTGTGCAATATATTTCATCCTGTCAAATGGATTTTAGTGCTAAGTTTTATATTCCTATTTTTTAATAACAGCGCTGGAGAAGCTGAGCTTTTGGAAAAGTGACACTGCCTGGATAAAGGACTCTTGAGCTGTCTTCTTCAAGAGTATGATGAGAAACAAGCTCAATTTAAGCAGAAAGTCAGGTGAAGCAAACAAAACCTGATAGGAACATTTTATAATATTTCTGCCTTGAGAAGGGCAGCAGCATGTCATTCTAACGGGTTCCTCTGACACAGATTAGATCTCCCAGTCTATGAATGCTGAGCAAAGTCAAGCAGCAGCGCAAAGCAATCTTGAGTGCCAGGCTGGTGGGCATGCATCCCTACAGGAGGAAAAACTCTCAGTCCTACAGAGCTGCTATTGCAATTTACCAACACAAGGGCTTCCATCCACTCTATCTTGCACAGAGAGAGAAAGTAAGGGAGAAGGAGGGGATTTTATGTGATGTTGCAGGATCCATCAACCCTATCAGAAAAGCTTTAGGAATCACATTGCTCTACCATGAGCTGGGAATGTTCCTGGGAAAGTCGATGCCATGTCTCCACCATTTCACCACTGTTGACAAAATTTCCCAGTTACACCTCTCCTCCCAGCAATCTGTGGTGGAAAACATGATTCAGACTATTACAGACCATCTGCAACTTTTTCACAGTGTATATGGTCCAGGGAAATACATCTCTGGACCAGGAGGGCCAAAGTACAAGACTGATCTCATGACCCCACTCACCCATGACCAGTGGCAAAGCCTCAGACTCCCATTCAGATCCTGTACTCACACAGAGGTGAGCACAGCACTGACCACCCACATTCCACCATCTTAGCTCCTCCATAGCATGAAGGGCAGGCTCAGGGGTCCAGGCTACACCTAGGTTAGGCCCAAAGACAAGTGCACAACTTGGAATCCAAGCACTTTGGTCTGCTCTGGGGCTGGTTCTCTATCAGGATGCTCTCCAGAGTCTTACTGCATTTGTCACTGTCACTTCCAGGCAGTGAGGGCTGCTGGAGAAGCACACGGTATGACTTATATAGAACTCCAGAATGTCTCGTGGAGAGCTCTGGATCCACTCCTTTGTAGACTAGGACAGGTTAAGCAACCTCTTAGTTCAGTATTTAGGTCTGATATGCTAAATATCTAATATGCTGAATATCAGATATATGCTAAATACTGTCTCTTGTATCCCCTTCCCTTCAATGATTTGAAGTACACTTGTCCAACACTTCATTTTTCCCCCTCTGAAGTCACATATGAATGAGATGTGCCAAGTGCCTGGTCTAGCCAGTTGTGATGCTAAAATGCAGCCTGGATTTTGAAAGGATCCAAAAGGAGTCTAGCTAGGTCATTCCACATTATCCTTTGCAAATTATTTTTACATGTCTGAGATCTCATTCAATTTGCTTGGCTTCTCAGAGGACAATTAAAAACAATATGTAGCAGATGGGAGAAGTAAGACAAACAGAGGTTAAATGACTTGCCTGAGGCTGGTGGAGTCTAGCAGAATGGGCGACAGGAGTCCTGGATATTAATTAGTTAATATTTGTACAATGCTAAGAAAATATATAGTCCTATATAAGTATTATTGTAAGGTGGCCCCTGCAGTTTGGAGAAGCAGAGGGCAACAGTGCACAGGCGAATGCAAATATTCTTTCTTGTTTTGTGGCATTTCGGTCATCATGGGGTCTGGGAGGAACAGAGCATTCCCAGGACATGTGAGAGAGGGAATGAGAAAGCCCAGGGAAAGAGATCCCACTCAAGCAATGCTGTTGTGCACCCCCAGGCTGCTCTATCCACGCATCAAGTCCAGGATCAGCTGTTTGTGCTTTCCACTGAGATCAGTAAATCTGCATAATCAAATTGGGCTACATGGGCAGCTGCCTTCAGCAGAAACCTTGGAACTGAATTTGAGATATTTGGGGGTGTTTACAGCATTAAGAGGTGCAAATCTCTCTGAAATGCCATGGGACCCACATGCCACACTGCTCTGTGCTCTGCTGAAATCCCAGGAGGAAGGTCAGGCCCATCTGTATTAAAGAATGATCTATGGGAAAGGAGGAAAGGGTCACAGTGTCAGATTTCTTCTTTTTTTTTTCCCACCTCTCTGGGGCATTCATCCTGCTCCCATGACTTCAGATCTGATTTCTTCAGATGCCTGTTTTCAGTCCAGCTTCCCTTCACACCATCACACATCCCAGCCTCCTGCTCTGAGCCTCCTCCAGATTCCAGTATCAGCCTGAATGAAACGTGCATCAGATTTTCTCCAGGACAACTCTCAATCTCCAGTGTTTTTAACATGATTTTGCTATGCAATTTCAAGAGTGGTGAGAATTTTTGGCCATTTCCCTTTTTCTCTTGGCTAGAATACAAGAACATTAGCTAAGCTGTGATGTGCTTTCCTCTGCAATTTTTAAATCATTCAGACTTCCCGTGTAGTCTACTAAAATTTTCATCCAGTTTTCATCACCTCATATCTTCATTATCTGAACCTGCGATTTCTTTTCCCATCAGTTTTTCTCAGACTTGACTGAAGTGTAAAACTTGCAGCTGAAAATTCCAGCATTCATTCTCATCCAATACAGGATAAATGGCTCCAATTTTAAAAGCACATCCTCAGAAACACTGACATTTGAAATTCTGCATATTTAGGCAAAACTTTCAAGCATTTCTAGTTGCTAAATTCCAAATGCTTAATGTTTTTTTATTTACTTGGTCGGCTTTATTTAGAGTAAAATCAATGTCAGGCTACCTTACCTTTCCTTTGCAGATTCTGCTTGCTCTGAGTCAAAACCCTTAAGAAAATACACTTCAGTGGTCTTTACTGCCCCTACGGCGTGGTACAGTGGGAAGAGCATGTGGTGTGCATTGAGAAATATATCTGGTATAGCAAGAGACCTCAGCCAGAAAGGAACAGAGAGCAGTGGCTGCCCTACAGCTCCCACCGGGCTCCAAAAGGATGCTCACTTCTCTACCATGCAACCTGCTGTGCTGATTGCTGGTCGCACAACGGGAGATATGTGTCCTACATCCCATTCTTTTACCCTCAGTGATACATCATGCTTTTATCTGACTTTTTTTAATGAAATATTTTGCATCATTTTAATGAAAAAAAAAAAAATTAAAATCAATTTGGTCAAGCTAATTCAATTTGTGCCTTTTCTTTTTGCTACAGAAAATGTCTATTGCTGAGAAGCTGTGTCCTCAGCTGTAAAATCATCCTGATAAAAATGTCCCATAGTCTCCAGTACAGCTGCCAGAATCATTATTTTTGCTACTGCTCTAATCTGAGCAACCCGATGCCTATTTGAATTCTTCCATTTCTTTCTTTACTGTCAAACCCTCTTCCCCATCAAACCCTGAAAGTGTCTCACTGGTCCCTCATGTCACCCACTGCAGCCTTCCTTTTGCCAGGCCACCACCTTGTGATTCCCCAACCCAAACCAACCTGCAAAGCCATCTAAAACTCTATTCCTGGCTAAAAAATCTTTATGTTATATGGTGGCAATTAAAGAAAAACAGAAAATTACTGCTGTCAAGAGGGCTGTCAACGGTTTCAGCCAGTATCTGAAATGGCTGGAGAAAAATAAGTAACAAAACATAAATACATTTTTATTCAATTCCTACCAATATTTAAAATGTTCCACATCATTTTTGATTGCCAAAAATTGATGGACTGTTCTGCAGTGTTTTAAAAGCATTAAGCATGTGGTTGAATTTGTGGTTTGAAAAATTTTGGAGCTTTTCTTCATCAGAATTGTGATTTCCAATAAGAAATATAAAAATAATACGACATGCAAGCCAATAAAAACATAAACATAAAAATAAAATCTACAAAATACAGTCATTTCAGCCAGGTCTGCTCTCCTTTTCCAAATCCCATGTCAAAACTTTGCTTCAACAGCTACAAGAAATTGGCAAATTAACAAATACCAAGGCAAGTCAGGAAGCAGTGCTTCTAAATTACTCTGAAGTATCACATTCTGGTTGTAATTAATTAACATGGACAAAAAAAAAAAAAACCACATTGCAGAGACCCTTCACCTTCTTTTAATTTCTTACAGTCATATGCTGTATTTTTGTCATGTATGTAACCTTGGGTGCTCTGGATTCCAAAAACTCCTGGTGAAACATCCTCTTTACAACAGTGCTCTCTATGTTTGGCAAGTCATATGTGACCTACAATCAAGGAGCATCATGCTTTGATTTCAGGAAGCTCAAGCTTAGTGGCTGCAGTTGGGCTTTGGTTCTGTGCTGGGCTGCACACACCCAAGGAATGCCAAGTACCCTCAATTCCATTAACTTCAGTGGGAATTAGAGAGCTCAGCTGTATTTAATATTCTACAGGGCCAGACTCTGAAAACTGTATTAGCATTCTCAGTCCCCAGTATGACAAAATTCAGCAAAGCATTTGGATTGAGATTTAACTGTAAACATGTGAACACTCCCCCCAATTTCAATATAACTATTCTCATGCTTAAAGTTAAGCATATGCCTAAGCTATGTGCTGATTTTGAGCCAAAAACTACTGTTTTCAGGGCTACACAAGTTTACAATAGGCAAACTGCTGGTCTATAACACCAGTTGCATAATCCAGTTTTTCCTTTTTTTCATAAAGGCTGACACAAGACTGTCATTTTAAAATGGAGCAGATACACTGAAGAAGATGGGGCATTCTGGTGAAACACTGAGTATTTCTCTGAAGTTATTAATCTACCATTATTATTGTTATTGTTATTGTTATTCCTATGTGAATGCAGGAAAAGCACCTATCCCAGACTCAGATCTCTTGCTGTTCCTACAAGAATATAAGCCGTACAGCAAAGAATAACAAACTCTCTCTACACGACAGCAAACATCAGTCAAGTGACAGACAAAAATATCCCACTGTCCCCAGAGACCCTCAGCGTCTTGTACATTTGAACCCTTCCAGGGGCACTAAAAACCAGAAGCATCTTACAGCACATTCTGAATATCCCCACCTTTCACCACTCCAGGGACCAAGGAAGTCTTGGGTTTCTGAAGAAGGACGGGCTGGCATCTCTCCTGTTCTGAATTAGGAGGGGGCTTCTCCCTTGAAATGGTGCTGGCCCTCAGGAGACAGCATCTTGGCTAGCTCATGGCAAGGGACAGATGTGGCTCTCAAGCAAATTCCTTCACCCAGAGAAGCATCAGGGGATGTGGAGCCTGCTGTGATGGCTCTTCTCCTCTGAAAGCAAAATGCTTCTTCCTCTGGGAGGACACTGAGGCTCAGAAGCCAAGGAACAGAGGGGCTTCCCGGGAAAGAAACATAACTGTGCATCACTCTGCATTCTGGGATCCACTAAGGCTCTTACCATACCCTGCAGAGTGGAAGGACACAAAACAAACCAACCTCCTACTCAGAGGCCAGAAGGAAAAGCTTTTGGGGCTCATTTTTCACCCAGACCCCTAAAGCGTATGCAGCTCATGGCACTGGAGCCTTGTCCTCAGAAGCCATAGGAAGCCACAGGAAGCCACACAGAGGAGGAAAAAGCAGAGTACAGTTTTCACTCCTCCACTGCGCAAACTGGGGCCGAGCCAGGAGTTGCTGATGAGCCTCCAGGCCAGCTCCAGAGGTCCATGCTGAAGCTGCCTCCCCTGGACTTTCTTTTCCCCTGCAGCAGCAGGCTGTCACTGTGGCTTGCTATATCAAACTCTGGCTTCTCCATAACTCCATGATCTACAAGCCTTACAATGCAATAAACTGGCTGCTGCAAAGGCACCATAAAGGCAGAATAAGGACACATTTAAGATGGGAAAACTGCATGTGGGCATATGACCAGAACCTGCTATTCTCAGTCTGCATCTGCCTTTTTTGACACATTTCACAATCATTTCATCACACAGCTTTCAGTACATGTGCAGCTACCGGGCTGACAAGATAGCTGTGTTCAATTTGTCTCTCAGAGATGTTTCCTGAGCACTTACACATCCTGATTGTGTGTGTGCCCAGCCCAGCCTGGGTGGTACGGCTGAGAGGGGCAGTACTTGCTGCGGGTGGCTGTGCCTGAGAGCCCGCTGTCCCAGCTGCCAGGGGAATCCCCGGGTGACGAGAGTTACGGCATTCTCCTGCGCTGACAGAAAGGTAGCGCTGGGGGAGGCTCTGGACACTCACCCCAACACTGTCGAAACAGATGAGCAACAAGAGGAGCCAGGACTTCTACACTTTGTAAATACGTGCTGGTGCCTTCATTTTGCTCCAACACAATTGGACCTTCCAAAGACTGGCACTTTCATTGCTGCTCTTGGGCGAGCGCCCGCTCTGGGATTTTCCCTCGACAGCTGTCGCCGAGGGCTGCCGGGCCGGGCACCCACCCTGCTCCGCACACATCTCCTCTCCTCTCCTCTCCTCTCCTCTCCTCTCCTCTCCTCTCCGCACACCCATCCCGCTCCGCACACCCATCCCGCTCCGCTCCCATCCCAGCGCCGCTCCCAGCGCCTCCCCTTGTGCTGCCACCTCCTGGGCGCCGGGGCTCGGGCGGCGGGGCCGCGCTCCCGCTCCCATTCCCGCTCCCGCTCCCATTCCCGCTCCTCTCCCATTGTCGCTCCCACTCCCATTCTCTCTCCCGCTCCCATTCCCTCTCCCGCTCCCGCTCCCGCTCCCATTCCCGCTCCCGCGGGCCGTGGGTGAGCTCCTGTGGGCGTGGGCGCTGGAGCTGCAGGTGCGCGCCCGTCCCGCTCCTCCATCCCCGTCCGGTCCCGAGCCGCCCTGCTGGCAAGCGGGAGCGATCTCTGCCGTGGATGCGGTGCTGACATGAAACGCCCCAACAGCGTCCCGCTCTCCAGCCAGTGTTTTTTGACGTTAAGACGTCCTGGAGGGAAGACCCCAAAGCCCATTAATCACTTCAGGATGTCTGAGACGTGGGCAATAACACTGCAGAGAATTCAGGCCCTCTGACACTCCAGTGCAGTATCTGAGCATTTAACAATAACAGTCAACACTGCTGATGCCTGTGAAAATACAGATGTAAGCCAGCTGTCTGTCAGGGTGAAAAATGTGTTTGTCTTTTCGTTTTAACGTGTCATTTCCCTCTTGGACATTTGCTGTGTTACTGCCAGGATATCACGTGCTTCCAGCACAAACTCTGTCCCAGGAAGACGAACCACATTCACATGGAGGTGGGGGTGTCACTGTGCTGTTTCTGCAACGTTTTTTCTTTATCTGAAGCTGAACAAAACATACCTGGCATAATTCCTTAATTTTTATTATTGTTGATGTAATTGCCAATATCTGTTTCTAGCCAAAGGTAATTGCAGATTTATCCATAAAAGGGTCATAGGAGGGGTGAAAGAGTGTGTGTGCTGGGAGGTGTCAATATTGAAATTAATAAGAGGCAATGGAAGTACGTATATCATGATCAGCAATTAATAGTCATAAAATATGCTTATGGTGAGATGACTGAAAGAGGGCAGATTTGAATCGCATATAGTGAAGAAATAATTTACTGAGATGGAGATGAGACACTGGAATAACATGATCAGAAATCCCGTGGATGCTCCATCCTTGGAAGTGTTCAAGGCCAGGCTGGATGGGGCTCTGAGAAAACTGGTCTAGTGGGAGGTGTCCCTGCCCATGGCAGAAAGATTGGAACAAGATAATCTTTAAGGTCCCTTCCAACCCAAAGCATTCTGGAATTCTATGATAACTCAGGATTGGCATAGAAGAAAAGGATGCAGATGTTCATGAAGGACCAGAAAGGGGACTTCAAGGACATGGATCTCAATATATTCAGAGAACAGACAAGTATGTTCGTATGTAAAGACATTTTATGTTAAAAAAAGAGTTAAGGAAAACTGGCATTTTTATTTTTATGAGAAACAAATATTGCAGGTAGATGCATGAACTATTCCAAAGCAACTGAAAAAGAAACAAAGGTAATAAAATCAAATTTATTACACCACAAGCTCTTTCTTGACTTCAAACACTGGAATACACACAAGCAGTGGAAACAAAGCTAGATGGCTAAAGCCAAAAATAGTGTGACAATAAAAAACTAGGTCAGCAAGGCAAAGGCACAAAATGAGTGTGAGAAGTCACTCTGTAAGAGGAAAATCAAGACAGTACTGAAGGAGAACTATTGGAGAGTGATCTTCTGAAGACCAAAAGCTCTTTTCCATCAGCCCTCATTGAAGATAATTACTAAATTGGGTGCTTACAGCAGACAGAAAATAAGATCTCCTGCTAGAGTATGGGAAGAAAAAGTGCAGGAGTGCTTACATAAATAAGAGCCTTTCAGATCAGCCACACACCTATAAAGTATCTGGCTAAAATGCTCTCAGAGTATTACTAGTTGCAAATATGCTGCAAGAACTTGCAGAGTTCAGGTGAGAATTAAGAGAAGCGTGAAGGCTAAGAAACATTCCTGTCTTTAAAAGAGCAAAGCTGGAATCATAGCTGCCTCACACTGGATTGAATTCCCAGAATAGGACCAGAACAAATTTAATAAATCCAAAAGAAACCAGAAGTTAACAATGCAAGTAACAGCTACAAGGATTTCTGCAGAATACATTGAATCAATTTGAATAATTTCCCTCTGACAATGTAACAGACCTCATAGATGGATAGAAGAGAACAAATAAATATTGGTGTACTGTGATTTAATGTGATTTTTGTCACTATCACATAATCGAAAGACTGAGACACATGGTCTAGGTGAAATCATTACTGAGTAAATGTTAGAAAGGGAGGAACAGTGCCCTCAGATAATAATTAACCATTAACTTACTGTGAAAATGGTATTCTTTAAGAGTCTGTCATGAACTTAGGAACATTTGCATATTCTTTAATGATCTGGATGTTGTATATTGAAGATTTCAATATACAAACTTCAAAAGCTTCAGGACAGAAAAAGCAAATTGGAGAAATTATGTGACAAAGAGTTAGGATGTTGTTCACTTTTGATTCCTTCCTGCATGCTGCACCTAGCCAGGAATAACCACTTGGACAAGTGGATGGATGGGTTTTCTGGGAAAGATCCTGTGCTTCTGGCAGATGACAACTGAGCACAGGTCAGCAACATCTTGTTGCTGTAAAGAAGACAGAGTCAAGAGTGGGCTCCATGACCAGGTCTTTGCCCTCAAGCAGAGGCTCCTCTCAGCACGGGCCAGGCTCTGGCTCAAACAGCTCACTTGGGTTTGGTGTGTGGGCCACACAGCAATGGGTATGGAGGGAGATCTGGTGAGGTCAAAAACCATCCATAAACTGTATAAAGCTTTTGGAGTAGGTGTCAGGGAGGCAACTTTTGCAGTCTGACTGGCTCTCTCTTTTTTAAAACATTGCATTGTTTTAATGCGATTCTGTGGTCACCCTGATAAGTACTTCTACCAAGAGGTTTTTTTTATTTTTTTATCTAGAGAACAATTTAAGCAATGTAGGAGCAAACAGAGACAATCTATCAATTGGAGTGGAGATGTTGTCTGGAGACCTGCGAGTTAAAAAATAGATTTTGGTTTTGTTGTCTAACAGACCTGATTAACAGTGTAAATACATGTAAATATCTTTGACAAGGACAACTATCTCAGGTCTGTTTCAATTCATTTTATTTCAAGAAGAAGGTAATTCCCCCTGGAATCCAAATCGTTCAGATCGCTTAGGCTCCATGACAACCTGTGTGGAGGAAGTTGTGTTGGGGCAGCTGGCTGCTCTGTTTCATTTTTTAGAAGTCAGAAGAAATTATCTTGACATTCCTGAAAGGAAAAAGTTGCCAGAAGTTTCATGAGAGATTTTTCCTTTCAGTGAGAGTGAAATCTTTTTTAACATGCCGCATTGTCACACGAAATGGAAATCTTGAATTTCCAGACATTTCTGCTGGTCAGTTAACTCCTTCTAAAAGCTGCTTGCTCTATTAAAAAGAAAAAATAGCTTCAAAGTTTGTAAGATTTACAACCTCTTCAAGGGTGGAGGCCTGGGACACAGACATTGCAGCTCAGAGGTCCAAACTTACTTGCTTACTCTCTTTAACTTCCACTGAAACTTCAGTATCCTGGTGCTACAATTGCCTTTGGAAATGTTTTTCTGATTTATTTTGTCTTACCCGTACAAGAGAACTACCACAAAGGCAAGTGTGAGACTCTAATTTTCAGAAACATTAAAGGGAATGTGATTCCTTTTTGTTCTTGTCCATCTGCTCTGCAGAGTTCATGGGACCTAAAAGCAGAGTTTCCACTCAGTTTCTATGGTTTAATAATCATCAAATTCTCATACAGAGTCTTTGGCCTGAGCCAAGTTTCTCCATTAACCAGCCTGAAACATCTTTGGTCCTGAGATGAAATAAGATCAGATTCATTAAGCCCAGCGTTACCATAAGGAAAATATATAGATATTTATTTGAAAAAAAGAAAAAAAACTCAAATTCCTTTATTCCAGATAATTTGTTCCTTCTAAATGTCATGTGTTGCAAATGTCTTCATAACAGTTTTATGAATCAGAGTTTGGGAAGGATGATTAATGTAAAATGGGCTACGTGGCATTGACCAGGGCACAAGAGAATGGCATGACAGGAAACTGTGCTGGGGATTTCAGGTTCTGATGATACTTTAGTAAATGCTGACATGAAATACACCTAAAAATCTGTAGAATAACACACCTCTTAACAGAACGTTTCCCCAGTGATTTATCTGCTAAACACAAAGTGCCTTGGATTTTCAATGGTCAAGAATATTTTGAGTTTGACTAAGGCATAAAATAATAAATAATAAAAGTTTCCTTTTTTCTCTTTATCCTTCATATTTTTTTCCTTTAACATTAATCACAGGATAGATGAGGTGAAAAATGTAATTCAAAGTTTTATATTGTATTCTTACTCAGTTTTTTCCCTGTAATATATCCAGACAAGTTGCATTTTAATATTCAGGTCATTTGAAGATTTTCTTTTTATCTTTATAGGAAATGGAATAGTCATACTGTGCTTTGCCTTTTACTCATAGATTTTTTTTGGCAGTGGTCCTCAGGACAAATCTTCTCTATCCTGAATCTGCTAAACTGGAGTTTTCTACAGTGCTGTAGAGCAATGGTACTTCTTCACCCTGGAACTTGTGCTAAGCATTGATCACAAACAGAACCAAAAAGACAGTCTAATTATCTGTAAAATATTAAAAGAGAAAATGTGCCTGACTCTTCCCCAGAAGCATGGAATGTTGTACCAGAAGAAATTAGCTATGAATGTTTTAATTGGCTATTAGATGGAAGAAAATTTCCTGAATATGAAGTTATCAAAACACAACAGATGTTTCATGACTTTAAATGCACAAGGGGCAAATATTTGTGGATGATACTTTATCAGTTTCAACCTGTCAAAGAGTTGGTCTAGACATTTAAGATCAATTTTTTTTTTCCTAAACAGATCTTTTTTTATTCTAACATATTGTTTTAGTCTAAATAATGGCAAAGAGTAATTTCCAAAGAAGAAATGACCACATATAGGTCACTGTATGTTTACTAAAAAGCAGTATGATCAGCTACCAATAATTTGGAAAGCAAGTGACCTAAAGCTATTTTTTTAAATTATTCCTTTTCTTTTGTACCCACATCCAATGTAAATATGAATAAAATTATAGATCAATCAAAATTACCAGAAATCTTTAAAGAATTTTTGCAGATGCTGCATTAAATAGGCATCCTGTCTTCTATGGAAGAGCAGCCCTGTGAAGGTGTCCCTGCTGTTAGATGACAGAATTCAGGTGCTCCAAAGCCAACTCGTACACTTTCTCCACAGGCCTGGAAAGGTGCTCAGCCCTTCACTGGCCAGCTTAAAATGCTCTTTAGACTTTTGAGTAGTGGAAAAGGATAAGTTGAAAATGGTGATACTTGCTGCTGTTTTGTGGCAGCGAAATTATTTCGTGTTCAGAGCTGAAATTATGTCAGTGTTTGGCGGTAGAGTTGCAAAAGTGCAATTGTTTATCATTATTTGGAGAGAGAGTGAAGATAAGGGGCCCCCATCTCTCCAGGGTACCTCAGTACTCACCCTTCCCACTCCTTAAAGAGAAACAAGTGTCATAGTAGGGAAAACTGAAATCCAGAGTCATCAACAGCCTTCCTTACTTACAAAGCTGGAGTTCTGCAGAAGCAATGACATTAACTCTCTATTGCACAGACCAGCAGCTTTCTGCAGGCTTCGTGTTTCGAAGCATTCAGAAGCACTGAGTCAGGGCTGGCCTCAGCAGAATGAATAATTACATAAAATCAGGCCATTTTCAACACTGGCAAAGCATTGTTAGTGCTTGCTCAAGGAAGATGCTTTTGAAGAGTGGAAAAATGCTCTCCCAGCTGTCGCAACGGCAAGGGACAAAGCATTTATAGGATCAGTACTTCTCCAGGTACTGCCTCTGTGATTTTAAGTCAGCTGAGGCTTAATTTCTTCAGCAGTGACGACCAGGTTTCATTATATATCCATTAGCAAGAGGTAGAAAGGGCCAGCGTGGCTGAAAATCAGGCAATTATCTCCTTGTGCCTCACCTTCCCCACGCTAAAAACAGCAGTGATATTTCCCCAGGCATGAATGGCTAAATTCACTGAATGGGGTGAAAAGGGCCATTTCAGTCCAGCACGGAGCTCTGTTCCTTTCCCTAGGGGAGCAGCTGCACAGCAGCTCCTTACATTAGCTGCAGCCTCACAGCCCTACATTATCAGCCCTCAACCCGGAGCTAGCAGCAGTATCCAAAAGCTCAGCATGGAGCAGGTCCAGGTCCTTCAGCAGTTTTACAGCATGTGCTGTTTTATAGCTCCATGCTGCCTCAGGCAGGCCATTACCTGTACCTAAGCGAGAGAATTTAAAGCTGGCTTAGCAATTGTGGGTGACAGTACCACCCTGTCTTACTGCCTCAGTACAAACATGACCCTAGGAAAACAATGCCTCCCATCTCCCCCACCGCCCAGGTGACCTTGGGGCACAGGCCCTGCATGGCCACGCTCCCTGGCAGGATCAGAGTCCACTGTGCTGTGGCAGGAGCACGCTGGCAGCAGCAGAGGGTGTCACTGTCAGGTTGCAGTCACCCGCAGCTTTCCCAAGTAGCAGCATCAGTCGAGAATGCCAAAGGCTGTAATTTGAACACTGCAAACTGCAGGGCCTCAGCTAGAAGGGAAACAGTGAAGCAGGAAGAATGACCATCCCTGTACAGATTATGAGAGATAGATTACAGTCAACTGGAAAAAAAAAAATCACAGAGCAACAGAGAGGTGGCTGGAAACCTTGGAAAAAAACCCAATTCAACAGAACATCAGTATTTTGAGAATCCCAGCCAGGAAGCAGGACACAGATACCATGTAGTAAAGCGCTGCCAGACATGTTGGTTATTGATTTTTCTGAAGATCCCACCTGAACTGAATGTGTGGACTGAATCCCAATGAGAGTCCCAGATGGAGTAGGCAATTGTGGAGGCAACGGACTTATTACTCTTTAGGGCTCAAGGGACCAAGATAGGTTTTTACAAGCAGCTAAAACGAAGAAAGAGATCATATGGGAAGGTGCTAGGCTCCTATTGTTTCCGGACACAAGTCCTATAACCCAGGGCAAAAGGGAAGAATTAACTGTGGTTTAAAAAAAAAAAAAAAAAAAGAAAAAAGAAAAAGAAAAATATTTGAGATATAAAATGTGTCTGCATCAGTTTCTCTGACTTGCCAAAGTGTACAGTTCACACAGTGAGAAAACCAGCATCTTTGCGGAGCAGAGGCAGCAGAAGTTGCTGTCAAAATCATTGGAGACAAAGAAACTCTGCAACTGCTCTCTGCAATGTGCTGGGTCCCCACTGCTTCCCACAGCAGGGAACTGAATACTGGCACCATGTGGGAGTAGGGGAAAAGCTTATTTCTTTTTCCCTTCTCTTTATTTTATGTCTTGTAGCCTGTGCTTCCATGCTAGCATCTGAGTAGTTAAAAGTACCTGCAACTGCTGCCAGGAGTTTTAGGATAAGCACATCCAGTCCATCACAGAACTGCATTGGTATGTGTAGTGGGTGCAATTGCTGCACAAACACCACACGTATGGTTATCTATTTTGGCACTTTCATCCATGTCCTGACTGTGTTTAATGCACAACAAAACAATGTCAGTAACATCAGAGCCCCTGACTTTTGCAGCAGAGATGAATCCAAGGGCTCAGAAAGTGTCTGCTTGGTACAGCCTAAAAATTAGCCTTGACTAATATCAGCTTAAGTGCCCAGAAAGGTTTGGATTTCAGTATCTCCTCTTCCCTGGAAATCTGGGGGTTTTCAAAGAGGGAAAACATGACTGCCCACCCTTCCCAGGGTACTGTAGCTGTGGAGGAATAACCCCAAGTACCAGCAAAGGCTGAGAGCTGTCCTGCTGGAGAGCAGCTCTGCTGAGAAGGACCTTCGAGTCCTGGTGGATGACAAGTTGACCATAAGCCAGCAGTGCCCCTGCTGCCAGGAGAGCCAGTGGGACCCTGGGGTGCCCAGGAGGAGTGTGGCCAGCAGGTCAAGAGAGGTGATCCTCCCCCCTCTACTCGGCCCTGGTGAGCCCACATCTGGAGTGCTGTGTCCAGTTCTGGACTCCTCAGTACAAGAAAGACAAGGACTTACTGGAGAGGGCCCAGAAGAGGCCACAAAGATGATTTTCAAAACCTACCTGGACACGTTCCTGCATAAACTGTGACCCTGCCTTGGCAGGGAGGTTAGGCTGGATGATCTCCAGAGAATTCTTCCGAACCTAGTGATTCTGTAGTTCTGTGATTTCCTCTGACTGTGAGGGAGCCTAAGGGCTGCTGGTGGCTCTTTGCCATGTCCTGGGCTCTTGGGGGAGGTGAAACACTAAGGAAAAGGCCTTTATGAAGCCGAACAGGTAGTAGACTGAAGGCCACAGTGAAATCACATGTGAACATCCCTGAACATTCTCTGGCAGTAGGTCTCCTGGGCAAGGCAGATGGACCCTATGGATTGAGGGAGCAGCACAGGACTTATGCTTCCTTGGTGCCCAGATGCTCCTGGTAATGACTCTGCTGCTGGCTGTGTGCAGCATCCCTCAAAGCCACCACGCCTGAGCTGTTGGCTGGACCCCCCTCATCTGAGCAGGACTGCTTCAGCTGCTTTTAATTTATGCATCTCCATCCCTCTCCTGGCATCTTCCTTCCATGAACAAGCATGGCTTAAAGCCTGCCAAGAAGTTTGCCACCCCAGTAGCTGCTCCTTCTGAAAACATCCCAGGAACCACCAACCCTCCCTTACCTCCATACATCCTCCTTCTCCTCACAGCAAGAAACAGGCTGGAAGAATAGACTCATTTTTTGATGCTGATTCCGCAGGTGTTCCCGCCTGGAATAGTAGTGCTCCATCATTAGGGGTTGGACTCAAACCCCCAGTTCATGTGAATACTTTCAAATGTGTAGAACCAAAATAGGAAGAGAGCCACTTGCTAATAATAGGCATTGAAATACACTGGCATTTGACTACCCTCTGCTTAATCCTTTCATTTTCTTCCACAAATGAGTTTTGGTGTTGTAGCCCAGATTACAGAGCAGTAATGAGTAAGGAAGGAAGCTCCCACATGCAAAGAGAGGCTTAGCCAGAATATAAAAAAACTAATCAAATAAATAAAACACCATCCCACATTAGATGAAGTTGTACTGCCACCTCAGGTTTACCATCTGTTTCTACTTTGATTCCAGTGTTTCTTTCAACCATTTTGTCTACTACTTATGAGTTCAGCTGGCGGCTGTTGTTTCTAAACACAGTGGGGCCCCAGGAGAACCACAGTGCCTCATTCTCCTGGTCCCAGATCCTGGGATGTGATCTAGGAGAGAAAGAGAGAAAGAAGGAAGATAATGAGAGGGTGAAAGAGTGAAAGATGAAAGAGAGGTAAAAAGAAAGAGAGAAGAGAAAAGAAAGGAAAAAGAAAGAGGAAAGAAAGAGGGATCCTTCCCACTTTCTTTTTCTTTTTAAAACAACTCTTCAGTTTGGAAGGATATTAAAAATAGAAGAGTGTTAGATTTGGCAATAAATTAATGTCCAGATGAAGGGAAAACAATTACAAATTGGAAACAGATTTATTCACACTCAGTGTATTAATGAAAATGTAAAAAAAAAGCTAAACTGGGTATACTGTGTGGAAAAAAATAATGGCCCAGCAGGTCTACTTTTTATTAACAACTCATCAGTAAGCAGGTTGTAATTCATAACAAAGAATTTACCCCAAGGAACACCACAGGACTGTGAGCTTTTTAGTTTCCTAAGAAAATACATATGTTGTTCCACTTGGTTTCCTTTCAATAAAACCCACCAGTTAGCACTTCATTTTCGAGCTGTTCTGACAAATCAGGTGAGTTAGCTTTGTAGAAAAAACAGAAGCCAACTTTTCAGCTGAGAATTTTAGGGAATTTTTTAATAACTTAAATAAATTTCCCAAACGGCGAGGAAGTATGATAAAAGGCTGTGAAATGAGTTTGTTTGGAACAGCTTGAAAGAATTTTTCTTTTAATTTGCTTCATTAATTTTTCCTGAGGAAATATTTAGGGATACATCCCTTACTGCTAAGGTATGTGTTTGAGACAAAAGGAATTTTTATTATTTTTGTTGTGTTTTTATAGTGTCTTGAAACCTGATTAAAGATACTGATGAAAACCTGCCCACTGGTTTGCAGCTATGTGCAAGGCCTGAAGGAGATTGAGGCGCCAAGAAATCGGTTTTGTGGAGGTCACTCTAATACGATGTGTCTCTTACAACATAAAATCCTGTGTTGTTTCCTTCAGATGCCCCGATCACCTACACGTAGAAAAGCCCTCTTGAAGGAAGAAAATAATCAAGAAGGCAAGTAGGAAACCAGAGAGAATTATATCAAATGAAAAGAAAGAAAAAGGAACCGAGGTGCAAAACAGGTTTAAGTAAATCACTCAAGTTTAAATTAATACAGTGCAGTGTTGGTCATGACATGCACCATGTTCAGCCTGGGTTCAGTAACAGACCTGCCACAAGTGCCAGGGCCTCCCAGTTGCACCAGTATCTGTTATACATGAACTGAATTCTCCATTCAGTCATTTTTCAGAAGGAAAAGAGCAACTTTCACACTATCAGCCTTTCGGCATGGTTTGGGAGAGCAGAGTTCTAGTGCAAGATTCCGAGAGATCACTGAGAGCTTTCCCATCAACTTATCAGTTCATATACATTGCTTATCAAACAACACTGAAGGAAAAGGAACTATCTGCTCCACAATTTCCAAGCATTATACTGAAATATAATTTGAGATGCAGAGAAGACTGTGTTCCTAGTTCTTTATCACTCTGGAGTTGATGAAAGAAGCACTGAAAAAACAAGGACTACTAAGGAACACAGATCTTACATGCAAAGACTGCCTATAGCCAACAGCATATTTACACTGAGCAAATGCAACTGAAAATTCTAAACCTTCTCCAAAAGGACAATTAATTGTATTTGAGAGTCAACTGTTTCTCTTGCATCTGCTGTGTCTCTGATGACCATCACTCCCCTGGGTGCAAAGTTCTCTGTGGAAGAGGTGTAAGAGATGTGCAAAATTTATTCAGAAATAGTGAGACGTGGGAGTGTGCTGGTTCATGTGTCACTATCGTAATTATGTATGTTCCAAAAGCACATACATCAAGTGGCAAAAGTCTCTGTGACACACATGTAGATTATAAAGCTCACTGAATAAACCCAGGAAGGTTCTCAGGCTCAACTGTAACCTTTTAGCAGGACTGACTCTCCATACAGCTGTTTAAAGAAAATTTAAAGTGGTAAAGACTGTGTCTGGAGATAATACTAGAATTGTCTAAGGCAGTGTTCTTAGGGCTTTACCTCCAGACCCACTTTGCAGGATACAGCTGCAGAGAAGGACCAGCCCATCTTGTCAAAAGCAACCTGTTATTGTGCCTGTTGGGCTCAAGCAGAACATGGACATTGATGTTTCCAAAGCACTTCATCTGAGAAATGTTGGTCAGGCAAGTGGTTAATGCTCAGAGAACTCTGCAGTGACCTACGAATGGAAACAACCTACTCCCTCTTCCATTTCAACAGAAACAGACAAAGGTATCCTCTGTAATTAGAGACACTTTAAGTGCTTAAGGATGCAGCTCATAGCTTGGAAACTGTAGGCAGCTGAAGCATTTAGGCACATGAAATCACTGCAAGATTAAAATAGTTATTGTGTTTGTCCGCTTTCAGCCAATCTCCAATTTGTAATCTGTCCAGAAAAAAGTGAGATCATATATCTGCTACTCAAATTATTTTGCTATCTGCCAAAGAATGCTTCTGGGAAGGGTTTTTCTTCCCAGCAGAAATGTAGGAAATAAGTTGGAAAACATTAATTCATATTAATAAAAAAGGCCTGTGAAGACAACAGCTGTTTGATCCTTAGATAAACTGTAGACAGTTTTCACTATTTAAGTCATCATGAGTGATGTACTGTAGGCTTAGAGAGAAAAATGGAGCCAAGAAAAAGAGGAGAGAAAAGAAAAAAGTCTGGAGAAAATATTTACTTGCATACTTTTCCTAGGAAAATAGAAATGTAGCTAATGAAACAGACTTGTTTAGATACTCCGTAGCACTCCCCGAGGGATCTGCGGGAGATTCTTTCCACCTACTCCTAAACTCGCTTCAGCAGTCATGGCTGGGGTGCTGAGGTGAGACCCTCGTGGGCAGGGGCTTGCAGGCATTTGCAGAAAGCTGTATTTGGGGGATAGGCAGTGCCTTTGGAGCTGCAGGATGGCGACGTGGCAGCTTTTGATGTTTGACAGGGCAGCTGCTCAGCCAGAATCCAGCTCAGGGAGGACCCTGCCAGGGGGAGCCAGGAGCTGCAGGGAGCCAGTGGGGATGGGGTGTCCACATTCAAACAGAGCTACAGCATGAGGGGGAATGCAAAACATGAATTAGTTTCCATTGTCCTGCCACCTGAGAGGGGCTGTTGGTGCTTTTCAAGGTGGGCAGTGCTCTTGGGCAAACCTTCACACCCTTTCCTCTGCTGCAGCATCTCTCCCTGTTCCCAGAGCACAGCCCTCAGGAAGTATACTGAAAAAGAAAACAGAAACTAGCACATGGTTTCTGCTCTAGAGGCAAGCAGACATGCATGTGACAATGAAGATGGATGTGGCCTCTTGGCTGCTCTCTGCTGCACTTTGTCTAGGGAAAGGATCTTCTCCCTGGTGTGGAATATCTAGACACAAAAGGGATGAGACTTTTCCCAGGTCACAACTAGGAAAGAAGGTGGCCCAAATCTGTGGTTTCTTCCAGCTTAAGCTCCAGAAGGAATACCTGGGCAGAAGGAAAGCTTACTTTCAGTCCTAACCCGTGCTTCTGCTGGTGAAATCAGTCTGGGTAATCTCTTTGTGGCTTTTGAACCTGATTGCTCTGGATACCACATTGGCTGGATGTCTCATACATCTTAAGTCTATATCAAATGAAAAAATTCCAGTTTATGGGTTGCTTTTTCCTCATAATTAATATTTATTCCCTGAGACCCCCATGCAACTCCCTTTCCTGAGTGCTCAGCAGATGCTGGGGCTCACTGCAGATACTCATGCAGGGGGGGACCAGGTGATGTGAGGAAGCTTTGGGAGGCCTGTTGATAAGTGTTTGTCAGTGGAACAGACAGCTCACTGTGGCTCCCATTTACAAGCTTCTTAAACTAGCTTCTAAACTAGCTTTTAACAAAGAAAATGTGTCAAAGTACCAATAAAACTGCTCTAATAAGCCCTCCATAGCAAACTCCTAATTGAAGCTCATAAAGAGAGCTCTAAACAGTATTTAAAGTGCAAAGAAAACATATTGGTCCTCAATGCAAACAAGTAGATGTGGTGCTGATGCTTTTTATTTGACCAACATGAAAGCTGCAGAACACAAAAATGTAGGTGTGGGATGTGTGTGGTTAGAAAGCCGATTATTGGACTTTGAGGCAGGTTTAAAACCTCTCCTTCAACAAACAGGCAGTTCAGCTCCAGTGCATTCAACCTGACCAGAAACTTGAACAAATGCCCATTTCACTTGTACCCTTTCCCACACACATGGATGTGCCTGCAAACGCAGGACAGAGCGTGCACGCATTTCATTGACTACTTACTGATTTGCTTTTGTATTTCACCTACTGCAAATTATGCTCTTGTGCCACAGTTTAGGCTCTCAATATCAGCACAGAAACTGGAATTACTCTGCATCCCACTTAGGTCATGCAGTCACTCTTTGTGGCTCCTGCTGAAAGCATCTGGAGGGCTTCTAAACAGCCCACTTTGAGAGCTCCCCCATGAGAGACAGTGGTAAACCTCCTCCAAACCTACAGGTTTTTCCGCAGCCTAAGGAGAAGTAGCACACACAGATGTAAAAGAGGAGGGAGAAGGAAGAGAAAATATGTCTGAGAATGGTGTATTCTGGGAGAGAACATAGCATTCATGGCAACCCATCTTGCTTCACTGCCACTCCTGCCCTATGAAGAAACAAAATTAAAATACATTTTCCTCCTAGTTGTATATCCAGCTGTGAGCTCTACAGAATGATCTTTCCAACAAAAAGTAATTCCTTTGCTCTTCCAGTTGTTGCAGCACTTGTTCCCACTGAAGGCAATAAAATTATGATGGCAGGGTTATCAAATGTCCTGCTGGACAAGACACACCCCAGGCTGTGCAGGTACCACTAAAGCACCTCAGGGGGCTCCAGCCATGCCTACAGCTTGCATGGGCCTTGGCCTTCCTGGCTGGCAGTGGGAGGCAGACGGAGCAGCTGGGCAGCCACATGTGGAGGGGAGTGGGGATGGGAGTCAGTCTGGGGGGCAGGGAGAGTTAAAAATACCATGGGATGAAATTTTGGGATCAAAGGAGAGGAAACAACAGACTTTGAAGATGAGGAAGGAGGGAAAGGAAGACTTAGAAGACACTGTTAAAGTCTTTGAAAAAGTACTCAGACCTTGTACAGCACATTTGGGCTCTGAGGCTGATATACCTGGAGGTGGCATCTCCTGATCTCCACCTTCCTCAAGCTCTTTTCAAGGAAGAGCTGCATTAAAATCCATTGTGCTGCTGATGAAACACTTTGTGGTTTTGCCTCAAGTAATTCACTGGTTTCCACAAAACTAAAGGCATTTTTTATAGGCAAAAGCTGTCATTTCACTGTGCTAAGCTGTTTCTGCCATAAAAAAGGTGTGATTTCACTTCCTGCACATGTGTGAAAATTTAGGATGTGTTCCAGTATAAAAGAACATGTTGCCACATGAAAAGCTGTGTTTTTAACAGCATTTGCAAAATCTCACCCTTGACCAAATCTGTCAGTTCTCACAGAATCTTGAAGACCAGACCATTACTTGGTTTTCTGTGAGTGCACAGAAGTGTTAAAATACTGCAGTGATAGGAAAAACAAAGAAGATGGAAAAGAAGAAGAAAAATAAGAAGAAAACAAAACAATAAGAGGGAAAGGAAAGGAAAGGAGAAAGGAGAAAGGAGAAAGGAGAAAGGAGAAAGGAGAAAGGAGAAAGGAGAAAGGAGAAAGGAAAGGAATTTTAAACACTATCAAACACCACATATGCAGTGACTTGGCAGAATTTTAAGTGTGGAATTTACAAAGAATTTCAGTGGTATGAAGAGCATTTACCTCAGACAAGGCCATTGTCCTGGAAGATTCTCTTACCCTTCATTTGGCAGGAAATGGGAGCCTTGAGACCTCGTGGGACTGTGGTATGCTAGAGAAGGAGGGAAGGACTCCTTCCCTGAGGCACACTGCCCACCTAAGGGATGCTGCAGACTTCCTGTTGTGCCCAGAACCTGGAGGATAGAACAGCAGGTTCAAGTGGATGATAGAAGACAAACAAATCTGAAAGTTTCCCTAAAATCAGTCACATATTTCTTGTGAGGATGGACTCAAAAGTCTCTCTGTGTACTGAGAATCCACAGACTGGGATGCATCATGTGGAATAAGGTTAAGAGAAGAAATGGTTGATGAAAGCTCTCAGGCCATCAGTTCATCCTATGAAATCATCATAAAACCAAAATAGTTTCTCATTTTCAGCTACAAGTCTAGAAATATTAAAACACAAAAGGCTGATAAAATTATTTGGCTACTGAAAACGGAACACTTCTGAAGCAGAGAATGGAATGCAGCTGTTTCTCCACATTGAGGGAAAAAAAAGTAAAGTGGGAATTTTAGACATTTATTTACTTCAAAGTAGCCCTGTTCTGTGTGATACCCATGTTCTACATATGGCCTACAGTATATTCTTCAGTGTCTTGCTAATATTCAGATGTACTCAATAATGCTTTATAATGCTTCACTGGGAAGTTTAAGAAATTATTTTAAACACTATCAAACAGCCAAGGCACTGCAATGGAATTCACCAAAATCAGTTAGAAACTGCTGATTTTCCTTTCAGTTGCAATTGTGAGTCCTAATAAAAATTAAAGTCAATAGAGAGCTTTGGATCAAGCTGTGAATCAGCTCTTCAAAACAGGTGCAGAACAGTGAGTTAGTCTAGGGCTGAAGTCAATTAGACCCACTCAGACTTGGTCAATTAGTCATTCTTTTGATCTGTCAATCTATCAGAAAAGAAAAAAAAATGCTCATTTTTACTCAATTATTTAGCTACAGGAAAAGGGGATCCTCTGCTAGTGTTGAAGCAGAAAAACTTGTCTGGACTTCTTTATCTTTTCTGTCTCACACATTCTTAGGCTTTCTGCAGGAGGACAGGTTTGCAGATGCTCAGATGGAATACTGAGGAACAGGTTCCTGAAAGACCCTGGGGGCAGAGCTCCAGGATATTAGAGGAGAGTAATCGGATGTTAAACCAGCATCAGCTGCACGTGGAATGGCATTGGGCTGGGCTCAGTGATGAGGCACCTAAACTTTCACACACTGCAGCCAGTGAGCTCACATCCTCAGCAAAGACACTTGGGGAATGAGCTGGGATGGCTCCAATAAAAAGCCCCCACAAAAAATGTTGCATAAACAGGCTGGGCTTTGTAACTAGAAATGACACAGGGAAGAGCATGAAGAAGTGGGTCCAAAGAAAAGGTATAGAATTGCCCTAATGAGTTCCTTGGGGTTCATGTCTCCATGTACAGTCAAGAAAATCACCCCAGCTTCCCTCCCCATCACTCCCTTCCTGAAGCTGTCTGGCATAGCACTTTCCAGCTCCTCAGGGAAACTCTCTCTATCAAAGTAAAAGTAATAAACTCCAACTTTGCATGTTGAATATTCATTATTTTTAACAAAATTGTATTTATCTTGCAGGGTAAGTAGTTGTATGCTATAAGTTAGTCTTATCCTGTGAGAGAATAAAGGAGTTATCCTGCTATTGTTAAATTAATGGAATTGCCCAAGCAGAAGTGCTATTTTAGACTAGCCAGTTCTGCAGGCTTAGACAAAGCCTAAGACCTTTAATAGATAAAATCCGTGTAAATGTGTTTCCCAAAGTAGAGCAAAAGCAGGTTCAAGGATTATTTATAGTAATGAACATAGAATTTTGCATTTGAAAGCAAAGTACAGTCTGCTTCACTGAAACTGTTGGTAGAACTATGGAGTAATTTCCTGCAGCCTGGCATAGTAATGTGTACTCAAAACCACACAGACCTGTAACTTCAGACCACAGCTATCCCTGTGGAGAACAAAGCACTGGATGTCTTGAGGATGGCATCAATACAATAGTGAAGGCTTGAGCTGCTGGAGACAAGGCAAAGAACATAAATTAAGAAACATTTTACCATCCAAATATGTTGCAGAGCTGACCCTTTCTAGGATGATTTGAAAAGCACATAGTTTTAGATTGTTTTGGTGGATTAGGTATTTCACTGAACTGTCTGTTTTTGCAGGTTCTAATAAAATTTCAAAGAATACAATTCCACCATGTTTTAAAATAGTTTAAATATTTGTGTATTGTGGGATAAATGAAACAACTCATAGAGTAAAAATTTGGTCCTACTGAAATCAGTAGGAGTTTTCTTTTTGGAAATTCATGTTGACTTCTAGAATGGCAGAATTTCATCCTTGAGAAAATACATTTCATATGGGGTCCTTTAGGACTGAGGAGATGGAAGCCACATTACCACAATAAGGTTTCCATATTCCTTCCCCATACAATTTGTTGTAGGAAAGCTGTCATACAGTATCTGTTGAACCTGACAGTCTCATAATTTCGTTTTTATCTCTGTGTGCACTCAACCCTGGCAGACTCAATGTGTAGTACAGATGACCCTAATAAACTGCAGTTAGTGTATAATTTTTTGGATAAGCAAGAGCTGGTAGAGTTGCAGTGGGCTGGTTGCTGGTGCAAATGTCCATCCTTCAAACGTGTGTTTGTGTTTCTCCACTGACAATGAATACCTTGCTATAAGCCAGACAGAAAGGAGAGGATGGCACAGGCACAGGAAAGTGTGAAACCATTTTGTGACAGCAAATTGGCCATGGCTCTGCTACCCCTCCAGCTGTGCCCACCTCCCCTGTAGGATGTGGTGGGCTGGGTGAAGGGGTGGCTTCAGCTGCCAGCTGAAATGTCCCCCTTGTCCTTTCCCCCATACCATGGCAGTCACAGGGGCCAGTCTTGCACCAGATAAAACACACCACCTTCCCTGCTGAGTCAGGGATCACTTGTGCCCTTGCCACCTGCCCTTTACCACTCCAGAAAGAAATTTTCCAGGTCAGTTTTGATTTGTCAGCAGATGAGAGGTCAGTGAGATTGCCTAAGGGCACTCTGCCTGAATTCATCAGCAGACATTGAAGTCTTGTTTCTTCTGACTTGTGTGCCAAAAATGGGGCTGATCAGTTATCTCTCTGGGATAACTTTGGAATACTATCAGGAAAGTGCTGGGTCTCCTGTGATCTGACCTGATGCCACAGGACTTGACTGCACAATTCCCCCTGGCTTTGGTCAAACCCTTATGACTCTGCTGAGGTCAGGGAATCCACAAGAACATATCTAGTGGTTCTAGGACTAGCTGTGTTGTTGACTCTGGCATGTTTTTATGTGATAGCTTAAGTACACAACCATCCCACTACTTGATTCCGGAGGTCTGAGCCCAAAATTCATTTCCTGTGAACTGCATTTGACTGCCCATCCATCCCCTTGGAGACAATGGAGTCCATGTTCCAAAATTTCCTGCAGTTAAAATCACTGGGCATCCAAGAGCCTGCTGCTAAAGGTAGTGGGAAGTCAGAACGGTCCCTGTTCTGCTACTAGGGACAAATCTGTCCCCATCCATAAAGGTTTTCTCACCCATCTCACCATCACCCATGCAGATGTCCCCCTCAAAACTATTGTTTGACTAGAAGGCAAGAATGTTTCTCACTAATGTGAGATCCTGGCAGGCAGAGTGTGTAGCACCTATTCCAGAAGCACACAAAGAGCTTCTAACTGGGCTGAGCTGCTGAACTTGCAGCTCCTGAGTCTTCTCAGCATAAGGGGCAGAGGTGGTCAAGCTTCTCATCTGAAAACAGAAAGGCTATCTCCAGCACTGCTCCAGAGAAAATGTAGTGTTCCATATTTCAGTATTCAGCTGGAGCTTTTCAGTGCCCCCAGAAAATTGAACGGTGGTGGAAAAAAATAGTTAAAAGCAGCAACAATTATTCAAAACCTGAGAGAAGGCAGATTGCTTTTTTCCTCTGTCTACTTCTACTACTCAAAATCCTGAATTGCTTATGAGCTTGTAATAGTGTACGGGTGGCAGACACAGCTGTTAGCACTATTAGGGCAGCTGCCACTTTGCAAATGTCCCCATTTGTAGGAGTTAGTGCAGAAACATCTCCTCACCCCGATCTTATAGTTGTCCTGGAAGGTGGAATCGAAAGCAGAATGGTGGAATAAGAAAGCAGTCTACAACATTTGTAAAACAAATGTCTGTCTTTGCCATTGCAAGCTGTAGTTCCACTGAGGGTTTTATCAATATACACATTTCCTAAAAGCTACCATACTGCACACTGACATGACAGCACCAGCAGAAGTCTCTGCACAGAGTCAGTCTCAGAAGCAGCAGAAGTAGGAACTCGCTTTTGCCAGCCCCTGGGGAGGGAGCTGTTCCATGAATTTTGTACATATAGAAGTTGTTGATAAGCCCTCTTGCAACATCAATGCCTTTCCCATAGGCACTGGAGTAACCACTTCCTTTCTTCTAGTTTGCAGCTGCCTGTTTAACTCAAGACAGAGAGCAGAGTTTAAGACCAGCTTAATAGGAGAGAACACCTGGAGCAAAGCCTGTTAGCAGCTCCTGCATCCCCTGGAACAGCTCTGTGAAATGAAAAAGCGGTGGCAAGGTCCATTCCTTTGACAGGGAACAGCGACATGATCCTAATTGCAATGGGGAATGGAGTGACCCTCCTGGTCTGCTCCACAGAGAGCTTGACCACTATAAATTTTTATTCTTGTGGCATTTTGCTTTCCTGTGCTCACAAAGTTCTGCATTTGTTGACTTTGTGTCAGCTGATTAATTGGGTATTAGCAATGCTTTGGGTGAAATCCTGGTCCTGCCAAGCAGGAGGGGAAATGCGCCAATGAATAAACTCAAGGCTTTAAATTGAATTTCCAAACTTTTACTTTATATATGACAGACAGTGTGACAGGATCTCAGGGTAATTCACAAATAGGAATGTGCTTCCTAATTGTTGCACCCATCTATGGATATGCTAGATATATTTCACATATTGAAAAAAAAAGGAATAACTTGAGGAATAATTTTCCTTGGACGGGAAGATTATATGACAATGTGCGATGCAGTGTGGAAAAGTCCTTGGCTACCTTCTGTAGGAAGTATGTGTTATGTTATTTATTTCTTAGGGATATGAAAATAGAGGCTAGACCAGGGAGAGCCAGGGCTGCTGCCTTTGTTTGCGCTTGTGTCAGACCTGGCGAGCACACTGCAAGGACTTGCTCTGTCTAATTTCAGTAGCCAGGCTGATGCATGATACACTTCCTTTGGCAGCGAAGTCACATTTTTCCTGCTCCCCTCTACGTGCAACTGTTCATTTCTGCATCCTGTTTGCCAGCCCTTACCTGAGGAGGCAAGTATGCATGTGGGGACTATGCGTGTTTTAGACTGAAAACAAAAATTACCTTCTCCTGGAAAAGATGTGTTGGTATTTTTTTTAACCTGGATTGTTATTGTTATTTTGGTTACAGCATGGCTCCCCAGGCCAGCCCCACTGCCAGGGCAACAAGTTGCGAATGAGGAGCAGAAGAGAGCAGCCAGGAACTGCTTTTGTTGCCTCTTCCTGCCAGAGAAAATGTATCCTGAACTGCCTGCAGGAAGGGAAACACCTCATCACTACCTCTGCAGAGCAGGCACTGGAGATGAGAAGCTGCATATAGTGAAGGAAGAGATGATGTGGGATAAAACATCCCTAGCTTTCCTGAGTACAGAAAATACAGTGAGCCTTAACACTTCCTACCTCATTCAGGTATCTTCCAATTACATCTTCAGGTAATGAAGTCATATACCTCCAGTTTGCTCTCCCACAATTCACTTTTATTTATATTTTTAGGGGCCTGAGGCTGTAGGGTCCCTTTGAATCTCAGGCCTAGAGGGATTGTTTTGTCTGACCAAAATGTGAAGACAATTAACTAACATTCTATAGGGAGTTTGGAGTTAGACACTAATGCAACACAGAATTTGAAAAATATAAATGCTAAAATCCTAAGGTATCAGCACAAGTGACTGAGAGCCACTTCAAGGGCTGAGAAGAGCACTGGTGTTAGCCTGACAGGTTACGAATAAATAATGTCGTATTCCCAGCAAGGCACCACCAAGGAAAAGAAACACTGGACCACACTTGTTTTGGGCTGAGAAGAGCACTGGTGTTAGCCTGACAGGTTACGAATAAATAATGTCAGTATTCCCAGCGAGGCACCACCAAGGGAAAGAAACACTGGACCACACTTGTTTTATCAGCTTTCCTGGTCAGAGTAATAAACACACCCCCTGCTAATAATGTTGGTGGGGCTTCCTGTGAGAGCAACTCTCCCATCCTGAAAGATGTAGTTGTTCAGGGTGGCAGGGAAGGAGTAAAAACAGACGCATCAGGGAGCCATTCAGCTCTACTCACTAGTTAAATCCCAATGATGCAACATTAAGCACATGCCTAAAGGATAACTTAAGGAATAGGTCCCCATAATACTTTCATTTACTTCTTTAAGCTGGATCTTCCATAAGTCTTCATCACTCTAAAAATTACTTCTCAGCTAGGCTCCAGAAATGTACACACTTTCTTCTAATTGCCTTCCTTCATTGCTTATTAGAAGTAATTGCATTTACATTTTCAATCAATGACCTGTGATTTTATTTTGACTAGGTTTCTTCTTTCACCCAAGGATTTCTTTTTGCTGTTGTGTTCCAAGATAGCTTCCCCCTGGAGTTGGAAATTATGGGACTGTTCTTCCAATTACTGTGTGAACTTAGGTTTCTAAAATTCAAAAATATTTTTTCTCTATGAGTTTGACAGACAAGCAAAACCTGGGGGGGTGGGGGGAACAAAATAAAACCCCAAAAACAAAGAGAAGGGAAAAAAAGTGAAATAACAGCAAGACAACAGTTTCATAAATTTGGAAAGACGGTTTCTTGCCAGTGTGTTTTTATTAACTGTTATATAGGAAATGAGGCTCAAAGTATTGAAAAGATGGTGGGAGAGCAGGATCAGGTAAACAGATTGCAAAGCCACTCCAGACAAGTTTAAATTGGTCCATTGAAGAATCAGGCTTCACATGCAGGAGAATCAATAACTGAGGATCACCACTGGCTATAAAAGTCCACACAACTAACCAGTAATAACCAGTAATGACCATTTGACTTCTTTTTTTTCCTTCCCATCATAAAACATGCTGAAAGAAACAAAGAAAAAATACATATGAGTTCATGTTGTCAGAAGTCTGCAAGAGTTTCTGCCTCTCAGACCAGTGCCTTGTTGGCTTTCCCTTGAAATGCCAGACCTGTTGGCATAAGCAGACTTGCAAGTACTCCCAGAGCAACAAGCACAGGAGATATTGAAGGGCACTGCCTCTAACAACTCTATAAACAACACGCTTGGAAGTAAAACAGACCTGAGGTGGTTTGGGAGGGAGAAGCCATTGGTGAATCTGTCTTTCTGTTTGGGTTTTGTTACTATGGTTTTAGGACTAGTTATAGTAGTTGGTCATCTAATATCTTTCACAGAAAGTGCTTATTTTCCAGTTAAATTTTCCCTTTGATTTCCTTGTAAACCATCCTCAGCCCTTCCAATCATATCCTAATAATTTTGCATCATGCACACATTATTTCTTCTTTCTGTACTTACTCCACAGATTTTTCATTTGAAATTAGAAGTGATTATTTTGTTGCTCTGTCATTTCTCACCTGAAAAACCCTATATTAATTTACTCTATGTTATAAATAACAAAACATATTCTCAGATTGAATAGCAGGGTTGTTATTCAATCTTGGGACTTTTCTGCCATACAAAAAGCCTCAAGTTGTACCCTGGTGGTTCCCCCCATCAATGAAAGATCATGATTGGATTCTACCCATGTAGTTAATTAGGGACCACATATTACTCAGGGTATTTCTATAAACAGCAGGTTTTGAGTGCCCTGAAATACAGAGGAATAGGATGTGAGTCATAATGAAGATGGTTATTTTTTTATATGTTTAATTAGACTGTTGCATGGCTTGTAGTTTTTTGGTTTTTTTCCTTTTCCTCTTGGGGAAATAAATCATGACCTGCACATACAGAAATAATTTCTTGTAGATGTTGTTTGCTTTTTCAGTTCACTATCAAGGAAGGAATTAGCAGAGAATGAAAGAAAAGAATGAAGAAAGAAATGGAGGAGGGAGAGAGGGAAGAAGGCAGGAAGGAAAAATTAGCAATTGAGATGTGAATTAAACTCTAGTTTTCTGTTAAAAAAAAACCTCAGTAGAATTACAAACAGGAGGGCCCTGAGTTGCCTGTTTATTGTTCAAGGTGACAAACATTTTTGCACATCTTTCTAGTTTTTGCTGGCTGCTCTGTGCTGAGTGCCCATGTCAGCAGGCAGATTTCAGGGGGACAATAGATGTAATGGGCTACCATGGAGGGAACTGATTGGGTACAGTCAGATATTTCACAGAATCAGAGGAAATGCTGAGTTGGAAGAGATCCACAAGGATCATTGAATCCAGCTCCTGGCCCTGCACAGGACCATCCCCAAGAGTCACAGCAGGTGCCTGAGAGCATTGTCCAAATGCTTCTTGAGCTCTGTCATGGTTGGTGCTGTGAGTCCTTCTCTGGAGAGCCTGTTCCAGTGCCCAGCCATCCTCTGGGAGAAGAAAACTTTTGCTAAAATCCAAACTAAGCCTTCCTGACACAACTTCAGGCCATTCCCTCAGGTCCTGTCTCTGGTCACCACAGAGCAGAGATCAGTGCCTGCCCCTCCTCTTCCCCTCAGGAGGAAGCTGTAACTGCAGTGAGGTCTCCCCTCAGTCTCTTGAAAGCAAGAACATGTGCTGTGATGCACAGGTGGGTCCATCACTGAAACTTCCAATGTCAGGGCCTTTATAGAAGCACCTCAATGATTCACAAGCCACATGGGTTTTCATTTGAAAGCCCTCCATATTTTTATAGTGGCAAAGAAGAGTCACAGTTGTGTTGGGTAGGGCTGTTTTTAAGAGATTCACTGGGAGATTGTCAGATGATTCTTTGAAATATAATCTGAGATGTGTTTCTGGGAGTAGAACTACTGCACTCTTGATACTTAGCAACTTCAGTTGAGTATTGTGATATAAAGACACATTCCTTTGGTTTTTGTTAGTTTGCCGAGGAAGAAAAAAAATTGTACTCTTTCTGTGGCCTTCAGAAGTGACCTAGTCCTTTTTCAGGATATAATAAGGGAAATAATTAAAATCCTGGGAAAGGTTTGTTATGGAATCACTGTTTCTCTAGAGCCAGATCAAGTAATAAAGTATTTTACTAGGATACAAAAGGCCCTGGTAATTTAAGAGAGGAGCAAACTTTTTTCCAATATAGTTTCAGATTATATCATCTCTCAGGAATCCTTTGTGACTGGTCTTCTATTTAAAGAGAAATAGTCCCAAACTAATAGGATACTTGACCCCCAATTATAAATTGTTCTACTGTCATAGTCAGTACTATTTTTTATTACTGCTCATGTTTTTTTTAATATCTCTTTCAAATAAATCTAGTCTTTCCACTGTTTTCACCAAACATGGGCCAAAAGAATCATTTTTTGATTCCAAATTCCGAAAACCTGATGTCTCAGGAGCTGGTTCCACAAACTCTTCCTCTATGTTATTTTTAATCTTGGGAAAAAGGATCTGTGGCAACAGCCAAATCTTCTGTTTCCTGGGTTAAGTATCCGCCCTCAATAGATCCCTACCCCTGCAGAGAACTTTCAGTTACTTTCCTGTGCTTATGAAAAGGATTGTGGTGGATTTTTTGCTTTATTTCTGAGCGCTCTGTCAAACCTGTAAGACATGTCCTGAGGCATAGCTCTGCCAGCACATGGATACATGTATTTATTTGTCTGACACTGCTGACCATATTTATGAGAAAGGCAGCAAGAATAATGCCACAAGAAGTTTGTGAGAGCTCTTTGCCTGGAGCCACCCATCCCCTGGAGCTCCCTCCCAGTCTCCCAGTTACACACACTTTCCATACAGCAACACAGATCCAGGCCTCAAAATAGGTATTTTGGGGAGGGGCTTGCCTTAAATGTAGTGATTTTTCCAGCTCTTTGGCTTCTTTCTTGCAGCATTAACAGTTCAAACCATCTATTTGTTATATTTTGGGGCCAATTATGGTATGAAATTTGTAATCATGATGTGTACCTATACCTGACATAGCAGCACAGTCTAAAAAACAGCTAGACCAACTTCAGGTGCTAAATAGGATGAATTCAGTGCAGCACAGTATTAATATAACAAAAATAATGTAATAATACCTGTGGTCCAGGTATTATTCTTTGTAATTCCTTATTCAACAACATGAAATGTGTGTTCTGCATCATGGACTGGCTGCTTCTGTTTCTGCAATACCTATAAAATGTCAAGGAATTTCCAAATGTATAAGATAGGCAAGGACATTTTTTCCCAAATCTTTTGTGTTGTAAAAGAATCATATTTGCTTAATTTTACGTATGATTCCCTTCTTCATCACCAAAAGAAGAGATGTAAGTTTCTGCTCTCAGGTCTAAACAGAGGGCTGAACCAAGGCCTGTCCCCAGGCAGCTGGGGAAATGCTCATTTTGGGAAAAACACATGTTGGGCCTCCTCAAGAAAGATCAGAGAGCAAATCCTGTGTCCTGTAAACCAATTCTGAACCTGGACATCACCTAATAAAGCACCTCAGAGCATGCTGCCTTTTAAGGGAAAAAAATTATATATTCTCGTATTTAGTTGCCTTTCCATATAAACCCAAATTTGACTGTTTTAACCCCATCTTCCCACTTCAACCCATTTAAGCTCCTTTGGAGGTTGTTTTTTGAGGATCAACTCACTGGATTCTCTGCCATAATACAAAAAATACAAGGTGGCATCTCACACTCCCTACAAAGGGAATTGACAAGCTTGTCAAGGATTTTTTTCTGCTGGGCTAAAAATATTGTGATCTGAGAACTAGTCAGTGCAGGTTATTATATACCAATAGTCTGATTTTTTTTTTAATTTAATTGGTTTCAGTTGTAGTTAAGGAGACTCACAGCTATGCAAGAATAAGTGCTAAATCTACTTTGCCCACAAAAAAATTATTTTGCTTTGGAAAGCCCCAGTTGAATTTTGAAATGACTTTACAAGTTCACAAGCTGCATTTGTCAGTCTAATGTCTGCAGTGCTTTGCAGAGAAGTCTGTTTCTTGTGTCACTTTCCTGCAACTGCATCACTAATGCATTTGATATTAGCTATAGCAAGTAAAGTAGTAGCTGCAGCTGCACCTCATCCCCATTGTACTTCATAATGGCTCACTTTACTTAGAAGAGCCCTCCAAAGTTTTCATATGAAAAGATTTGGGTAAAATGTTTCAAAAAAATAAAAGGACTGTTTAAAACCAACCTTGTGTTGTTGTACCACACCCAAAACTGAGAACAGCCATTAACTGGCCTGTCAACCAGACCTTTGATTGGACTGGGTTGTTCTGGACAGTCTGGAGTGCTCTTCTGATATTTTTGCATGTCAGTATCTATAATTACACCTCTGTATTGTCCACAAAAGTTATCTGAGGTGAGATATTCTAAACTGCTGTTAAGACTGCATATTCATATTCATGCTCATATCCATATTCATATTCATAGAGCTGTGCAGATTTAAGTGAACTTATCAACACCTCTGTCAGCTGGGAAAAGATCCTTGTATTATCATCAACATCTCAGAGGTGGCAGAGGTGAAGTCAGAGATGCTAAGACCTGTATTTCTAACACATCTGTCTGAAGTTGCAGAACAAGACAAACAAACAGAATTAATTTAATAATTTAAATGGCAAAATAGTCAGTGTTGCCATTATGTATCTCCCCTACTTCCAACAAACCTTTAGATAGCATCTGTGAGATGAAGAACTGTCTCTCTGTCTGGCATTTGTTATAAATAATAAAAATACATTTGCAAGGAGCTATTAGAATTGATCAAGAAATATCCCAAATATCTTTCTAAATAAGAAAAATAAAGTCACAGTATTAAAACTTTCATTTAAAAAAAAAGTTTTCAAAAAAATTTTTATTCTCCGGGATAGAATTACTCTGTGCAAAAACCACCTTTGTAAAGCCAAGATCCCTCATCTCACCTTGGATGGGGAGATGTCAGGTCAATTTCCTCATCTGAACCATTGCCCTATCCTATTAGACTACTAAGCTTCTTTTTAATATGCCTATTGTTTTATTTTCTCCTCTCTCCCTTGAAAAATAACAAAAAGAAAAAAAAAAGGAAGAAAGATCTCATATTCTTTCTACACTGGAATGAAAACAAATTTTGAAACCGCAACATTTTTCACAAAACAGAATTCTTGTTTTCTGGCCAGCCCTATTACTTATTATTATTGACCTTTCAGAGACTCCAGTTTGAAATTTTTAGCTAAGTTTCAGAGGGAATCAGTGCCAGAGCTGCAGTCAGCTCTTCAAAATCCCCAACTGCCCATTCTGCTAGCTCTCTCACACCAAAGATGCCTCCCCTCCCCAGAAACAGCCCAGGAAGAAAAACCACTAATGATCTTCACTCTTGCAAAGAAAACCATCTGAGTTTTGCATTTGGGCAGCAAGAACTTCTTCTGTCCTTTCCCATAATAACCTGCTCAGATATTTTTTAAACAGCTGTAACTGATGCCGTCCTCAATAAAGCAAATGAAAGAGAGGAAAAACGTGCCACGGCACATTTGACAGTCAGACACCTTGAAGAGAAGCTGGCTCAGGCCCCAGGGGACACAGCACCAGTGCTCCGCTGCCTGGAACTCCCCACTCTGACTAGAGTTGGAAAGTGTCGTGTTTTTTACACCTTTCTCTCAGAAATGCTCCCCCGAGGCAGATGCTGCTGTGTTTAACATTAGGGAAGCTCAGGATGAGCATGACATCATTGTGATGTCATTTCTCCTGTCCCTGGGGCACCTGGGAAGCAGAATTTCCACATGCACTGCAGCACCCACGAGCGCCTTCTCGGGCACGTTCTGAGGCAGTGATGCTTCTAACGCCGGGCTCGGCTCTCGTCCTCTCACATCCGCAGGGCTGGCGTGAGCATCCGAGCCAGATTTACATCCCCATTTTATTAGCACATCAGGCTGGGACATACCCTCTAGCAGAGATGTATGGAATGTAAGTGACTGAGTTACTTGGCAAAAGAAAATTTCTCTGAGAAGGTAAAGATCTGAGGGTTTTCACAGAAAGCACTATTTTCCCCCCTGAAGAAAGGTCAGAATTGAAGCTTTTGGAACAGTCTAACATGTTTCCCAGACCTGTCTGACATCCAGTCCTGTTCCCATCTTGCTAACCACTAGTCCTCCTCCACCTCATCCTTTGTTGGAAGCTTAAGAACATCTTGTGCATGTACACATAGCTAGAAAGTTGCTGAAACCTTCAAAATAGTCTGTTGACTTGGAAAGGAGTAGGGCAGGCAGTGCTTTTTTTCTTGGATCCTCTCCATAACGAGCATTTGATTAAAATGTTCTTGGCACCTCCCTTTTATTCCATCCAGCAAATAAAGTCTCTATGAAAAAGTGTAGTTTTCCTGTATCAAAACTCAGCACCTTTTAGAGAAATCTTTGTTTGCTCCAGCAAAATGGGTCAGGATAATGAAGCATGCTAAGGATTGAGTGAACAGTGAAATTAGGGGTCATGCCCATTCCTGATGGAATGCAATTACCTGGACCAACAGTTGGGACTGAAATCAACCTCTTAAAACATATAGGACTAGATCACTCTTGGGCAAGAGCCCAGAAAATTTCTGTCCTGCCAAACCGAAAGCAAAATCGGAGCATGGTCTTGTTCTTATGCATATACCTAAGCATCCAGTGAAAAATACTTGGGGCCCTCTTGAGCTGGCCCCAGGAAAGATAGACCTGGTGGGTTTTTTAAAACTTTTAAGGGGAAGTATTTTATGAACAACAACAACAAAAACCAACTAGAAAATCTGCCTGCAGCTACTCTCAAGGAAACTGAATCCTGGACATTCAGAACCAAATATAGACCACGTGTACATGACCAGAACTCCACTGGTGTCCATCATTTACCTTGGGTCTGACTGTGTCTTTGTAGGATCCTTGCATGTAAATGTGGGGCTCAAGACCTGGATGGTTTAAAGTCATTTGCCACTTCCGTAAATTATGTAGTCTGTAAGAGATATTTCTTCTTTCTAACAGAGTGTCTTTCATAACAAAGGACTACTTTTGCTGTGTCATGCTTTTTAGTCAACTCAGAGAAGACACTACATGTCTGACTTCTATTTGGCATGTCCTCCTTGCAGAAGAAAGGTAATTCCCTGTGATTCATCATAGCTGTTTAGAAAAGACAAAACATTTCAGTGAGCAATGTTTTGTGAGTGGGTTAAAAAGACCTATCCTCTGGAGAATAGCTTTTCCATAAAGAGAAGGTGGCCATTGGAGAGGAAAAGTAGGAGGAGAGGTGCAGAGCACTGTCAGATGTTGAAACCACATGCTGGTTATAAATCACAGAGATATCCTTGGCTGTGATGAGGCTTGGACTCAGAACAATTCCCAACAAGGGGTTCTAGATGCATGTTATTTCAGGATCTTATCTTGATGAATGGATGATGGCACTTCAGTGGATATTGCATTAGCCATTCTGCACTTTTATTGCTAATTGGCTGTAGGGTGAAGACAAATTGTCTCCTTTCCCCTCTGAACAGTGTCAAGATTAAACAGTGAAAGGACATGGAAAGAATAATTGCTTAAGGCTCTGGCGTGATGTTTTCTCCTGTACAAACATACAATTAGGCTGTCTTAACCTCCCAATATAGCAATAAACACCACTTCACAAACTAATTTACAGGCAAAAGTCAGAGACGGGGCTGGAGCTGTGCTCTGCAAGGCGAGGGCCCTGTCATTCAGCCAAAGGGGCAGTTCCACTAATTTAAGCCAGCAAAAATCTTTGTATGCTTTCCTCCAATTCAAATGAGACTGAAATAAAGTGTATACATTTGAATCATTGGGCAAACTAACTAATAAAAACTGCTTTTCTGACTGGTCATAAAAAAAGAATGTAATTGGTCATACTCAAGAAACTACTTGGAACAGGGAAGCAAGGGGAGCAAGGTCTTAATAATATTGACTTTTCTAACTCTTTGACATTTTTCTGCCTCCATCCCTGTCTGTCAGTCAGTAACACGTATGGACAGGAACTGCCAGCACACATTTCTTCAGTCAGGCTGATGGCAGACCAAGGCTGCATGAGAGACACTGCACTTTTCATGCACCCCACGCTGCCCTCCTCTCACTGAGGGTCACTCGAAGCACATTCAGTGCTCTATTTGCAAAGACAGGACCAGCTTTTATTTCCTAAGTGCAAAGAGCAGCACAAGCTGTGAAATAGGAATGGACAAATCACAGCATGGGTTCAGAAGCAAAGCTACCCCAGGTACTCTCCGGACTGGATGGGGTCCCACATCCATCCCTGGGTCACACTGGGCACCTCTTGCAGCCACAGGCACTGTCTTGACTGTATGGCCACTGAGCCACATACAACTAGGCAAAACTCTAAAGAGTTCTTGCAAGGTTTCTGGATCCTAAAGCTTTCTGCTCCATTTTCCCTGACTTAGATGAAAAGAGCCCAAAAGCCACCACAGCCAGAGTGAGCTGCTCCATTCTCCTGTATAAACCTGGTGTTAAGACATAGGCATTGCCTAAAACCCAAGTCATGTTGTTTTCCCAGTGAATTCAGATTGAAAGAATGAAGTTTGATTATCTAGCCAGAGTTTGGAATGTACTTTATTTGGCAATGCTGGACCATCTGTGCTAGATCAAATCTGTGCTAGACTAAGAAATCCACCATGTAAACTTTGAAAATGTAAATAATCCCAGCTGTTACCTGTGAGCCCTGTGGCACAGATTCTGTGAACCTGACTGGAATCAGAGTGTCACTGGTTACACTGGAAGGAATCCTGTGCATCCAGTCCTTTGGATTCTGACTTGAGTATGTCCTAATTTCAGGTTTTGATCCCTGTCTTAGGTAGCAGATGGAGTTCCCCTCACCTCCACTGTATCTCTATGCTTGGATTCTGCTCAGGTGAAGCTGAGGCTCTTCTCCAATCATCTCTGGGTCACAACAAACTTCTGGGATTGGGGCGGGGGGGTGGGGGTGGAGTGAGCATCCCATTGCCAGTATTTCTGGCCACTAACATTAATTTCTCTGGGGTCCTTCAGCCTATTGGGGGAAAAAACCTAGGGAATTTAGCTTCCTGTAAAGTTGGAAAAGTGGCTGGACTAAACTCTTTAGGTCTTAGGTTCTCTGCTTAGGAGAAACAAATCATACACTGTATAAAGAGAAAACACAAAAATATTCCCTTCCTCAAGGGGATCCTCTCACTGGCTTAGGCAATGTGCATCACATGTTATTCACCACATTCATCACTGACTATTCACTGCTGTATCATCTCCTGTTTCATATACTCAGCCTGCACCATAGGTGTTTTCACTTTCCGTGACAAGTCAGGACAATCCATAGTTTTGCCACTTGCAAAGCCATCAAGTACTGACCTTTGTCAGCTCTCTTTGTGTCAGCTTCACAAAAGTATGGGAAGCTTTATTTCTTTCATTTATTTCCTCCCATAAGCTGTCAGTGTGGCCCACTGTCCATTGTCTTTTCTAATGTGTCCCCTAAGGGTAAATATGACTCCAGATGAAAATAACATTTTGCTGAGGCTCCTAACCAGCCCTTTCTGTAAGGCTCTGCCTGGTTTCACTTTTTTCAGTAAAGTATCTTTGAAAAGCAACAGCACCTCTGTATTGTAGGTGAGCCAGATCTAGTTGTGCTGCTGAGAGACTACAGTCTTTCTATCCTTTCACAGCCTCCAGCAGTATAACAAACAATAAGGTTACCAGAGGGTATGCAGCTTATTGTGTAAAAAAAAAAACCTAATCAGATATCTTTATTTCCCATAAACACTTACAGCTGCAGTTTCTCTGCCAAAAATAAAGGGCGGTTTTTCCAATAGGGTTGCTAAATTCAGCATCTCACTGGGAAATTTCAATGGAAAGGAGGGTAAAAGAGCATATGACTAATGAAGGCAAATCCCAGGAGGAGTGAAGATCTACCTATCTCAAAGTGAAGGCTACCTGTGCTGCTCTGAATTGGGATTTTACTATTGGGTAAAACAATTGGGTAAGCAAGCACTCATCCAGCAGCAAAGATATAACCTAAGAACAAATTTGTTTCTCAGAATTATAAAACTGATGTAGAGGTCTTTTTCTCTGAAATGTGAGTAAAGGTTGTAGGTGATGTCGCATCATCAAGGTGGGACAGACCAATTTACTGGTTTTGTCTTTTAAAGACTGCTCCCATATTCTGGGAATTGCTGCTCAACATCAGCTTCCTGAGACTCCAGAGGTTCACCCCAATCAAACTTGTGAGGGGCTTCAAGTTTTTCATCTCTACTTGTGATAATCAGACGTGTATTTTTTGTCTGTTCTCATAGCAAAATCCTCCTGGAAGAATCTGTATAAAAGGAGGATTTCAGCTCTGCAGGTAAGCTATCTGAGGACACAGGCAGCAGAGAGAGCTGAGAGCTGTAGGACCTCTGGGAAGACAACCCAGTCAATCTTTTATCCCTGGGGCAGGTGCTGGACATATGGTCTTTCTGAAGAATAGAGCAATTTCCAAAGGGAAACCACAAAGAGACTCAGCTCCCTTGTCTGCCTCCCGCACCCATCTCACCCCACCCAAACATCAGCCATCTGGATGAAGCCATAGGGCAGTTGCACATATAAAAACATTGACTCAGAGGGTCTGCAGATTCTTTGAGGTCCTATGCTGAGCTGCTGGGGGAGATCCAGTCACTCAGCTTCCACTGTCTTCCCAGGCTTTGAATTTTGGGGAACGGCATCTTATTCTGGGAATCAACTTTGCCTGGAAGCACGCGCCCTCAGTCCCAGCAGGGCTAGCAAGCTGTTCACAGTACACAGTTTCAAAAGCATATGGGCCAAAAGTCAATGAGACTTCTTTCCCGAGTAATAAGACTGGGTTATCCAACATCAACATGCAGCTATTTCTGCAAATGTGTGACAACATGCCACAAACCTACAGAGCAGTCTTCCCAAGAAATGCCACCGATGCATTAGGCTGTCTGCCATGATATTCTGGCTTATGAGCAGCAGCAAGGCAGCCTGGGATCAACTCAAGCGCTGAAGCAAAAGCAGGGGTTTTCCTGTGAGAGGCATTCTTCTCCAAATTAAAACTCTGATATTTTATACTGTGGAAGTCAGTCTTGGAAAATTGAGGATTCGTCAAGGTAAGGAACATTTTAATAGTTTAATTATGAGCCCTTTAATGTCTTTTCATAATCAGTTAATAAATACCTTAACAATAAAATTGAATTTAAGCTTTTAATAGGCTGTCTTGGATTGAACCTAAACAAAAGAATTAGCAGCTCCAGGCATTGTGCAATAACTTCTCACTGCTTGGTGCCAGGAGAAACAAAGCATTTCAAGTACATTTTTTTGTACCTCACTATAATAAACGCTTGTAATATTCCCCAATTTCTGGAGTGCAAGATGCAGATCTTATTTATCACAGTATGTGACACATCTGGCACATGGATCAGGAAACAACTGTTTTACTTCATTTCTGTCATCACCTTCCAACAGATTTCTTTCACATTCCAATTTGGACGAGAGAACTTGGACTTTCTCTCCATAAGTTCTCCATTAACAGTTTCACAGCAACGAGCACTATTGGTTCGTTCTCCTTCCACAGCAATTAGCTACACCAAGCTGCATATTTTGACTTTTACTACACGCGAACATGTAAAATCGCTGGTATTGACTCCTATCTGCTCCCAGCGCCTCCGAGGCAGGCAGAGCAGCGATGTTTGCCGACTGTCATTGCCTCTCCTCAGTGCCTCTTTCAAGTGGCATCGCTGCTTGGGCGCGCCCTGCCGCTTTCTGTCGCTGTTGGCAGCGTGGGTTCTGTTTGCAGCAGGGATTTTGCTGTGTCCCCGGCTGAAGGCAGCGCTCCGTCTTCTGCTCCAGCGGGGGCGGGCGTATCGAGCTCGCCGAGATGGGAGCTGTGCAAGCTGCACAAACGACTGTGCACTAATAAAGCTTGAAAAGCTTGAATTACACTGGAACCCACAAAAATTTTCAAATTAAAATTCCATATTTAGAGGCCCCCTGTGGGCCGTGATTTTATTTAGTTTAATCCCCTCTTGAGGCCAATTAGGTAGACACTCTTCTGCACATGCACACACTAGCACAAAAAAATAAATATATAAGACTAGTTAAAAAGGAGAGGGTAGTATATCACTCATCCATTCAAAGACTGAAATTCTTTTCCCTTCTGTTGTCCCTGAAAATAGCATGGCTGTCAGAAATCAATAAAAGTACTTGCAAACAGTACTCATTTTTTATTTCTAGGCTGTGCTTTAACTTTCCCTTGCTTCTTTCTGCAACATCTAGTAAATTTTCACTGTCGCATACTGTTTCACCAAATGTATAATAAATGCAAAAGCTCCAGTGTTACTGGCAGAGAAGGGCTGGATGCCTTGTTTCTTAGCCTGGGAAGTAAAGAGGTGCTGTGAAAATAAATTCCTCAGGCAACTGATTGAAATTTATCATCACTGCATAAAGTGCGTGCAGAGGGTGGGATGAGGACGCACTCCACTCTCCCTAGCTGAATCCTATTAAGTCCAATAGGTTTTCTCCAGCAGGAAGCCCAAAGAAAATCTGGCTGTGTATACACAGATTGAATTCACCCATCCCCACAATTTTTTAGGGTTTTTTGTATAAACAGTTGGGAAGGATCCAGCTTTCCCACTGTCATTCTTCGCATCTGAAGTGCAAACTTTGTCTTCTTTGCACCAAGTGGCAGACACCACATGCCCCATGTGAAAAAGGAGTTAATAAAATGCATGCTGAAAGTATAAAAGAAGGTCAGAGGTGATGTTTAGGTAATGAGGATTTCTCCAAGTGGGGAAAACAAAAGAATGAAGTTGTTATAACTGTTACAGCTGTCTACAGAAAGGGAAAATATCAACTTGAGCTTTCACTAACAAAGAAGGTTCAGAGTCCAAAATTATAAGTTCTTTGATCTTTGTCAGATATTTAGCAAGAAAAGCACCTTTCCTGGAGGTAACATGTGTTGAAGTTCTTACAGGAGAAGGTCTGTCTTGCCTGGATGAAAGAGCACTACAGCGTGCTCTGGATTGAGCAGCCTCCCAGCATGGGTGGGGGCTGAGGGCAGAGGCAGCATGGGGGTCTGCAGAGCGTCTCCTGGCATATTTTGAGAACAAGCATGAGCTATGGCTAGGAGCTGCTGGCTTCCACCATGTTACAGGGCAAGCATGGCATGCCTGGGATGAAAAAGGAAAAGCCAGTCAGCTCAACTGAATTTTCAGGAAAACATCTTTCTGATTATCCAAGGAACTGCGTGGAGCCTATGCTCAGATACAGTGGCTTAAATCTTTGAGAACAACATAATGAAAGCAAGAGTTAAGGAAATGTGTCTGAAATAAATGCAATTTTATAGCACTTGGAAAGAGATCAGGGCAAAAAGTCTATTTTGTTTTACAGAGGCTCTCATCCTGTGCTCATTGCTACAGCATTGGAGCAGCATTTTGCTGCTCCCACATGTTGATTATTCTCTCATCTGCCACACAGGGGCAATGCATCTGCAACAACAGGCATGTCTGGGGAGGCTCCCACTTTGCCTTTTTAGAGAGGTTGCACAGAGGCATGGAGAGGAGCACTTCTGCCTTCATGCTTGGTTTGGGATTTACGTTTGGGAAAGTCAGGTGCAAAAAAGAAAGCTTATTAAATAAAAAAAAAACCAAAAAAAACAAACACACACACACACAAAAAAAAAATAAAACAAAACAACATCACTAAATCAAATTCAAGCTTTTCTTCCAGACTAAGACTAAAGCTGCATGGGAGAAACCTTATTCAATATATGCATTGGGTAAAAAAACTCACATAAAGGGAATAATGTAAAAGGAGTAAGGTTGCCATAACTTTGCAGATACTTTAAAGCATTCAACTGGCATAAACATGTATATACCCGTATACACAATGTATATACCCATCTCTGATCTGATTCAGTTGGGCAAAGATGTCTCTTAGACTCAAACTGAGATATGGGCCAACTGAAGGAAGAAATTTTGCTGCAAAAAATGGCATTTGGGAACTCAGTCACTGTCATGTAGCACAATTTTTTCCTGGTCTTTCAGGAATGCACCTTTTCAGAGTGCAAGAGGGAGGAGGAGAGGGTAGAAAACATGCCTCCCACACACATACACCTCAAATCAGAGAGAAAATCATGGACTGAATTGTCAGTCTTCTCCTTTTCCTCCACCAAGAACCAACATCTGCCTCCCATCAGACACTTTCATGTACACAGGGCTGGATCTGGGACAGTCCCCAAACACAGTTCGTGGGCTGAAAGAGGTAGATGCTGCTGTAGTGATATGAATCAACAAATGCCACTATACCTGCACCAGATTAACAGGTAGATTAGATACTTGAGAGAAATTATACATCCCCTGGCAAGACTGGAACACTCAGCTTATTTGCCTGTTTTCTGAGGGGCACCTAATGATGACTACTGCAAAATCAGTCTGTAGGACAACTAACTAGAAAAGGTGTTCCATCTGTAAGTTAGAGAGGCAGATATTTAATTTGTTCCATGGAGAATGCATGTACTAAGTCCTTACCCATTCCCCCTCCCACGGAGAAATGAGCAGGAAGCTGCATGCTGAAATTCATTGAGTTTCCTCTACCCTGCATGTGTTATTCCCTTGGAGGGGAGAATGGGGCCCTTTATCCCTCCATAGCTCTGGGCTCTTTGAGTAATGAAGGGAACACATTTATTGGTACAAGGTTTGGTGTTTATTGATGCTACCCATTTTTCACCAGATTTAGCACTCTGTGGGGAAGGCACATGGACTTTCCAAAACACATTTTATAATCAAGCCATTTCAAGGTTTATGTGGTATAATACGTTTAACTGTTAAATTGTAAATAAAAGTCACTGCCCAATATTAAGCTTCCTTCAAGACATTATAGTCAGCTACATCTTTAATTATCTGATTTACAAGCAACCCTGTTGCACGTGTTACATGCATGTGTTGTTTGTCTGACAGAGGTAGTGTGCAAAATTATCCTTCTAAAAGAGGTTGTGGGCTTAGTGCGCCTCTGCCACACTGGCCTGAAAAAGAGATGCCCTCAGCTGTGGGGTGTGCTGTGTCCCCTTGCCCTCCCCAGCCACTGCCCTCCCTCTTGTGTCAGCACAGACCCCAAGGAAACGCCACAGCCCAGGGGAGTTACTAGAGAATGGCCAGGAATACAACACAGCTCCGGACACACGGAGGAAAGGTGTTCCAGGAGGAAAAACTACGTGTGTGTGCACGAAACACCCCTGCCCCGCACCAGACATTTCCCAGACTGGATTCCTGAAATAAAGCAGTGGGGAATTACCTTGCTGTGTGTAAAAACCTTGTGCTGTAGTTTCACGGAGGAGAGCCTGCTGCCCATGACCCAGCAGGGAGCTCCCCGCACACCCAGCAGAGCTCCCCAGCTCTCCTTGAGGCCATGCAGAGGGGTCCATGAGGAGAATTAACCAGGTCCATGAGGAGTATTAACCATTTCCAAAATCCCACATCCAGTGTTGGTTTAGCAGTCTGGGCCTGGCAAACACTGCTAGCACAAGCAAGGCTTACAGGAGTTATTGCTCTGCCCTTATCTGCCTTTTGCCAGCCAGCTTAGCTCTGCCTGCTCAAAGACTGTCAAGTACTCCAACTATTAACTTAGTGTGTTATTTATTCTCCACCTAAAACCCTCTAATGAAGGAATAAATTCATAAAAACAAATCATCTCAAATTAAGGCCGAGAAACAGATATCCCATCAGTTTTAACTAGTAAATCAAAAATCCCCAAAGATGATGAAATAGATTTATTTTCCTGACAGCACCCCCAGATCAAGGACTTCTCATGGCAAGACAGAAACCTGAAGTGGGAAGCTGTCCTTTGAAGAGATTCATTTGCTGTCTGGTATTGATGTGCTCCTTGATCGACAGAGGAATGAGAACCCGAGGGCAGTACAAACTTCATTCTGCACAGGTTCTTTAGAAGAAGAGGGTTTTAGCTCCTCTTCTTTCTTGTAACTATTTCTGAAATTGGGCATCCCTGTCATGTTTTCACTGTATTGTCATAGTATAAAAAATTCCAGTTCAGTTTAAACCTGACAGCTTGTCAATAGGTTTGCACAATTGGCCTTACTCTCCAGCCCATTCCTGTTTTTCACTTTGTTAGTACAAAATCTGCAGATGTTTATTTAAAGAAATAAATTAAATTACTTGCTTGTAAACATGGTCTGTAGTTCTTATTATTACTTTAAAAATCCAGAACCCAATCAATTTAATGGAAAGGTGTTAAGGGGACAACTCATGTAAAACATAGAGAATGGGTTAATATTTTCTTCTCTTTTTTTTTGCCATTTTAGTGTTGTCCAGAGATTACAAATCTATGTATGTGAAGCTTAGAGCACAGTACAAAGGATCTTGCAAAATGAGGAAAAAGATCCTGTAAAACAGCTGAAGAAGTGTGAGGGTAGGGGATGGAGAGTTCCACTAAAGCTGTGTCCTCCACAACATTCCTAGAGAGTTTTATCTCATGCTGTTATTTGGGGTACTATGTTTCCCCATACCCATCCAGACAGTATTGACATCTCTCCTTATCTCATCTGGGAGCAAGGGCAGGTGTAACAAAAAGAGCTGTCTCCCTCAGGACTGATTAACCCCTCGGTAAGAAGGGAACATGAAAGATGCGCGCTCTTTTCTCATTGCAGGAACCAGATGTCAGTAAGATCATCAAGGGATGAATGCATCAAGTGATACATCCTTTCTCCTATCTTCTTACCCTTCAGCCAGGTGAAAGGAACTAGACTCCAGTTTGGTGGAAAAATCATACCACTGCAGAAGCCTGGCTATCACCTGAGCATGATCTCTTAATTTGCAAGACCGCAGCAGGGAACTCACCTGCGCAGAAGTTGTGGAGCTTGCAAAGGCAAGGATCTCTGCAGCTTTCATTTTTCCTGTGCTCAGTGACCATGAAAGTAGTGGCCATCTGGCCTCGAAATAATGCTGCTGCAGAAAAGCAACCTGTAAACAGTATATCACATTTCTTGCAAACTACAATTCAACAAACAGAAGATGCAATTCAATACAGAACTCAGCAGCAGATGGACAGCCAGGAACATGGATACTGTAATATAACTCTTTGTGTTGTTGACATCACAAAAACATGCATTGATCTTGTACAATTTGGTACCTTTGCATGTTCAGGATGTCAGTAATCTTGGGTGCTGGGCAGAGGGCATCAGTCCTTCTCCTGCATGCCTGAAACTTCTGGATGGTGAGGACTCAGAGAGCAGGAAACCAAGGAGAAATCTCACAAACATTTGAACTAGTGGCTCCCATTTGACTCTTTTCTGCCAGCAGGATATTAAACATCAAAACATAAACAAAACATCTAAGAAATTATTTTTTAATTGTCCACCCTCCTCTTGCTCTCCAATGATCATTATTAGTTGAAAGTCCAACATATGTTTGCATTAAAGTCTATCAGGAAATGTTATGATCTCCACCCACCTTCAGTGGGATTTCATGACTTTTTATCGCCATGATTCTCCTCCCATTTCAGTGAGAGGTAGTTTTTCATTTACTTGAGCAAGGACAATGTTAGGTCTATACTGAGAGTTATAAGGGAGGAAAAAAAATAGATGATTACAACAGGCTCCAGACAATAATAGTATCACTTTCTTATATTCAGAGAAGTAAAGCAAATATAAAACAAGCAACGAAAAACTGACAAATAAAGGGGAGTTCATTCTAAGTTCAGTTCATTAAGAGTTACAGTTTGATACTGTTGATTTCCCCTGAGTTCAATAAAGACAAACTCACAAAAAAAAGAACAGTCATCTTTTTCCAAAAGACATTAATGGAGAAAGGTAATAATGAAGTCTGACTTTATCTAATCAGTGAATAAATAGCCCCAGAAATACAACTTCATCTCCTGAAATCATCAAGCTGCTGACAATCATACTGTTGCATGTAAAACTTCATGATACTGCAGTGATAAAAAACACCTTTAAAACAGCAGGTTATCAAGGGCAACACACACACACACAACACACACACACATACACACATACACACACACACACACACACACATACACACAGACAGTCACACACTTAGTACTCTGAGGAGTGGTTACTGTCTGAGATCAAATTTCCTACATGGAAATTCCTACATGCAAGAAGAGGCTCAGAGGTTGTGCTGATCTCCGTGGAGATCCCACTCCAGCAGTGATTAATCTCATCCTTATCTTGGCACTGAAAGATCAGTCCTATTGTCTAACATAGCTGTCTAACTTCACTTGAGGCATTGAATGGTATCCAAAACACCCCCTGGGGCTGGCAGATGTGACATGGGACCCTGGGGATAGCCACATCTGTCTTAAGCAGAATCTGAAAGGATATCTGTGATACACAGGATGTCTGTGGGCAATTCAAGGACCACTAAGTGACTAAACTTAGCCAACAGACCCCCTTTACTGGCCCCCATGAGGACACATAATTGTGAATTATCAAGTTAAGCTGTCTTATTCTTGAATTTTTTTCCACCAAATTTAGATGGAATTACCACATGTGAAAAAGTAAATAATCCTAGCAAATAACGAGGGTTATTAGAGTTATTAATAACTAAATAACCCTGTTTTCTGAATGCATAATAATTGGTCCTTCCCTTCATCAGGTAAACAAGTAAAACAACCCAGATGCTATAGTATTTGCAGCCACTTTGGTGAGTATCTTGTTCCAGTCACAAAAAAGTCTCAACAGACCCAGCTCTTTGCAATCTGCACTAAATGCTTATAATTTGGGGAATAAAAATGAATTTATATAACAGGAAAAAAAATTATATAGCTGAAAAAACTCCCCTCCAGCTTCAGCAAAATCTTGATACTCTCTACTTCTATCAGCAATCTGAATCCACCATATGCTTCTGACCACACATTCTTAATACCTTAGTGAAAAGAGCAGAATGTCTCAGTTCAGTTTCCAAAAGATTAATATAAACATAATCTATGGGCACTGTTCATGGCATATGCCAAATACAATTTGAATTTATTTGGGAATTTGGGAAAATTACTCTTGTCTCTACCCCACTGTTCTCTTCAAACCAAATTGGAAGTAGATTGCAGAGATACTTTTGCCATTCCTGGTCCACACAGAAATGAAGGACTACCACTTATCATAGCAATACTATGATGAATACGTTGAATTTAAGGATAAAAGGTTTTGGGTTTGAAAGGGTTTGAAAGACACCGTTGTAAACAGTGTGGCAAATAGTCAACAGAACCCACCTTTGGCACACCAAGCCCTTGAGTGGGCAAGTGGTTGGAGTGTTTCTGAGAGGTGCCACCTGACATTCTTAACTCCAGGTACTTGGTTTGGGCCTTGTCCAAAGGCTTAGGGATGCTTTTTGTATTTCATATTCATGTACACCTGCAAGAGCCTGACACAATAGTGAAACATGAAGTTTTATTTCAGATGCAAGGCTATCTCAAGGAATAAAGTGAGTGTTACTAGACCAAAGTTGTAAATGTTTGAAAAACAGACACCCACACTTGGAGAAAATGCATGTCTGACATAAATAGTTCATCTAAAATATACGATGAGCCAGTACTCAAAGACAATTAATGAAACACGCAAGATTTCTTTCCTAGAAATGGGAAATGATCTTAAGAGAAATATCAACATGCATGACAAATTTTTTGTGAATCTGGTAGGCATATATTGCATTGAAGAAGACAAAGACTATCTGCAAAGTAAACCTATTCATCTTTAAATTTAACCACTACCCTAAGGAATCCATGCTGAATCAGATGTAAATCTAGCGGTGGTATGGATGGTGTGAGTGAAATATATTCACAGCTGACATCTTGGAAATACATGAAGTAAAATTTAATATATCATGGAGAATAAAGTCTTTTGCACTTTAGCAGCCTGATCCAAGCCCTGAAGACAAAAGAAATATTCCCATTCACTTGTGTGAATGCTGGACCAGATTGATACAGAGAAAATAACAGACCATATGTTTCTGATTCCAATGGTCTTTGGGTGGTGAAGAACAGACACTTCTTTGACTAAGGAAGTACTAGGACTCTCAAAGAGAGCAATCCCTGATTTACTCCATTCTGTGAGGAGAGTGTGACCTGCCCTTGAGTGCATGCTTTCTTAACTCCTTAACACATGGCACTAAGTAAATCCTGCAGAAAAGCTGCTGAACTTGCACATGCAGTAACTTCTAAAGTAAACTCCATGGCTGCCAAAAAGTGTATGAGAAGTCAGAAATAACTTACAATGTGGCAGGTGTTACAGTGCAATAAGGGCATATCTTAGGTACATTATAAAACACAGACTGAAGTGGTTCCAGGATCTAAGAGTTATTATGATATAGACTGTGTGGTTGCCATTTAGACTAAATTCCTCCCACTGTGTCTTCAAACCAATTTTTTCCCCTTTATTTGCTCCATTCACCACATTTAGGTGCCACCATCTTGGATTTCCTTCTCAGTAAAGGAAATCCCCACTTCTCAGCACGAAACCTGAAAAGCTTTCAGTCTTAGAAGGAGCTGCTGAGCCGACATCCTACAGCCAGGTAACCTAAGCCACATGGAAATACAAACTGTTCACAGCCTTCAAGACCTTCACAGTGGGCCAAGCTCAAGACCTGAGCCAGCAACATCAATACCTCAAACATCAGACAGCACCAGTTAGTGGGAGAAGTAGGAAGTCAAGGAACTGGAGAGCATTGCCAAAGCACCAAAGAATTTGTGTGCATTAAAGCACCACTCTCGGTAAGAGATGCTCCCATTAGCTCTGCACATGCCAGTACATCTCCACAACAAAGTTGATCCAGAAGATGCTGACTTTGTCCTGTGAGCAGGATGCTGCCTCCCAGTTAACCAGATCTGTCTCCAGTAGGATGCTGCCCTCTGACTAATGAACCTTGTTTCCCAGCCCACTGCAGCATCACTCCTGCGCAGCAAGACAGACTCCACCAGTTGGCATGCCTCGGTACCTGTGAAAAGCACATCTCTAGGTAGGGCATATGCTCTGCAGTCCCCAAAGTCCAAGATTTGGGGGAACTCTGGAGTCAATTCAGAGGGACTCCACAGCTCTAAGAATATGACTTTTTGGCCTTTTTGAAAAATCTCACACTAGATCTTAGAAAACTGACAGTATTTACAAGAGTGTACATTAGGACTTCAAAAAGAATTCCTTCAAGAAATAAACCCCAACCTTTCATCAAGCCAAGACTCCATCCTGCAACAGCAAAATCTAGAAGCCAGGACCACTTTTCCTCATCTCTAATGTAAAACAAGAAGTGATTTAGAAAGAGCTGCAGGCAGAATTTTGCTTCGCAGGAGGAAATCCAAGACGGTGGCTGCAAAGTGACACATTCCTACTTGTGCTGTTTAATTTCTGCTGAATCTAATGAGCCTGTTTAACGAGCCTGGCATTAACATAACATGGCCTCTTGCACCCAGATGGCCTCACGTTTTTTGGATCAGTAGTACAGGTATCGTGAGAACACTCTTCAGTTTCTATAGAAGGTAGTAAGAATATGGAATGATAAGGCAAAAGTTTTCTTCTTAAACATGGAGCTAGTCTCCAATTTATAAAAAAAAATATTTTTTACACTTGTTGATAGCAAAACTGCAGATCTGAAGATGTGCAGGTTTGTTGCTTTGGTTTGTTTTATTTCTCAAGGAAGCAGAACTCTTTCCCCTCCCACCACACCCCTAAATGAATGCAAGGTGGTTACTCCACAGGGCTTGTTTGGGGAGGAAGGCCGCTTGTTTATCGAAGCCACTGAGGTCACCATTCCTTCTGTGGTAATTTCTTCAGAAGGTCATTCCTTCCTTTTTCCTTTTCCTTGTTGGAGATTATTCCTTATTGGCACCCTTCTTCTGTCAGAGATCTGTTCTGTTTGGTGTCTCCTCACACTTTTATCCCGTTGCATTGCAGCACATCACATAACAGCTGAACCACAGAGCAGAGACACGACTAGCACTGGAGGGTAGCTCCCTTCTCATCCAGCATTTCAGCTTCACTTGGCTTGTGATCAGTAGCCATTGACTCCCTAACAGAGATATGGACTCTCTTATGCTCCTTCTGTCCTACCTCCCTTCTTTAAATCCTCCACTGCGCCAAAAAAAACCCCAAACTTTGAAAGGTATTTGGAAGCTTTTTGATTTCAACATTTTTAAAGGTGTTGGACTGGGACTTTCCCCAAAAATAGCAATAGTTAAGTTAGCTGGCTATCATGTTTTAAATGTTTGTTATATTTTTTAAGAGATTTTTTCCTTTCTTCTGAAATGTGCCAGAAATATGGGGTTTCTGTTCTAATCAGTGGTTCCCCTCACTTTTATTGTCCTGTTTTCAGTAGGAACAGTGATTTAGGAAGACAGGAAAGAGACAGAGCAAATACTAAGCACAAATCAGGGGCAATTTCCTTGTTCTTCCATTAAAAAAATAAGTCTCATTTGTTTCAGGATTTCTGTAACAAATAGCTAAAAGCATCCTATACAACAGATATATGCTAAAAGCATATATCCAACAGATATATCTTGAAGTGTGACAACCTGTTCAGCCTAGTGAGACTTTATCTTTTAGTTAGACACTAAAAGGCAAGTGTTTGCCCTGTGCCTGCAAGCAGCTGTGTACAAATGGTGATGCACTGAACTCACCCAGGACAGTTTGAACTGCAAAGCAAACAGTAAATCCATTTGGGAGTATTAGCACTTTTCTTTTTTTTTGTAATTCCTTCTAATTTTCACTCATCCTGGGAAATTTTTGCCCTTAGTGAGCTTCACAAGTCAAATCAGGCAAGCAGGACACTGCTTATTTTTCAGCTCCAAGTGATGAAGGGTGGAGAAAGGATTTGTCATCGCACTAAGTTCTGGGAAGGGCTTTGAGTCCCAAGCATTGTAGTCAGTGGAGAGAGATGGCAACTCCCATCTCAAATTGCAGGTATGTGAAAGCACTCTTTGGAAAAGCTATTTTCTTTCTCCATGGCTTTGGAAAGAACCCAGGTGATGAAGACAGATATAGATAGACAACAGCTGTAGGGGAAAAAAGCCTTTTTTTTTTTTTTTAAATCAGTCATTGCTGTGCAGGGGAAAAAGCTCACACACACATATGCACACAAACACGCAGAGTCCCCACTGGACAGAGAACAAGAATTATATCCCATGAGACACAAAAGACCTCTGTGCAACCTGGATTAGCACTTAAATATGCTAAAATTGCATGAATAGTTATATGTTTTACACAGCAAATATTTAAGTGCTTGAGCAGCATCAGGTACATAACTCAGCTTTGCACCTTGCACTCATGCTAGCTACTACAGTGTTTCAGAGTAAACTTATGTCCTTGCACACCAGCCATATGCGTGTCAGGAAAATTGTGACTCAGTTTAGTTTGGTGCAACTTGCAGTGCACATGTGTTTAGGGAATTATTGCAGGAGGAAGAGAGCCTTATATTCCGGGCTAAAGCTGGGATTATGTGTCATCTGACTTGGCAGCTCTGGGGCATTAACTGGCATCACATATCAGGTTAGGTTAATAATCCACCACTTGGTTCTGCTTGAGCAGATCTGTGTGCCCAAACTAGGGATCAGTTGACAAACCTGGAGTCCCTGGGGAAAAGGATTATTTGCTCTGTGATCAGCAGGATGGCACTTGCACCATGAGATGTTCAGACCTAATGCCTGGATCTGCTGTGACTCAGAAGCTACATCTGGAAAACAGCAGCATAAGTCAAACTCTCCAGGGATACCCATGGCAATGAAAGCAGGCTTGGATGACAAAATGACAGATACTGGCAACTGGGATGAGATATTACCAGAATGGGAGAAAAACCTAAAAGATATAAAAATACCTGGTTTTTTTAACAAGATGCTCCAAGAGACTGGGAAAACTTTCCCTCACTCCAAACAAGTTGGGAATTACCTAGTAGGCAAAATGATCAACAAGGGCTCCTTTGCCAAGGTGATGGAGGGACTGCACATCCCGACAGGGGAGAAGGTAAGCTCATAAGAAGACAGTAACATGCACCAGGAATTGCAAGTAACCTCACGCTAATTTACGGCAGAAAAATTCAGACTGTTTAATCTGAAAACCACAATCTACTCAGTGAATTATCCTCTGAACCTTATCCTCATAAATTAACCTCATAAATTCAGTTTATTGTGTATAATCAATCACATGTGTGAATATGTACTGAGTGCAACTATTTTCACAATTATAAAATATAGACAACAAATATATCCTCCTGCTGAAAGGTAAAAAGATGCTGGCATAAAGACAATTTCAAATCTGCTTTGCCTAATACTCCTCATTGAGCAATTAGTGCCACGGAACTGATCTTTAAAGTTATGGACAACACCGAGTGAAAAGCCAACCATTTCAACAGCAAATATTTATATGGCAGGACATGGATAGTATTAGTTATCTTCAGATATCTCAGTTGGGCTAAAATAACACACCACTAGACACAAGTGAGGAAAGGTGGGTTACTCTCAAGTCACTTTTTGACTTTTACTTTTCTTGTGGCTTCAGTAGCTACACTGTCTGACTAGCTCCTCAAACTGCAGAGTCCAACCCTAGCCCATAATAATATAATAATATCTGGAATGGCTTTTAGACTAAGTCAGAAGGGAGCATGTTAGGAAAAAAATGCGGTATGTTTCAGATGCAGTTACAAGTCAAACATGAAGGGATTTTTTAATTTCAGAATATTTCATATATGCATTTTTATTAATGCAATGAGAGTGACAGATATGACAGATTTCAGCCTTCTTCTTTTGGCCTTCAAGAGAAATAAAAAGCACATTCTTCCATCAGGAACATCTCCCTCAGTGATTCTGATTATCAACACTGTCCAAAAAAGCCTCTCCCCCATGTCATCATGTTGCATATCTTCCTGAAAACTAATCTTTGTTGCAAATCTTTCTGAAAACTAATCCTTGTTGCAAATCTTGTTGCTAATTTGCAAATATTCTGCCATTTAGGTGGCTATAAAAGTCATTGACAAGAGGAAAGCCAAGCAGGATTACTACGTTTTAAAAAACATGAAGCGTGAGCCATGGATACACCAGATGATTAAGCACCCCAACATTGTTCAGCTATATGAGACCTTGGAGACCAACAACTCCTATTACATGGTGATGGAGCTGTGCCTTGGTGGGGACCTCCTGGACAGAATCTGTGACAAAAAGAGGCTTGTGGAACAGGAAGTAAGGAGATACACCAGGCAAATTCTGTCTGCAGTAGAGCACCTGCATTGCCAGGGGATTGTTCACAGGTAAGATGTTTCTCCTCTTTCAAATGCTAAGAAAAGTAAGCATGCAAGAACATAGAGAGCTTTTCCTCACCAAGAGAATTTCTTTATTTTTCCATCATAAAAACAAGGATAACAAAGAAGACTATATTCTCGCAGCTCCTATTAATAAAGTATTTTATTCTCAGTAGTGGTTAGTACTGTTATGAGCTGTTATGAACTCCTTGGGCAGTAAAGTAGAAAAGATACTTATGCCATGGACAAGAGCTGCTGAGCACAACAAACCAATACTTTGCCACAATTATCTCAGAATTAGTTCATGACAAATGTGTATCTAATTCAAATATTTCAGTGTGGCTGTGCATATAAATATTGTTGTCCTTTGGTTAGCCACAACATATTGAAATAACCATATGTCACTCAGAACAGAAATCCAAGCAATCACAGCCCACTGCTTGTCAAAAGGACATGTCCTGCAGGTCTGGGTCTGTGACAGGTTGATGACTTTCCATGTTGGCTTTTGCATTATGAGGACAGATCATGACTTCAGTCACTGCTAGAGGAACCTGAGCAGCCCATGCAAGGAGAGCTGATCTTCCCCTCTATCAGGGATCTTGGCACATATGCCAAGAGCAGCAGAATAAGACTTCCATTTTAGCTGGAAGAATAGGCAAGACACAGCTTTTTCCCACCGTTTTTCTGTTTTACTTAATGATTCACAGTCAATCAGAATCTTAATTTTAAATGGTAAATGCACTCACCAAGAAAGCCCACAGGACCTAAAAAGTAATCCAGTTGACTCCATCGTTACAGCAACCATGAAACAAATATGCTGTAAATGTGATGTCTCAGCATTTACAAGTGCTCTGTGACTCAAAATGCTTGCAATCCAGCACTTCATTTTACTGGATTTGTCAATTAACAAGGAATGGTCAAGAAAGAAATAGTCAGTATCTGACCTAGAGAATTTAAATGCACAACAAAAAAACCCAGAAAACAAACCCAGGGAGCTTCACCCATTTAGTCCAGGCTGACATCCCTGACTTGCTGGTTCCCTGACTAATCTATTTTGCAGCATTTCTTCAACGCTCATGATCATAACATTTATGTTCTTCCCATGATGACATTCCCCATTAATTTCTCAAGTCCTGTTCCCATCTTTTTTTTTGGAATAATTCTTCACAGTGAGCTGGAGACTAGCCTGACTTCTTGCCCCACTTCTTTCTTTTTCTGTTGTTCAGGCTCTTTGCTGGAAAAGCCTTGTGAGAGAGAAGAATTTTGCTGCATACCCTGAGAGTAGGCAGGTACAAAGTAGCGTGTGCTCCTCTGGTGACTTGATTTACTATCAAACTGCCCTTACCTAAGGAAAATTCATTCCTGGCTCTCCAGCACTTTGTCATAGGGTTTATGAAGTTCCATGATCTGGCAGGAGCCCAGTCACAGGTGTAGGTTCAGTCAGCAGTACTACAACTCATAACCTGCTGCTAGCTTTGAGATTCAGAGCTGTGGCCTTGACCTCTTACCAGAAGCAGATTGGGAAGGATCTGGAAGGGCTTCCCTGCTCAGCTCCAGCTGCAGTGATTTATTGCAACTCGCTGCAGAGCTTAAACCAACAAGGATAATTTTGGGTGTATCCTCTTCTGAAAAGAAGGCATCAGTGTTTCCAGAAAGACGAGTGAAGAAGTAGGAAAGTTACCTTACAAACCCAGTCTGGTTTTCCCATCTAAACACTGAGCAAAGCACAACTCCTTGCAGTGCTTTAACACAAGGAAAGGAGGGTTCTCAAGCTGTCTGTTGGGAACAGCTGCTCATCCATGGGGAGGATCCTGGTAGAACGATACCAGTTATGAGTTCATGAGATGAGTAATTGTGTGCCAATGCTTGGGTCTATGCCAATAATTGAGGTGTCTGCTGATTGTAGGGTCTCATCCCTAATCTCATCACTTAGGAATGTGCTAATTTGAGTCACTTTTCTCAAAAGTGTCTTATGAGCATTCCTGATTTTTAACCCTGCATGTATCTCAGAAAAACAATGTTTTCTACTGTCTTAACAGTATACTTGATGAAAAATTGGCCAAATTTGTAGCTGTTTTTATTCCGAATTGATATATGTCAACAGAAATTCGGCACTGTATTCAGACAGCTATTTGGTTCACTTAAATCACTTAAATCAACACTGATGCAACAAATCCTTACAGGTTAAATCAAGTTCACATTTTAGAGTAAAGGTAGTAACCTTTCTTGTCCATGCAAGATCATGTCTGATCTTTTCTCACAGTCACCAAAATGACCCAGAAGACAGAGCATCAACCCCCCACATTTTACTGAGCCAGATATAAGAAGGCTCAGGCACAAGATCTGGCTCAACAGCTCCACAAGCTAACACTCATCAGCTGAGTTCTGCTTACTATCCCTATGCCTGCTCTGGACACGGCCAAGTGGTGAGGTAATGCATCTGAGCTTAGAAACCTCAAATAAAGATGTGTAAGCTAAATCCCTCTGCCTTGCAACTGGACGGGGGTAGCGCGTGCGCAGTCAGCTACCAGCCCCTACAGCTGGCGCTTGCGAGGTGACAGTAACTTGCTTGTTTGTACAGTTCCTAATTTTTCCTGGCTGTTTTCCCTGGATATTTTTCCTTCCCTCATATAAAAATGTCATATATCCCTTTGAATCCCTACTGAACCAAAGTCCTGGAGAAACATCACAAGCTGCCCTCTAGGCTCCCTCTCTCTGAAGTCCCCATGGGAATGAGGAGGAAAGAAATCATGGTGTTGCTTAAATTTACAACATTCCTTGGAAAGTTTCCTTTGGGAAAAAAAAAGAACATGATGTATCTTTCATGTAAGATAACTTCTGACATTGTGTAAACTTTCATAGTGACCATTATCAGGTTTTTCAAGCAAGAAAATCTACAATTTTTTAACTCTGTGAGCAGTCAGCTCAGCCTATAGAACAGCAGTTGTACCAATCCAACATAACATTATTTAATGACAGTGAATAAAAGTCAACAGAGTGCACTGTGGGGTGCTAAGTCTGATAGAAATGTCAGATTTGCAGTAGCCTGAAACACAAATAGTTTTAAACTGCAGTATTTCAGTGCATAGGTTATGACATGGGCAAGCTGTGAATGAACTTACCTTAATTCTGCCTCCCAGCTTTTGGGCTAATTTGCCACTCCAGAAAACATGCTATTGAAATAAAACATATTAAAGAGATATCATTAAAACCATCCCCATTCCCATTCTCAGCCTGGGGCAGCAGAGGGTTTTGAATGCAATGTTGTCAAATGAATGCCACAGAGTTAAAAGGCTGCTGCCCTAAACCACCCACCCTGACCACCCCCAGGCTTGATCCCCTCCAGCAATGCAGTGCTGGTCATGCAGCACCAGTCCATCAGCCCTTGTTCCTGTTCCCATCACTTCTTTTGGTTTGTCCTCCAAGGTCTCTCCAAGAGCTCACAAAAGCACTTCACAACTTCAGAGCAGGTGGGGAGGGAAATCCAGGACTTAGCAAAGCATTGCACGTTCTTCAACTGGCTCCCAGCTCTGAAATTAAACCGGCTGAGGAATCCTCCATGACGAAAAATATTTCAGCTGCCACTTCAGGCACTTCACACAGCAAGGCATTATTCTAACTTTTGTTTTTAATTTGGAAATATGTAAATGTTCACACAAGTACCTGAGCCAGCATTTTTCTTGCAGCATGAATTACACCCTGCTGGTGGGGGTGGCTGATGCTGGTTGATCCTGTTTACACAAACACTGAAGATGTCTCCACTTTCAGGGAAGCAGTCTCCAACACAGCTTTGGTACATCTCCCTTCTTCTTCAAGCAAGGCAAATCTCACTTTCCAGTTCCTCTCTCATCCTTCACATTTCCCAGGCATGATTTAATGCAGAGAAATCAGAAATATTCAGCAGTGCTCAGTACTTGAAAACTCCAAAAGAACTGTGGTCCAATATGTGCAACTTTTTTACTCAAAAGAAGAAATAAATGCAATTTGTTTTTAAAAATTCTAAATCAGTAGAACAGATGTTTCCTAAACTTAATATTTTATTTAAAATATATATTCACAAAAGATTCCCTGAAATACAGATACAGTTTCCATTTTTCTGACTGAATGCTTCAGGAAGGAATAAGGATCTTGTTACAATTGTAGGCAGAGCTTTGCAGAACTATTGTTATAATTTCAATTAATTTTTTCCAAAAACTATCTGCAAATATTTAGTTGGGAAATCAGACATCCTAAAGTTTGTTTTCTGTTTCAATTTCAGGGACCTAAAAATTGAAAATTTTCTTCTTGATGAGAACAATAACATCAAAATCATTGGTAGGTGCGCCACTATCTTTGAGGCTTGGTTTCTGCTCTTTTTGTGCATGTGCAGCTTCAGCTACTGTTCAAACACCATACTTGATGAGCGAGCTTGTGATTATCCAATAAACATTTTTGAGCTTTTAGAATAAATTCATGTTATGAAGTATAACTAAACAGCTTGTTTATTTGAAGTTTGGCTGAAATGTATTTTTAAGAGAACAAGGAAAACAATTTTGCCTGTTGTTTTCCCTTGTATATTGCTAGCAAACCAAGAAACAATTACAGCTTTTATGTGTAGAAAGCTGTTCCTAGCAGAAGTGATTTGTGGACAAAGAAATAAATCTTCTGGGGTTAAACACAGGTATGGACACATTAGTTTCTGTTGAGTCATTACTTCAGCTAGGGACCTCATAATTTGGTATGTGTTAAAAAAAAATAATAGTTTTGGTCACTAACAGAAATCTTGCTAGGCCTGTGCAGCAAACATTTATAAAAATGAGAAAATTTGCACCAAGCAGTTAACACAGCTCAGAGAAACATTAATTTTATTCTATGGAAACCTCACAGAAAAAGCCCCACAAGGGATGCTAAATCTTGGAGAAGCCACATGTTTAACCCAGTGTTTCCCAAACTTTTAAAAGCTTAACACCTCTGAGAAAAAAAGGCACCAACTCTTCACCCCTGTTTTATAGCCAGTCGGTCCTTTACAATCACACCTTTCTCTTTCCTCCCCCTTGCACACATGCACATACACAAAGCAAAAGGCTTAAGTTAGCACTTTCCCCCCACATTTACCGTGGGCTAAAGCACACAGAGCTGAGCCCAATGTCATAGCTCATTAAGCCATGCTAATGTGCCTGTGTTGTTAAGCTCACGCAGTCAACAGAGGTAAACCAAAATAATTAAACCAAGATCAACCAAACCAGGTCCATGGCTGGGTAACTTCATTGTGAGGCCCCTGCTAATTCATGACATGTTTATTCAAACCCAAATTGGCATCCACAGCTGAGACATCATTAGATGCTACAACTAGCCGCTGGTTTTGTCTTTCTCCTATTTTTGAATAATTGGTAAAGTAATTTGAAAAGAGACTAAAACTTATTTGCCTTTGGCTTTGTTACCATCAGATTTTGGACTGAGCAATACTGCAAGGTTCGAGGGTCTCTCCCAGGAGCTGTTACATACCCAGTGTGGAAGTCCAGCTTATGCTGCCCCAGAACTCCTTGCTCATAAGAAATATGGTCCAAAGGTAGATGTCTGGTCCATGTAAGTAGATCTAAAAATGTTCTTATTGAACATTTTCTCAGCACAGATTGGTTTAGACAAGATTGATATAAATGGGTTGGTGGCATTCAATTTTGGGACATTAAAGGGAAAAGTGAGATATATCAGGGAAGGGTTGTTAAAAAAAAAAAAAAAAAAAAAAAAGAGTATCTTGAAATATTCCTCCATTGCAAAACACTGGAGAAAAATGAATGGTCAATACACATGCTATTCTGGAGAAACCCTGTGCCACAAGAAGCCAGCAGAAGGTAGGGTATCTGCATGTAGGAGCCTGTGTTGAAAAATCAGAGAAAGAATTGTGTATATCAACCCCTCAAATGACCCCCTCACCTTCCTGTGCTGGAAGGCAGCTTCAGCTGATATCTGAGTAACTTCTGACAAAATCAGACTCCTTGAAAGTCCTGGACTGACAAATGGGCATTTTCTGTCTAAGATGTATTTTGCCTAAAAAAATAAATCTATACAGAAAAATTGAGTCTCAGGGACACACAGGCCAAAGATGTGGCTATAAGAGAGCTATGAGAATTTCACCCATACCTTAGCGAGGCCCTTTATACTGAATTATGATAATAAAGTGGACTTATTTTCCGTCATATATGACACAAACCTTCATGGACTCCCATGTCCTTTTTTTTATATGTACAGGGTACAGAAGGTGCCAGGAGAAGGGCAGTTTTTCACATAAAGTATCTTAAACTTTCCAAATGTGTTTGCAGTTTGTAGTTCTAGTAGGCAACTTATGGGAGTTTACTTTTTTCCCCTAGGTGGAGCTGGCAAAATGATTATTTATTAAGTCAATTAGTTGATTTTTGTATTCTTTAATCTTCATGGATCTGGACAGGAGAAAAGCTCTCCATGTCCATCATTTTGCCAAAGGCAGTTCATGATGTTTATCTGTATATATATATGTGTGTGTGTGTGTGTGTATACACACACACACACACACATATATATATATATATATATATATTTGCCAGTGTATCAGTTTCTCCTCACTTTTTCCCTAGGTGGAACAGGGAAAATGATGATTTATTAAGTCAGTTAGTTGATTTTTGTATTCTTTAATCTTCATGGATCTGGACAGGAGAAAAGCTCTCCATGTCCATCATTTTGCCAAAGGCAGTTCATGTTTATCTGTATATATACGTGTGTGTGTGCATGCGTGTGTGTGTGTGTGTGTGTGTGTGTGTGTGTGTGTGTGTGAGAGAGTATATACAAATATATATATGTGCCAGTGTATCAGCTTCTCCTCAGCTTTTTGATAGTAACCAGTTGTCTGGGTCTCCACCTAGGAGACATTTTTTAAGCCAATTTCTAACAGGTATGATTCAGGGCATGGCAAATGAGCATGAGTAATACAGACGAAACCAAATCTTTGCCTAGAGCACTAAGATAAAAAAAAAAAATGGCCTATCAAATGCACCTTCATCTAGCTTCCTCTCATTTATTTACAATTAAGACCATAATGCCTTACAGTATCCTGGCTAACAATGTTAGAATAAAAACTCAGCTATTGAAGCCAGTCATAAAATCTCACGGATTTCAAATAGCTCACAAGGCTTCTAAGAGTAATAGCACTTTTTGGTTTAGAAATTCCCCCTCCCATCCCAACCCACATGCATATTGATTTAAAGGATGCGAAGTTATGCTTCTGGAACAGGTTGCCTAAAGAAGTTGCAGATGCCCCATCCCTGGAAGTGTTCAAGGCCAAGCTGGAGGGGGCGTTGGTCAACCTGGGCTAGTGGGAGGTGTCCCTGCCCATGGCAGGGGGTTGGAATGAGATGATGTTTAAGGTCACTTCCAACCCAAACCATTCCATGATTTTGTTTAACACACAATTCAGGACATCTGCAAAAAAGGAAAGGAGGGCCTGGATGTACACAACTGCTCTGAACTGGGATGTCACACTGTCCATCTGCAAGGATATGGAGTCTCCTTGAGGAGTTTTCGGTAAAGAGTACTGTGTAAAGAACAGTAAAGACTAAACTGTGTGTTCACAAAGGACAAAGTGTTTTAATTTGCTCTAAAGGGTTGCTGGTACCTACATACAGGCATCTGGTTCAGGTGCCTAAAACAGAAGATTAGTTTTCCTATATGCGCAAAAGGTAAAAAGGATTTATATACATGTATAAAGTATGTTATTCCTCTCAAGACCTGCTCTGCCAGACATACTGTTTATTTGGGGTTTTATACAACCATGATTCCTATATGTCAGTTTCTTCTAAATTTACAGCGTATGAATGGCACACAAAGTTAAGGATGAAGGAACGCATCAAACTGCTTCAATGTGTGTCTGGTACTCAAGAGTGCTACTCTGAATTTATGTAATCACAGCACAGGTTAATCAGGTCTAGAGGATACTGTCAGTACTTAAATAGGATAAAACTGACTTCACATTTCAAATATCTGAATGAGGCCAAAGCAGCAACCTTGGAACCATTGACTGAGCTTACTCTGTTAATAAACAGCAAATAACAGGTCAAGGTCCATATGAAATGTCTATATGGCCCTTGGTGTTTAACACAGACAGATTCTGCACCTCAAGCATAAAGCATATTTCAAATTTAAATTGGAATTGTTCACATTATCATACTGGAAAAGGGAATTATGATGGACTAAAATATTAGTTGAAAAGATAAGTTACTTCTATTGCCACAAAATACACAAAGGACTACAAACTCATAGGGCTCTAGAATAAAAATATTTCAGTGTAGTGCAGAAGGACTGACTTTATGCAGCAGAACTGACAATGAGTCATTACAACAGGAGCCAGAAAGCCAGTCAGTCAAAAGCACACTCACAAACCAACCAGACCCAAATGCAGTACAACCAAGGCTCCTGAGATGCAGCAGTGAACTGCAGTGCCTCTTTGCCTAATCACAACTTTTGTGCAGAAGATTTTAGAGGTTCTTTGGAGACTGCAAAGTGATTGGCTTTCTTGGAACAACTGAATTGAGGAAACAGCTGTTGTATTCAAACAAATCCAGATAGTTCAATAGGACAGAGGACAAGCAGTTTGTTATGGCAAATAAACCTTCATATTTAACATGCCATCAGATTCCATCTACAAGTAACTACCAAGTGTGTTAGTGTTTACTAGCTGTAACCGTGTGTAACATTTTAAAAGAGATTTTAGATGGCAGCTGCATCTCATAGCAGTTTGTTATGGCAAATAAACCTTCATATTTAACATGCCATCAGATTCCATCTACAAGTAACTACCAAGTGTGTTAGTGTTTACTAGCTGTAACCGTGTGTAACATTTTAAGAGATTATAGATGGCAGCTGCATCTCACGTTTTTCAATTGTTTGAACACATTAATAAAAATCATAGTTGAGCCCATCACAGATTTGTTTCACAGATATCATCTGCACTAGTGTACCAACAAGTCAATTAAATTAAAATTGCCTGAATTCCTAAAATTATTGTCTCTGCTGAGTTCAGTAGAGAAATAGTACAGGACAGTTGGAGGGAGGTCTGAGCAACCTGGTCTAAAGAAAGGTGTCAATACCCTCAGGAGCGAGACTGGAACTGCATGACCTTTAAGATTCCTCCCAACCCAGGCCATTCTGTGGCTCAATGATTCTCTCCATGATGAAGAACAGTGTTGTTGTGGTGGTGCAGTTCAGCTGGAGCAAGAAAGTACCATGGAGAGTGTTCAAGGCTCCCTGTTTGCAAACTCAGGACAACTAAGCAAGTTTCCCAAATGTTGGTACTTTTCCAGACTGGATGCCAAACCTTCACAAGGCTTGCTGATTGCTGCTAGCAGACTGTTAGTCTTTTGCAAGAGTTAAAGATTTAAGTCTTTAGCCAACAGCAAGCTGTTACCAAACGAAAGCCTTCTAGGCATAAGTCACACCTAATTTAGCAATCTGAGCAAAGCAAGAGAACTGAATTACTATTTGGAACAAGATCTATTGCATCAGTCCCAGTTCCATGTTGTCACTCAGCCTCCAAACCAAAATGCTTTATTCTGATGGGCTGGGTACATTACACTGTCACTCCAATTAGCTTATTTTTAAAATAAACAGCAGGTCTCCACTTTCAACACTGCAGGCCTTCCCGTCACTCACTGTACACTCTATTTTATGCACAATTCCCACAACATTCTTTTCTAGATAAAATGGCATTTACACAAAGAAAAAAAGGCGTAAGATGTGTAGTCAGTACAAATTTCTGCTTAGAGGTAATTTGTAACTTCTTTTGTGATGCTGATGGCAACTCTGAAAACTGACTCATAGCTTTATGAGATTTTTAAATAAGTGTTTATTAGCATTATATGGAGCTCTGATGTTTGTTTTGTCTTTTGACAGAGGTGTGAGCATGTTTGCTATGCTAACTGGCACATTACCCTTCACGGTGGAACCTTTTAATATCAAGCAACTACATCAAAAGATGTTAATTGGAGAAATCAGCCCTATTCCATCAGATATATCCCCTGGTAAAGCACTTCAGTTTTTATAAAAAATACCAATGCAAAAAAGTTTTAACCAGTGTAATTATGTGAATTTAACAATAATGCAGCCTTCTGGAAATTAAGATGTACCTTTTCCAGTAGCTTTGTTGGCACTTAGAAATAACTTTTTTGAGGCTGTGGCAATATCATTTTATCTCAGGCTACAAGAAAAATAACATTGTTGTCTTTTGAAAAGACCATTATTCTTAGTTCTTATTTACAGGGGGAATAAAATGTACATTGCTTTTACATAAGTGGAGCAGCTCTGTAATAAATGAGAATAAATGAGAACACTGCCATGTTTAGTATGTCCCATGCTGTGTGTCACAGCCAGGCATTCTTTTCTGATTTTCCCACAAATAAATTATCTGAACCTTAGATATTTTTTCCTGGAGACCTTATCTTTTGGCTACTGACAGACCCTATAACACTGAGATTATTAAAGACATGGGAGGGCTATTTTTGTGAAGAGCCTGCTCAGATTTTTCATGAGAAAGAACTGAAATCTAGCATTTTTCAATTAGTTTCACTGACAATCTTCAATGATGCATTTTTGAGAGCGATAGCCTGAATTACAATCTATGGCTCTAAACCCCAGAATTCACACTGATTTGCATTCACTCTCAGCAGTACAACATTTGCTCCCTCAAAGTTCAAAATTCTGCTGCTTTACAATGATTCTTATACACCTCTGGCTTTAATCCCTGTTTTCTCTCCTGTCTGTTGACCATCACAGGCTTAGGCCCCTTCTCCCAGCTGTTATCTTCACTGAGCAAGTGGGGAAGCAGAGAAAATGAGATGTTTTGCCCAGCTATCTACCAGCAAGAGTTCAGATCTCCCCACAGTTTTGAGCACCATAGCTGTGATGTTAGGCAAGAATGATCCTAGGAAACAGGATTAGCTTCAGTGGCTGCCTGCAGCCAAGCACTGGGAAGCAGCAGGCTGTTCCAGACCAAGCTAGCTGGATCTAGTCTGGAGTACTAAGATAATGTGATGATTCAATTTCTCTCTCTCCCCTAGTAAATGGAATAAGGATATCTACCATAGCTATCAAGAATGTCTGTGCATTAGTCTCTCATTTATCTTTCTTTGGAAATCAGTTGCCAAATAGCAGCTTAATTTCTGTAGAATCTCTCTATAGATACAGTTATTTTATTTCTATTTTTTCTAATTTGTGTTATTGTTATAGTTTCTGCTAATAAATGCATTATCTCTGCTTTTCTACAAAGCCCACACAGTTAGTGGAAGATTGTGGATAACTCCATTGTTCTCTTACCCACTGGGAATTCAGTGAGAGAGCAATAATAAACTGACTTTGCATGCTTTAGATCTAAATTCTTCTGAAGGAGACTACAAGTGAAAGGAGCAGTATGTTCCCAGTTTAATGCTCACTTGCCATTTGTTCATTTCAAAACTTCCCCACTTCCCCAAGGAATATGGAAGAATTCAGTAAAGTTTTCCCAAGAAGAATAAATAAATAAATAAATAAATAAAGAGAGAGGGACTTTATGCAGTGTTGGAGCTGAGTGATTGATGTACAGGAGTGTTTGAGCTCTCTCTGCCCCAGCTCCAGGGAGCCAAAGCACAACACATCCTGGGAGCACGGGAGTCCATCTCCATCCCTCATTACAGAGAGTTTTATCCATGCAATTGGCTTCTTTGGTGAGGAACATGGAACATAACTCCTGTGCAGTAAGCTGGCACAGAAGTGCCCCTTCTCAGATGCCTGATCAAATGCTGAGTGAGCACAATGTTGGTTGCTGCTGATATCATTGGCTGCATTCACTGGGGTAAACCAAGAAAATTAGGAACTGACTTCCAGTACTGTATCTACAGCACCATCCAAAGGTCCCCCGCAGGCATCCCAGCATGGTTTGGCCACTGCTGCCCACCCTGCTCTTGGGGGAAAAGGGTCACCATATGAGACACAGCAGACTCAAAGAACAGCCCTAGAGACTGAATAGTGCCTGAGGCTCTTACAATGTGGAGAAGCAGGGCAAGTGCCCCAAACAGAAAAAATGATCAGTGATCAGATAGTGAAATATTACTGGCAAACAAGCCATTTTCTTGGAATTCTGCACAGGAGCTGTACACTTCATGCAGTCTCTACTTGAGCCCGACCCTGCTAAGAGGCCTGGAGTCAAAGAAGCAATAAAAGACAAATGGTTGAACGAAGGTTTCACCAGGCAAATACTGAACACTGCTGCCTATGAGAACAGGTAACAGCTTTGACATTTGTCTTCTACCCTGGGATTTCAGGACTGGGGATTTAGGAGGGAAGGGTTTTTAGGATTTTTTTGTTTGTTTGTTTTAGAAGATTTTTGTTATCTACTATGTGCTGTTCCAAAATGACAGTTTTGCTTCAGAAAACACCACATCAACACTTCTAACTTTGGGCAAATTTTGTTTAAGAGGAAACATCCTTATAGAAAGGTTTATATCCACTGTATTAATAATTTTGTTCTTAACATGCTTCACAGCTGCTACTAATTTCAGTGTGCTTCTAATCCTTTCCTACAAAACTAGGTCTCATATGCCCACCTGAGGAAATATTTTTATATTACAACAAAGTTCTTGTTATTCTAATGATTTTTTTTTCTCATCCATCTTTGTAACTGGTTTTAACTATTCTGCATTTTTTCTTAAAGCAAAACTTCATGGTTTAAGATTATTATAAAAGTTTGTAGATAAGTGCAATGTAACACTTCACATAAATGTTACCAGCTTTCAAGATGTTATTCATCTTTCATACTGGGAGGCTGCAAATCATATTTTCCATGTCTTTAAATGCCTAAATTCAGTGATGGACCTTTTACATCACACTCACAGCTGAAAGTAGCTAGTAATGGGTCACATCTTTTATTCCCAAACGGTTCTGTAAAGGTCAGTATTTCACACAAATTGGAAAAGAGAATAATTTGGCCTGTGTAATCTGCACCATCTGCACTGGTGTCTAGAGGACACTTAGCAGGTTTTCCTACCATGGTGATCCACTGCCAGTCACAGCCAGACTTCTGTTAGAAATCAATGTGCAGTTTCTGTGAGAATTGCCCACTCCTCTGGCTTTGCCCTCCTTTCTTCCCTCACCTGTCTGTCCTCATTCATATTGAAGTTTGAAAAAATGTCTCAGGAGTCTTATAATCTAAGGAAGATTTCTATAATTCCTTTGCTAGACTTTGCTACTCACAGAAGCCCATGAGTAAAACAATTATCCTTATAACAAAACATTTTATTTCACAATCCGATTTATATAAAAGTTAGAATCCTTCTGTACTTTCATTCTGTTTTGTCCTTCCAAGTTTTTCTGCCTTTACTATTTTTCTGTCTTACATACACACACACACACACACACACACACTATCTCCCTTTTTATCCATTTGAGGCTACTGTACTGAGAACTCAAATACACACATTTGATTAAAATGAGAAAATGCTGTTTTCCATATTTTAATTTTCCAAGCTTAATCCTGGTGGGTGTCCTTTCAGAGTAATCAATTATATCAACAATAGGATGTTTAATGATGCAGTAACAGAGCCTCAGCCCAGCAGTGAAGTTAGTGTAGCCAGACAAGAAGATTATTGCACAACTGTGTATCATAATTTGCCTGTAAAAGCAACTTAGCCAGCTCCAGCTGCACCACAAGAAGTGTATTGTCTGCTTTACTTTAAATTCTGATATTGTACCTGGTTGCATCATTTGTATTAAAATACTTTTTCCTAATATTTTAGATTTTGCCCCAGTGGATTGAATCCTGTTGTTTTAAACTACATGACAGATGTTATGGAGTTCAGTCTTTCAGGAGTTATCAACAGTTTAATAAATAACAGACCCTCTCCTGCCATGTCTTCTTATTGTTTATTGCTGAAGAAACTGCTCAGGTATCAGAAAGACTTCAAAAGAGTTCAGGTAAGACATTACTGTCTAAGGGGCATGAAGTGCTCCCTGGATTTTTATAAGGAACAAAGCAGCAGCTATGTAGCACACATGAAAAAGGTGGTTATCCAAGGAATGGGGGAAAATCCATCAAAAAATAGTTATGAAATTGCAGATCCAAGTGCAGTCTTAAGAAACCTACATTCTGGCATTCTCAGAGGTGGTTAATTTATGAGCTTTTTTTATTCCCAGAGATAAATATATCTTTTTTATGACTAATGAATTTTTTAAATGAGCTGCTGGTTGTAATGGGATTGAGAATTATTTTGTTTTACATATAAGATTACTTTTCCATTGGGAAAAGGAGCATTAGCATCTCAGTGACCTCGCCATCCCTTTCCTTTCTGACTGGTCTGTAAGGGTTTAATCCAAAGTCTGGGGAGGTGAGTGGGAAGCTGTGAAAGTTGTAAAATCTTTTCCCAGCAACCTTTTTTTCGTATTTGTTACCCCTGTACCTTATTCTCACACTTCAGCTTCAGCTCACTCAGGAACATGGAGTGAGATCAGAGGGGACAAACATTTTAAAAATAAATTCAAAAAAATTATGGTAATCATTGGTAAGGCCACAATTAGTCAAAAAGGCTGTAAGCTTTTCTTTTACAACCGTCTCCACTAAAGGGTTCACAGCTCAGCCATAAAAATTTTGCTTCAGGCAGAAACTAGGCAGACAGGAAGCCAAATTCCAGCTTCTAACACACAAGTGCAATGGGAAAAGTTTCAGCTACAAAAACACACACATTAGCGATTAGCCTCCCATTCAAAGCCTTCACCCTGGAGAAGCTGTATTTTGAGAAGGTCCAGTTGACTCCTCTAGAAATTATTCAGATGAGCTTGAGCAGATCCAGATCTCCATGCCAGCACACAGCCCCAAGGTCGCAACAGTCTGTGCAGTGTCTGCAGACAGAGCAATAACTCAAAAATATGAGTTGGAAGTGTGTGCGTGCATGCTTAGGGAGAGGAGGCTTTTCTTCACATATGCGAATTTCTTCATATTACGATTTTAAGTAGGATCTCCTAACTCATAAGTCACTCAAAAAGGCCCATATTGTGAAGGCTATTGACCAGCTTTCTAATGCCTCTGGATATCAAGCTGATTTACAGGCAGCAGAGATCTAGCCTTCCAGGCAAGTGGCAGTGTTTCATGTCGTGTATGACCTCTTTCAGCATCTACCCAGGTGGAGCAGGGAAGTGATCATGTACATAAAGTTGCAAGCTGATTAAGGGTCTATGATACTTCCTGCCACTCCTGACATCCAAAATACACTCTTAAGGCAGAGGCTCAAATTGAATTCAAGCATGGACTGTTAAATTAGCTCTGATTGTAAGTTAATAACACTAAAAAATATTGTTTTGAAGTCCCAGTAAATACATTTCCCAGGCAGAATGAAACTTTTGGTAGAGCAAGGCAAAAGAGAGGGAAAATTTAATGAAGGAGTGAGTGACCTCTTCTCTTCTCTTCTCTTCTCTTCTCTTCACTTCTCTTCTCTTCTCTTCTCTTCTCTCTTTTCTCTCTTCTCATTTTCTCTTCTCTGTTGACATTTTCCAGTTAAAGGTTTAAAACCAAACCAGTACTGATGGAAAAGAATCTGACCAGTTTCCAGCCCAAACAATAATGACTTTCGCAAAATCACAGCACCACGGACAGGCTGAGGTTGGCAGGGATCTCTGGAAGCCATCTGATCTAACCCTCCTGCTCAAGTAGGGCCACCTACAGATGGTTGCCCAGAACTATATCTGCACAGCTTTTTATTGTCTCCAAGGATGAACACCAGCATCCCTGGGCAGCTTGTGGCAGTGCTTGGTCACCCTCACAGTGAAAACCTATTTCTTGGTGTTCACAGGGAAACTTGTGTGTGCTTCAGTCTCTCAATCATCTCTGTGGCCCAGAACTCTCTGCAGTATGTCCATGTCTCTCTCACTGAGGAGCACAGAACCAGATGCAGCACTCCAGGTGTGGCCTCACCAATGCTGAGCAGAGGTGCAGCATCACTCCCTCGACCTGCTGGTAACACTGGCAACTCCTACTGCAGCCCAGGGTACCATCAGCCTTCTCTGCAGCAGGGCCACATTTCTGACTCATGGTCAGCTTGGTGTTGACCAGGAGCTCCAGCTGCTTTCCAGCCCAGTGGCCCTGGCATATGCTGGTGCCTGGTCCCCAGGAGCAGGACTTTGCACTTCCCTTGCTGGACTAAACTCAGCAGGGACACATCTAAGCTTGTAAACTGGATATGCACCCTGGGGTCTATTAAATTGTGTCATAGCACAACTCCCCATTTCTACACCTTCCCCATAACTCCCAGGTGTGTAGAGCTTTCTTCTGCACCACAAAACCATGCTGGTCTGCAAATTTTCACCTGATCAATGTGGGGAGTTCTTAAAATTTCAGACAGAATCTCCCTTAGGTGGTTGCACAGGGAAATGACTCATTTTTAGTAGGACATCTTTGCGGAGAACTTGAAATACAGGCATGAGATAAATGTCTAAATTTGACAGAGTGGATTCTGCCAGAAATAATACCTTGCAATATCTGTTATTAAGACATATAAATTAGGAAATCAGAGCAGACCAATTTATACCATCTTTTCATGTCATTAAAAGTTTGTTTCTGTTTTCCATCAGCACAAAATTCGTAAGTGCTACTTTTAAACTCATGAACACAAAGCCTGCTACTAGCACAGTTTAGAGATCATTCTATTATCTGACTGTGGTAAACTCACTGTTTTTTCCCTAGATAATCACTCCACATAACTTTTTTCTTATTTTTTCGCTCTATTCCTTCTTACATTCTTCTCTATTATGAAAATTAATATTTCTCCCTTTCTAGTTGTTAGGCTCTGCAACTTTTTGCAGTTAATAATGATCTCTTGATTGTTTCTTATTCAAGCCTTTTGCATAATTAACCTGTGCAATCAGTCCTCCCCAGGAGCTCTTTTAAATCATGTCTATCAGTGCTACCACTTTATAACAGTTTCTCCAACATTCAATAATCGTATTTCCCAGCAAGGCTGGAATTTGTGCAAAAAGAGGGAAGAAAGAGAGGAAGGCTGGCTAAGAAATCAAGCTGGGTATTCTTACTCAATCAATGCTCATATTTTTCCAGTATCCTCTGGTCTGTTCTTCAGCTAAAGCTACTTTATGCACATCCTTGCACAATGGCAAAACTTAGCCCTAAGCATATGCAAAGTATATAGGGAAAAGAAAAGAATGCATCTCTTGGATCCCAAGTGGAGCCCCACACGGGTGGCATGACGTTTTTGGGCAGAGGCAGAGCCAAGAGCAGCCCCCAGCTTCCCTGGAGACTGGCCCATGCTGCGCTGGCACGGCAGCTGGCAGGGGATTATCTGGCAGGGAGGATTCTCTGCTTTGATCTAAAAGAGGCCAAATTCAACCACCTCTTTGGCAGGCTGCAATGCACTTCTTTGACCACCCAGCCACAGAGAGCTGAAACTGAGGAAGAAGAGTAAAGATTGTTAGTTGAATGCAAGGGGGAAATTTCCCACTTTTTATTCATCTTCTTTTTGAGATCCTGATGTCACTAGAGTTTAATTACAACAGCATGGGTATTTGATATTTGTGTTATAAATTATGCCAAGGATATTTCAAAATGCATAGATAGATGTTCTCTGTATTCTGTATAAAGCCAACTATTTGCTATTTATTACTAGCAGTGTGTGATCCATCTTTAAATCACATTATTTCCTTTCAGCTCTCCAGACCTTGCAAATGTATGCATCTGCTTTAACTTTAAGGATATGGATAGTTTCACTGAGTGTAACAAGACAGCCTGTGTGTATTAAATCAAAGTAAAAAACTAGAATTTAGATATAAATCAAATCTAAATTATGGAAACATACAAGTAACAATTAAGAGTCACAGGTAAAATGAAGCGACCTGAAAACTAGTTGCCATTTATTTAAACTATTTCTTTCTAGGACCAGAAAGTTTACTGCATATTTCTGTCTGCCTATGAAAAGAGATATTTACAGGAAGATAATATCTATAGAAGAGCAAATTTATAGTAAAAAAAATAATACTCCGTATTTTTGAGCAAATTAGAAACCTCCTTTCCTCTCAGTGACTTGTAGGAAAAGTTGGCATCTGTCTCTTCTGAATATTCTGTCCAAAAAGAACAAAACATATCAAATATAAACAGAAAAGTAATTGCATTCATGATAATGCCTATGAATAAAATGCAATAAAATAGTCTACCAGTACAAGCAGCCCAGATATTGTTTGGAATTCAAATGCATATTAAAAAAACAGTACATTCAACCCATTCCAGGCAGCAGAATATGCTATGATTTTTCACACAATACCAAGAAACATACAATTTCCTGGGGAAAAATTTTCAGAAGAAATTCTGACCTAAAACTGAAAAAAAAAGTCTGTGGAAATTACTTTTTATGTACAAACCCCCTGCATTTGAAAAACCAGTATGAGTCATTGTATTTGCACCATCCCCTTGCATACAGAAGTTAACAGTTGAACATGCAAATAATAGTTTTGTTGGATGCAAACAGATGTGATTCTCATTTTTCTGGCTGCAATTAGAAAAGTCTGTTGAAAGCTTTACCCTTAAAAAAGCATAAGATCCTTTCCATGTTCAAATTTGAGCCATAAGTCATTGGATAAACTTAAAACACAGCCTGTCTCCTTTTATGCATCGTAGTTTCTCCAAGCAATGTATTTACATTTTATGTGTTCTGCTGTAGAAGAGGGAGCCTTAATGATTACAATTTGCCATCCAGAACTTTATAGCTAGTCCTTGCAGAAAATAGCATTTCTGCCAAAAAGCTTCCTGCCCAGGTGCTTAACCAATTAGCTCTTAAGAGGTCTGGCAGTAAAACCAGTCATGGCAAGTTTTCCGATATACTGTATATAAGGTGACAGCTTGCAAAATGTAAGATGAAAATTTGTTTTCTTAACTAGCAGTGTGTAAAATCCTGGGAGACTATTTGATTGCATAGGCTAAAACACTTATGACATCTCAAATTCCCAATTGATCTAGTGTGGTTTTAGCAATATGTTGTCAACTTGAACATATTTTGTTTCTTTTTATAAATAATTTTAAAATAATATCCCTAATTTTAACTGGGTACTACAAGTACATAGGAAGGATGGGGTGACCCCACAAATTTGAGGTTTGGGGCCCTTCAAATTTTTCCAAGCATTTTTGCTAACTCACAAAATACATTCAACCCATCAAAAGCGCCTTTTCTCCACAAGTTACACCCACTGTTTAAAATGACATGTTAGATTAAAAACATATTTTTCATAAGGGGAGCACTTTGCAATACAAATATTAGAAGAAAACCATGAAAAAGATAAGTACACCATGGTAAACTTAATTACCTCTCTGATTATGGAAGCAAGAAGTCTGTATTATGTGGGGATGGCAGTAAAAAAATCAAAAGTCACTAGAGATAATCCTTGAAGTGGTAGCCACGTAACAACAAAGCAGGACTGTCAAAGATGATGTGGAGAGCAGCAAAAAAAGCTTGGTATTAGAGTGGAATATCCATGTGGGTTGTTGTCTTGGCTTCAGAAGCTACATTTCAGAAATTTCTTTTTCAGTAGTGCCAGACCTGAAGGGAGATGTTCTATGACAGAAGCAGCACACAGAGCAGTCAGCTCATCACAGGGCCTGGTTCTGGGAAGAGATTTCTTTCTTCTATTCTTTGCTTTGCAAAGTGCTCCCCTAGTGAATCATAAGTTTTAAATCTAACATTATATTTCACAGCCCTTGAATTTCCATAAGGCTTTGATAACTGAAACTCAGTGTGCATGAGGCTGACACTCTGAAAATTTGGATCATAGGATAGACAAGTGACCTCCAAAAGAGAACCCATCCCTTGTGCATGGAAGATGCTTGTAGGAGTAAGGGAAGTGGCACTGCAGCAAGGAGTGAGTCCTGAAGCCCATGTTCTTGTTGGGATTAGCGGTCCAGTTACCACAGCTCCATAGACGTATTTCTGCTGCAATTCCACCGCAAAACCTCCCCAGATCTGTTCTAGGCTTGTGCTGACTGCTTGCCCTCACAGCAAATGACAACTTGCCCATGACAATCTTCCTTCCAGACCAGGGAGTGGCTCACGGCATTCTGTGATGTTTCTGCTTTGCAGCATGAGCTCTGTGGTACCTTCACCTTCCTTACACGTCTTGGGAGACTCTGTGAGCCATAATCCATGAAGGAAATGCCATGGGCTCTCCAAAGATGGCATTCTAGTGCCCAGTGGATTTTCATTAAAACCTTCTCCCCATGGTCTGTGTGGTAAAGGGAAGGGTCTGCCAGCCCATGTACAGGTGGGTTTCAGGAAGAACCTCAGGCATAGGGTCTGTTCAGATGAAATCCTGATGTGTGTAACTGAGGCTTGTGTGAAGACAAGATTTCCTATTACACCTTATAGTGTGATTTCTTTTAAAGTTTAGGTGCTTTTTTGTTCCCTTCAAATCAAATGGTGTCTGATCATTTTACAGAGGGAACACGAAGCAGAAAAACACAGTATTAATCCTGATAAACAGCTGAATAAGGAGTCAGAAACTAAGATTTCCCTGAAGGCTGAAATGGACACTCTGGAAAACCTCAGAAATTATGGCAATAAGGCATCTCCTACTCTATTAACCCTGGCAGTGCCAAATGCTGTTCAAGAAGACGAGATCACAATTGCATTGGAAAACCAAGAAAACTTGTCAAAAGGTACTGTTCTGAAATAAGTCTCAGCATGTTAGTTCAAAAGGATAAAAGGGTATTTGCCTGAGGAAAAAAAAGGGAACAAAATTCCTGAAAATGCTGTAGAAATACCTTTGCATTTTGTTTTGAAATTGTGAGTATTTTGATCAATTGTTTCCCAGGCCCAAATCTGGTGATAAATTTCATTTTGATTCAGGTGAAGTAATTAGCAGATGAACACCTGATCCAGTGCATACTCTGCAGATATAGACCACAAATAACTGGTCCATATCCATGTGTAGGTTATTTCCTCTATGAGTAACCCTGGGACAGCACTGGTACCTCTAAGGCACTTCTTCTAAGGCACTTTTTACTTTTTTATGAGTAAAAAAAAGAGCATTTATTTACATTTCCAGGAAGAACATGACCATGGTGCAAGTGTCACAACTTCACTATACGCAGTGAGGGGTTGTACTTGTATTCATGAAATAATTTTCTACAGTCTCAAAAATATAGTAGATGCCCAGTACTGGATAATCAAACTCCATATCTGAATTTATTTCTGCTCCAGTTATTGCACCCTCATGACTATTTAGATATGTGTTATGTTTCAAATAGTGTGATAAATATCCCCAGAAACATACATGCATTTGTTGCCCAGAGAAGATGTGGATGCCCCAATCCTAAAAGTATTCAAGGCTACATAGGATGGAGCTCTGAGAAACCTGATCTACACAATGGTGAATGGGGATTGGAATAAGATCTTTAAGGTTCCTTCCAACCCAAAGTATTCTATGATTCTTTGATTTTATTGTACTCAATAAAATTAAGCCAGACAACTTCATACAGGGAGGTTCATTTCAGACTGTTCACCCAACCAAAAAACTGACAATTGCCTACCTGCAGATCACCATCTGCCTGAAATCATCAGTGCAAAATTGCATTCTGTGTCAAGATTTATTTTTATTTATGCCCTTACAAATACTGATTTTATTGTGGGATGAAGGTGATTTGATAATAACATGTTGTTTTCTTGCAAATGCCATTCCAGGAGAAGCTGATCTGATTTGTTCTATATTCTATTTAGTTTCCAAGTTTGCAGGCAGAGTGTTGGTCTGCTGTGGGCCTCCTAAGTCACCAAGAAAAAGTATGCCTTGTAAGCCCATTTATCAGCCACTTCTGGACTCTCGGAACAATCAGAATGGCTTTGAAGACTTGACAGAGACCAGAAAACCATATCTTCATGAGAAATCCCCATCCACACCAGCAAATAAGCAATCTCCCTTTTCAAAAGTCCAAGCAATGCCAAGTACAAGCAAAGTACCTCCACGGTCCCTGGTGGAAAACAGAATTATTACCACAAGTCCTTTGCCTCGTCAGGACATGAGGTTTAAAGACCTTCTGAAGGTGGTGTATGACAATATTCACATCCCAACACAGAGGCAACTTGATAAAGATGGTGCTGATCTCCTCATGATTGACTCTCCCCAGCTGTCACCTTTCCCCAGGCTGCAACAAACTACCCTAAGAGAAACCCTTTCTAGAAAGATTTCCTTGTTGGGGGCTACACAGGAGCATACAGATATCTGCCCTCTTGTTACAGTCAATGGTTCAAAACCACCAGCTTTCCCCATGGCCCAACAGCAAAGGTTTACCACAGGAAGTATGAGGCAATTTAAAGAAAACCCAACTCACTTTTTCAAAAAGAAAACTAAGAAAAACTTTATTCAGCTCAGACACAAACCTACAACTACAGATATAAATCTTCCAGTTTTATGCCCACCATACCAAACCAGATCAGGTAAAAAAACAGAGACTCTAAGATTAAATTTTGCATAAATAAAACACCCACAAAGCATCAGAAGAAAGAAATGGTGAAGGATCAGGTAAGAAACAAAGGTGGATAAGAAAGAGAGAGCAAGAAAAGGAAGGTGGGAGAGATGAATTCTTTATTAGAATGAGAATCCTCCAAACACAGAAGAATTATATGATTTAAGCTGTGTATCCTCTGATATCGACCAAACACCATGCTACAAATTTTGTGGAGGACACCAAAGAGTCAGAAAAATATACATCACTGAAACAGAACAACATCATGTATATTTAGGCACAAAAGTGGACACTGAGAGCAGAAGATGCGATTTAAAATATTCTGACCAATACATATACTGTCCTAAACTTGTGTTACTTGTACTTATGCATTTTATCGGGAAAATAAACCCAGGCGGGCAATTATAATTAAGCTGTGAACATCATACAGTTTATTATTACAATAAACAACTGGGGGGGGGAGGGGGATTGCCATAACACAAAAAATAGTCGTGGCAGTGATAAATTATTTGTTTGTTTCTTTGCTTGTTTATTAGTTTTAACTGTGTGTATTGCAATTAATGGAGACCATACATCCCAACTCCCCTGAAAGAGAGTTAGTTGCATTTTGTCTGTAAATTTAAAAACTTAATTAGTATTGCCTAATTGTAGCTTTTTGCCTTTGCAATGATTGTGTCTTGCTATTGCAAACATGGATTTGTTTTCAGTTTCAGTGTATTGTGGTTCTCAGTTAGATTGTCATAGTACTAACCTTTAAGGCTGTTTCTGTACTCAAACAAGTTCTTTATATCAGTTTAAATCCCTTAAGCTCAATGGATTTGAACTTGACTGACATCAACAGAGGTGAGAATACAATGGGAATCTTCATATTTGCTGCAATGTAGGCTCCCACATAAAAGATGTGCAAAGGTTTTTTTCTCTCAGAAAATCTGATTTAGTAATAATTTAGGAAATGTGTATGCCTCGAATATGTTTCAATCTTTGAATTGCACTTAAAAACATTTTTTCTTTGGACATACATTTTGAAACAAATTGATTCAGCTGAAAGTTTACATTTCAATTCACTGTTTCCTTTCACAATGCTGAAATGCTTCATTCTGGAATCATAAATCATAGTATCATAAAATCATAGAATTGTTTATCTTGGAAAATGACCCTTAAGGTTATCAAGCCCACCATTAAACCATGTCCCAAAGAGTCACACCTACACATATTTTAAATACCTCTTAAGATACTTGCCAGTGGTCAGGGAAAACTTCAGGTCTTTGTGGGGTTCAAATTCAAGGTAGTACAATTTTTCTAGTAGGTGAGCCTGGCTGGCTGCCAGGTGCCCACCAAAGCCACCTTATCATTTCCCCATCTCAGCTGGACAGCATAGGAAAAATATATTGAAAAATATAATGAAATATATAATGAAAGTCTCCTGAGCTAAGGGCAAAGAGAGATCACTCACCAGTTACCATCATGGGCAAAACAGACTCAGCTAGGGGAAATTAGTTTAATTTATTACCAAACAAATCAGAGCAAGGTAATGAGAAATAAAACAACATTTAAAACACCTTCTCCCCACTCTCCCTTCTTCCTGAGCTCAATTTCACACCCATTTTTTTCTACCTACTTCCCCATAGTGGTGCAGGAGAAAAAGGACTGAGGGTTGTGGTCAGTTTTATCACGTTATGTCTGCTGTTCCCTCCTACTCAGAGGGAAGACCCCTCACGTTCTTCCAGTGCTCCAGTGTGGGGTCCTTTCCCTGGGAGACATCCCTCCACAATCTCCAACATGAGTCCTTCTCATGGGGTACAGTTCTTCATGAACTTCCACAGGGTGCAGTCCTTCAGGAGCAGGCTGCTACAGTGTGGGTCCCCCATGGGGTCACAAGTCCTGCCAGCAAACCTGCTCCAGGGTGGGTTCCTCTACCCACAGATCCTGCCAGGACCCTGCTCCAGTGCAGGCCTTCCATGGAGTCACAGTCTCCTTTGGGCATCCACCTGCTCTGGTGTGGGATCCCCCACAGGCTGCAGGTGGATTTCTGCTCTCCCATGGCCTCCATGGGCTGCAGCTGAAGAGCTCCCTCACTATGTGCTTCCCTACAGGCTGCAGGAGAGTCTCTGCTGCTCCTGAAACACCTCCTCTCCTCCTTCTTCACTGACCTTGGTGTCTGCAGAGCTGTTCCTCCCACATATGCCCACTCCTCTCTCCCAGATTATTGAACAGAGTTTTTCCCCCTTCTAAAGGCTGTTATCCCAGAGGCACAACCACCCCCACTGACGGCTCGGCCCTGACCAGCTGTGGGTCCATCCTGGAGCTGGCTGGCATTGGCTGTGTCAGACATGGGCAAGTTCTGGCAGCTTCTCACAGAAGCCACCTCTGCAGCCTCCTGCTACCAAAACTTGCCATGCACGCTAAATACAGGTTTCTTATTCCTAGGACTCTTTCATTAAAAAGCAAGGGAATATCCTTTTTACTGCTATCCATCCCTTTAAAGGTAACAACAGTTCCCAAAGAGACAGTTTCTGAAGGAGCATTTAGCTATTTTATTACATCAATAACAATTCCTTGTACAAAATAGGTCCACATATATTTGCTGCTGGGACGACACTGGATTTGTCTTCAGGTCCTTCAAGTCAGTCTCTATAAGTGGATCCTGCTATTTTCACAGTCTGTCAATGCAATCACAAGAGATTCCCAGACCTCAGTTTCATAGGTTTTCCATTTACACATAGGAAATGACACTTTTTACTTCTATCCTGTTTCTGAGTCATATTAATAAGTTCAACTGCTTTATGTATTACCAGTTTTAATGCTGATCTGTTTTTCAAATCACAACTGTTTTCATGTCAGCAAAAGAATTTCAAACCACAGGAAATTCTGAGGATGAGGTACAAATATACACTTGGAGCTATCAGGAAGCAAAATCAAACCTGCAGTTGGAAAAATATTAAAAGAATGCCACTGCTTTCATACTCAACTTTTAGTTTCATCATTCTTTAAAGACATAAATGAACGAGATTAATAATTCAGACAGTAAAGGAAAGCCTTTGAAAATCCCTGAATAATTCAAAAGTTCTGACATCATATAGTCGTTGTCATACTGATCCATCCAACCTGGGTAAGACTCTGAAGAGAGAATGAAGTGACTATCCAATTGTCTCACAACCCTCTCATATTATGGCTTAGGAACAACAAAACTCTGCAAATCAGACGGTCACAAAAAGAGAAAAAGCAGCTCATGTTCACCAGTGGTCTATATCAGCAAGATGATGAGAAAGGGCAGACAGGAGCATTGCAAACACAGTGTTCAAACTACAACACCTGACCTGCAGCCCAAGAAAACTCACTCCTTTGACTTACCCGGGCTATAATCATAAGGTACGTGAAAGGTTTAAGAAATTCAGAAAACATTCATTAAAAAAAAAAATTAAAAACAAATCAAGGTTTGCCAAACTGAGAGTGAGCCTGAGAAAAATATAAACACATATTTCTTTCTGTAAAGCAGGACTTAGAATTTTTATATCTCATGTAAGTAATATGCATTTGCCTCATCCATCTAACTAAAATTAAAATAACTAGAATTAAAATCTTTCAGTTTTATAATGATAATGAACTCTATATACCTTCCTCTCTTTCACCTCTTTTCAGTTCTGGTCAATATTTTGGGTCACAGCACATATAGATGGATACCACAGGAAAATGTAAGTTAATGAACTTAAGAAATAAGTCTTCTTGTTTCTTAAGAATAAATATATGAGATTTCTGCTAGGATTCCTGGCATTAAATATTCCAGAATGAGAGTCATCCACCATTCACCTGGCTGTAGTATTTGGGCACCAGTCACTTATAAACACATATTTTGTGGCTAATCCTTTGAAGAGAAAGCTGGAGGACGCTTTCAGAAAAGAGTTATTTCCATCTAGAAGCAGAAAACTTCCTAAACACTCTGTCTTAAGATATCTGCCGCCACTCAGGAGAATGGGCTGAGTGGCAAAGGGATTTAATAGAGCTAAACACCACAAGGCATACTCAGGTTGAGATTTTGTAGAGATTCTGCAGCAGGACTTTGCTTATCCAGCATTAAAGAGAGGAGATATCTCTGACTAAGGTGGTTGTCCAGACTCTTTTATAGTTACCTAAGATTATGAACATCTGGAAAAGAGGGAAAGTAAACTTGATTTGGAGATCCTTAAGCAGACTCTTCAAAGGTTGCCTGACAGCACTGCCATAAGGATGACTCGATCCAACATTTGGGGCTTTCAGTTTCTATAGACGGAGGAATAGGAACTGAACATTCATGTCATCTCACAAAAATTTTATATGGCAGGACTCTTTCCTGACCTCTGCAGGAGCTCAAGAGTAGGGGTTTAAGTCTTTATCTGGAGTGTATATCAAAGGCTCAGAAAGGTAGAAAGGAGGATCAAATAAGTCCTTGAACTTAACCAGCTTCTGCTAGACAGGCAGATATTTCACTTGGGAGATCTGTATTACTAATGCTAACAGCCTTCTGAAGCTAGAAGAAGCTAGAAAGAAGACTGAAAACCACTTTTTACAAATCTTTTCTTAGAAAGTAAGTCCTCTGTAACACAGAATGAAAGTGTTCCTCTAGAAAAAAGGATTTGAGTATCAAGCCCATCCATTGTAACAGCTCAAAAAGGCAATGAAAGCATGAGGGACTATGTTACACAAGTATAAGCTAATAAATACTTAACTCACATCAGCAGCTTCTACAGAGCACTTCAATGGGATCAGAATGGAAACCAAGTGTTCCCCCAGCAAAGGGGAAGCTCTTTGGTTCAGACCTTCAGAATGTCTTTCCAGTGCAGTTCTGCATAGAAACTCGTGTGGATATGGCAGTATTTCAAAATACTGAGAGGTCTCTTTCACAGAACACAGTCTATACATCTGCCAGACATCCACTCTTGGCCAGCCTACACCCTTTCCTAGCAGGACTGTGAATTCCCATGTCATGGAGACCCCACTCCTCCCAGGCATTTCTACTTGCTGCTTCCCATATGCTTCGGTAGCTCAGCATTTCTTCTGCCACTAAACCAAAAAACAGCTCCCCAAGATGATTGACATCTAATTATTTACATACATTTACAGGTCTTTACACATAGGGTAACACAGAAAGGTGCAGAGGATATGCTGTTACACGATGGATGTGAAAGACCAAACACACCCACTGTTTGTTCATAGTGCCTCCCTTTTATTGCCCCAAGACTATCCCTTTCCTCAGACATCAAGTGAGACAGACAAGCCATAGAGATGATGATACTGTCTTGTTATTACAACCTTCTAGAGAAAAAATCCCCATGTTCTAGTCACTTCACTATTTTCATCAGGAGTCACTGACTGCAGCTGAGAAGAAAATTTATGTTTCAGAAAACCCACCACAAACTGTTGGAAACGCTGTAACCATACCCAGCTCCAATGTTCCTGATTTTCTTCCAATAAGTTAATTATCTTCCTTCCACAAAAAAAAAAAAAGCAAGCAAGCATCCCTTGAGTTCCCAAAGGCAATCCTTTAAGAACAATGGACATTTGATAGACTTCTGTGCTCATTAACTGTATAGTAAAGATGGAAAATTTCCCATAAAGCCTGAAAAATATTTAGCAGTGACTGAAAGTCAGTAAAACCATGACTGTCATATAGCTATTCTGTTATCCTGATAGCTCTCAGTATGTGAAGCTATCAGCTATCGAACATCTGAGCTCAAAAGTACAGCCTCCAACTACAGATTATATATTACACATCTCTATGCAATACCAGAAAGAATTCACACTCTGCCATTGCTGCTGTCTCTCAGGGATCCCTCTGCTTCTATGTCTAATTCTGCTTTTGCCCTGTGGATATGACACAAGAAATGCCAAGCACAGATTTCAATGCATAAACATACTGTGTGGCATGGTAAGAGAAGTACCTCATAGTAGCCCAGTTTGAAAGTATTTACCAAATAAAATTTGCTTCCTAATAATGAAGAGCTGGGACTTTGACCCTTGTACAGAAGCAAGGAAAGCAAACCATGGCTTTATGCTTAAAAACTTAAAAACCAGTTGTATCAAGCTTAGCACCACTCCAGTGGCTGAGCACATTCCTTATGCTTTATGCCCTTGTAGCCTGTGTTCTCTGAAGATTTTTTGACTTTGATTCACCTTGTGAAAAGGAACGCCTGCCCATCCCATCCTTGCTTTTTCTTCACTGTGTCTATCCTTGACTCAGAATTCACATGTTGGAAAATCCAAGCTCAGTGTCTGAAATAAAAATAAAACCTTCCTTCAAATGGCACAAAGCTGCTTAAAAATGTTAATCTCCCTTATTTTTATGATGTGTTTAATATTAAATGTTCCCATATGGGTACAACACGGCAAACCATGTCCTTCCATTTAAATAGCCTGTTTTCTTTAAAATCTGAAACTAGCTACAAATTGAAACCCTTTTTGTTTTTGTCCACCTGGAAAAAATTATTAAATTCTTAAGTCTGCATTGTAATAGGAGCAAACACGAAAGAGTGTGAATTCTTAAGTTTCAATATCTATTTTTAAATTGTTTTGTATGTAAGCTTTTAATTTAGATTTAATAAGATTCTAATTGCATTTTTGCAAAAATACCAGTTGATTATTGAAGACATATTTCTGTAGGATTAACTTACACAGTTTAGACTTTTAGAATATTGTTTTAAATAATAATTTAGTATTTCTTGATTTATGCTACTAAATTTAAATATAGTTAATGTAAAATAATTATAGTATGATTGCAAGAAATAAACTTATTGAAAATTAACCAGTTTATGAGATGCACATCTCCTGTGTAATTATTCCATGTCATTAAGTGTCTTCAGAAAGCTGTGGGCAATTAATGTAAGAAGAGTGCTTAGTTATAACTTGACATATTGTGCAATTAAAGCCAATCAAAAGTTTTGCAATTTTCCATATAACTCAGAAACAGGAAGAAAATGCATTAGCATGTTAAATGAAATAAGCTGTGCAGTTTCAATTCTCAGGTCTGTCTCAGCTGCTTTTTGCTACTTCAGCAGTGCAAAAAGAGCCAGAGACCCAGCAGTCTTGCTCTCCTGATGGTCTTTCCTCAGGGGAAATACTGGGTAATTCAAAGCAGGAATAGTGGCTGCATGCCACCTTCTCTTCTTCAGCTGGAGGGTGCAGTATCAATACCACATTCCTCTCTTGCTGCCAGATGTACTCTTCAGAGTCACAAGTAGCCAAGATTAATTTATAATAGCTTTACAGCAGCCTAAAGATCTATAAAGTAATTTTTGCCTCGCTAATCTGGCACTGACTACTATGGAGGATCTGGGCCTTTAAGCACAGTAAGGTCTTAATTAACTGTTGTCTTGAGCTAACTGTAGGCTTTAGACCTGGATTGAAAAGGCATTACGGTCACCTGGAATCCCTTCCTCACCCTCACTGGAAGCAGCACAGGCCCTCAGCATGTTGCATGATCCATGGAAACCCTGCTCTTTTGGCAGGCAAGGATCTCCTGGAATAGTTATTATAACAGATATTATGGAAGGACTCCACTAGCAGAGAGGTTAATGAGATAACCTCTTTCTTCTTTTTCACCATTTATTTTTATGTTCTCAGAAATAATACTTCTTTTCCCACTCACTATTGTCATGACACCCCTCATTGTGCCACCCCCAAATATTATTTAGAACATTCTCTTCAGGAGTTTGAAGGCAGAAACTTTTGCTCTGTTGAGATTAAGTCAAAGGTTTTGATTTTTACCATTAAATTTATGTCTAAGACATTATCTAAATCAGGCATCCAAAAGCACATCCTGCATTTAAGAGGCACTGAGCATTGAAAGAACCAATAAAGATAACATCTACCTTTACTCCTGTGGGTAAAACTGCCCCAAGAAGAACACCATTGCAGAACAGCAGCAGAAGAATTACTTCCCTTAACTGCTTCTAAATATGTTAGAGGCACCTTCTGTACCACCTTCCCTTAGTTCATAAGATAAATTTAATGTTTGACATCTTTATTTGATGTAATACTACTTCATGTCAAAGTTAAACTTACAAAACTCCTGTGTGTGATAAGTAAACCAGGCACACCATCAGGATAAGGAACCTCTGCACACCATCAGGAACTTCCAAAAAGCTGGAAGACTTCTGGTGATCCACATCATCAGAGGCCCAGTAACTGCTTGAGACTGTGCTGATGATGAAGCTGTGTTCCCCTGCCATGAATCACTCTTCAAATAATTAAAACCATTATTCAAGTCAGTACACAACAAAGAATAAAAGCCTGGAACCCCTGGTTTTGATACTTGATCAAAGCCCATCCTTCTTGTGCAATGTGGTGGCACTAGCCTGCCGGGCTGCTGAAGGCAGCTATCAACCACTGCAAATATGCCAACAGCTCAGTGCAGGTTGGTAATGGCAACAGTCATTCACAAAACAAAGGGTTATTTGGAGCTGAAATACTATTGATGTAATTGTTTTCTAGGGTTTTGAAAATTAATGAAGAACAAGCTAATCAGCCTGCTCTGTTTTTATATTTATTGAAGAGAAATGTGTCCAGCTGGGAAAAGATTCATGTGAATGTGGGCATGTTGCTCAATGGAGTAAGGGACTGAGTGACAACAGGCATGAAAAAGGCAGAGGTTCTCTATCTCTTTTTTTCTCCTCATTTTTCACTGGGCAGATGTGTCCCAGGCATTACAGCCCCTGAAGGCTACCAGCAGAGTCTATGGGAATGACATGGAATCTGCAGTAAGGAAGGCAGGGTCAGGGACAACTTCTGCAAACTGAGCCCATGCAGCCCATGGGAGCAGATCAGCTGCATCGAGGGGTGCTGAGGGAGCTGTCTGACATCATTCTAGAAAGAGATGTCATCTTTGAAAGGTCACTGCACTCAGGGGGAGCTCCTGATGACAGAAAAGAAGGTCAACATCACACCCATCTTCAGAAGGAGTAAGCAGGGTGACTCAAGTCAAACAGCCTCACCTCAATTCCTGGGCACATCATGGAGTAAATCCCCTGAGAAGCCATTGCTGATCACAGGAAAAGCAAGAAGGCAAAGGGGACCTAGCAAGGGCAAATAATGCCCAACCAATTCCACCAATTTCTGTGATGAACTGACGAGCCCCATGGACAATGGAAGAACAAGAGATGTACATCTTGACTTCAGCAAGGCTGATACTGTTCAGTCTTTACTAATAACTGAAGACACTCAGCCTCTTTGCAGGTAAGACCAGACAATATGCAGGAGCACAGGCTGCAGTTCAGAGGGACCTGGACAAGCTGAAGGAATTTTGCTGACAGGAACCTTACAGGACTAAGGCAAAGTCCTCTATCTGTGAGACACTAGCTCCAGGCAGGAATAAAGGCTGGGGCTCAAGCATGTGGAAAAGCTTGGCAGAAAAGGACTGGGGCACCCTGATGGACAATATGCTGAATGCAAATTGGCAGTGTCCTTTTGCAGCAAAGAAGACCAACTGAACTCTGTTGGCAAGAATAAATACTGTTTCTGCAAGTCAAAACATAAATACTGTTTGCTCTATTTGCCCTGGTGAGACTGCACCTGGAGTAGGGCACCTCGTTTTAGGCTGCTCAGTGCCACAATGACATGGACATGCTGGGGTGAGCTCAGTGGAGGGCCAGAGGGATGAGCAGGACAGCAATGCCCAGGATGCACAAGAAGAAGCTGCCTGAACTGGGTTTGTTCAGTTTTTAGAGCAGAAGGCTTGGGTGGACCTTACTGTTGTCTGTAACTAGCTCAGGAAAGGGAACAAGAAAGACAGATGAAGCCTCACCACAGAGGGGCACGGACACAAAATATGATGTAGGAGAAGCCACTTCAAGCTCAGTTGAATCAAAAATTTTGATCACATAAGGGGAGAAAACTTTTTATCACAGGCTGATCAAACACTGTTTTCCCTGGAGATTTTCAAAAACCAGGCTGGGCAAACCCTGAGCAACTGGCCTGGTTTTGAGCCAAGAACAGGATTAGATGAACTCTGGAGTTTGCTTCTAACCTACACCACTCTGTGGTTCTATTTTAGGAAAAGACAGGCACAGATGCATTTGCTCCCTGCTGATGCCCATTTTTTTTCATTGAATAAAAAATGGAGATTAAGCTGATGAAGTTAGTTGTACACTACCCTCATCTAGATAGGGTCAGTTACAAGACAGAAATATCACTTTTAGAACAGAAAATTTGAATAAAATAGAAACACTGTAGAGCTTTATTGTTCAGTAAAGTACATACTGCTAGATAGATTTATCCTTGAAAAAGTTCCTGGTTGAAGGTTTCCGGGCTTTAACTCTTAGTTATACTCAAGATAGGAGAATTCAATGGAAGCATGGGCTTACAAAACTAGTAATGTGTCTGGAAAATATAATAGATTATTATATACTTTATACATACATATAAAATCTACAATATAGAGAAACATACATCATTAGTTGTGGGTTTCAAACAATTTGAGTAGTATAAAACAATTTTCTCGACAGTTCTAAGTGTCATCCTTTTAAACCAGGAATTCTAACTAACATGTCTAGATCCCAATTTAAATAAGAAAGGATCATATTAGATACAGGACACTGATTCTGAAATTTTCTTTCCTCACATTTCCCCAAAGTCTAATTTTACTGCTTTTTAGACATCAGTATCTCTTTCTCCAAAATATCCTGCAGTGAGGCTGACTGGGAGAGGGCTGTGGGAAAGCTTCAGTCTGGCTGATTAAAGTAGACTACTACGGTGTGCATTTTAGTTTACTTGGTAAATTGAATTACTTTTTCCAATTCAAATATGTATTCAGGTTTGATTTGGGGAAGCAAGCAGAATTTTTGTCTACCAACACTACAGTTTAGACTTGAAGATCTATTGCCTTCTACTGATGCCCATCACTTCTGCTGACTGATAACTTCCTGAAGAAGTTATCTCATTATTCAAGCATTTCAGCTGAGTGCTTAAAGAAAAGTAGTGTAAACCAAGCCCTACAAGTTAATGTGCTAGTATATTGTGATTTTCAGTTATGGAGTTGTGCAATGGGGCCATTTTCTTGGATTTCCTTTGTTGTTATTTATTAAAGGAACATCAGAGAGGATGTTGGCTCACACTCTTGACATATTTGATGACCTTATTCCTAAATAATGGTGCAAATTCCAAAGAATTACTCTTACCTATTGCACCCCTCTGTGAAGCATGAAGCATTTCTTGTATGTTTTATGGTAACAAAATCTGGGAAAATTTCCCAGGCTCATCCACAGAGAGTATATTAATGCTAGTTCATTTACAAGCAGCAAAGGGCAACAGGGTATGGCATGTAATTATCTGAACATCTGATTTCCATAATAACCACACCTCAAAACTGAGAAATTGAGCATCTACTTTAAAACTGTGTTTACTTATTCATCAAATGAGTCTGGTTTTGGATAGGAATGACCCATGTGTATGTCTGTACTACATTTCCTGTAAATGGTAATACTTACATGGAAACTGGAATACTTCTGAGACTTTCCAAAGTTGTGTTATATTTTGTGCTTTGAATATCTAATTTGGTCCATTTCCCGGACCACAAAACACTCTCCAGACTTGGGTACCATTTTCTCCATGATGTCTCCCTGCATTTCCTGACACCCGCTAGAATGTGGAATTGAATTATCAATAAAGTTACAAATCACTTGCAATGTACTTAACCCTCCATTCCCCCTAAATAATTTAGTATTCTAAGCATAACTTAAATAGAAAGGACTTCTTACAGTACTTCCAGGGTAGTTTTGCAGGCTTTGCATCTTGCCCTGCTATTTTTATCTGTTAGAACAGTTTTTAATTGATAGTATTTTGCAAGTGAAGTTTAGTTAGTTCAGAGGCAAGTTGGTATACACATGCAAGGAACTGGCACAAAAAATATATCGCAGTTTTATATTTTTCAAACAAACTCAGCCTACATAAATCACAGACCTTTGGATGCAGCAAATCAGCACAGCACTGCTGCAATCAGCTTTATCAGCAGCTGGGTCTCTGGCATGGGTAAAGCCTTTCTTGTTGAATTAATAGCACTTCTCCTTGTCAGCATCTCCCTCCCAGACAGTCATTCTCAAGAGCACTGGTTATGGCTGCTCAAATATTTTATTACTAGAGAAGTAGATTAATAATGATAGGCCATGCAGTAATGATATTTCTTTTGTGTCTTTCTTTTTTTTGTTGCAAGGAACAGGTGGACCAGGGTTCCAGCCCCATATTTCATCAACTTTGTCATTTCAAGTAGGAAAAAGGCAACTTTTAATCAAACATCAGGATTATGCAGGTTGGGAAATAGAAAAGGCCTTCTAGTGGCACTACTTTGTAAATACTGGAATAGATTTCCTGTAGGAATTACAGCCTCTTTAGTAGATGTGCATAATAATATGAAAGATAAAGTCCTCAGGAGCAACAAAGCTATACTGCATCCTACCTGTATATAGGATAATGGACAAGATGGTGTCTTAGATCCTTACAGACTTATTTTCCTGATTCATTAATACTACCAATTATTCTTCAGTGTATGTAAATACCACATCTCTTTCCTACGTGCCATGTTAAAACATTTGTTCCATTTATATCTCCTTCTCTGACATTGCAGTATCGCATTTAGTCATTATTTGCAGATGGTTGTTGTGCAAATCTGTGATCATTAGCTTACAGAGTCTCTTCGAAAATTTCTAAACACCATAAATTTATTAATTCATTAATTTATTTATTTTATAATTCCTTTCAAACCGGCCAAAATGTTGTTCTCATTTAACCAGAATTAAAGACATGTTACAAAGCACCAAATTATCAGATGTCAGAGTGCAAACCAAATTGAAGTTCATAGCTAGCTGTGTATGAGGTCACAGAAGCTGTACCAGTGAATGGTGAATGATTCAGCCTCCCTCTGGGGGGATTATATTCAGGAATCACTGCACAATTCTGGATATTTTAATACCAGAAAAAGGCAGCAGAAAGATGGACATGTAAAAAAAAATCATAAAAATAATTGAACAGCTGGGGGGTTTGATCCATGAAGAGACATTAAAGGAATGATGTTTGATTGCCTGCACAACATCCAAAAGCCATATGTTAAATACTTCAAGTATCTGAAGAGTGTAAATAGCAAACAAGGGAATAATTAACTAGGCTAGAACAAGAAGGTGTAACTAAAAATACAGAAAATAAATTTATTAGGGGAAATTCTTAACAATGAGCTTTGTTAATTACAGATAGGTATCTGAAGAAAAGCAGCAGGACTCTCATTTTTCCTTGTAACTTAGAGAGTAAACTGGACAAATCACTAAAAAAAATTAAATATTTGGGGCTTGCTGGCAAGAGAACTTGACAGCTATTATTGTTTGATAATATCTTTCTTTGTGGTATTTATAAATCAAAATGCAAAACACAAGTGGTCACTCAGTGAATTGAAACAGCCATTTACCTCAATTAACCCTACTTTTCTAAAATGTTAGAGCAAACAAAATAACACCCTTATGCAAACTATACTCATGAACACTTCCCGAAGGTATTTTCTGTCAGATATTTTTCAAAATAATAAAACCAAAGCACTGCACATTTAAAACAAACCAACAAACAAAATAGTTCCTACACAATTGTTTAGGACACAAAGTTGGAACCATTAACAGAAAACCAGCATCTTCTGCATTTGTAATCCAGAATTCAGAGAGTCTTCTTTGCCTCTGCAGCTTCAGAAATGTACTCTTGTGCTTCTCCTTTGCTACTCAGCTCTGCTGTTGTAAGAAGAAAAGTTTGTTCCTTGTCAAAAGGCTGGAATTCCCATTCATTTGCAAAAGGAGAACTTGATATTCCCACTCCTCTTACACAAAGCCATATCGTTATTTACTAATTCCCTCTTAGTCCTGCTTCTGTGTTTTAAAGATGGATTAGAAGGTGCAAAAGATAAAAATGTACTCTAGGTGAACTCCAGGGAAAACTTGCCTCAAAAAAAAAATCTGCTTTGGAAATAATTAGACTCAAGCTCAGCCAAATAAAGGACATAAGAAACAGAATGGGTTGGAAGAAACAGTTTGGGTTGGAAGGGACATTTGAAGGTCATCTAGGTCCAACTCCCCTGCAATAAACTGGGACATCTTTTACTAGCACCAGGTTGCTCAGAGTCCCATCCAGCCTAACTTTGAATATTTTCAGGGTTAGGGCAAGTACCACCTCTCTGGGCAACTTCTTCCAGTGCATCACTGCTCTCACTGTAAAAAATATCTTCCTTATATCGAGTCTAAATTGATCCTTGTTCAATCTAGAGCAATTGCCCCTTATGCTACTACCACAGACACTCGTAAAAAGTCCCTCTCCAGCTCTCTTGTAAACCCCCTTTAGGTACTGGAAGGGGCTATAAGGTCTCCCCAGTTAGAGGGGAGATCAAAGCTCTTACAGAAGTCCTTAGGGGGATTGACTTCCACGCTAGTCAATCCACGACTCAACAGTGCAGGAAAGATTATACCAGGAGATTATACCAAGAGCTGTCTCATTTGAAAAAAATTAAATTCCAGTAGTAAACAAGTGGCTCTACAGCTAGGAACCAGGGTCCACAGCCAAAAGAGGGAACAAGTCAAAGGAACATTGTTGACATGCTGGTACAGCCTAGAGTACATGCTCTAGGCTTAGCTAGTACATGCTCTACACCAAAATGCAAAATGGTTGTAAGAGTACCTAATATAGAAAGGAAAACCCCTTTTTATGAAAAACCAGTTTAAACAAAGGTGGAGAATTGTTGCCTCAGTCCGCTTACTAAGATTACAGCTACCAACATTCTCCATTCAAAGCATTTCTAAAAAGCAGAGACTGCTTTTTCAAATTGAAGTATTTTGTGTAGTTCACAGTTCTCTTATTTTTTAGCTTTTTGTTTTCCTACTTTCCAGGCCATCCAAGAAGGAATGAACCTAGAAACTAGAAGCAGAAAAAGTGAGAAGAAAAGGGGGAAGAAAGATGTGAGAGAGAAAACAAAAATTGTTCATGGAAAATATATTTCAAAATACCAGAAAAAGCCAAAAAAAAATGTGGAGAAGTCTCATCAGGATCCAATAAGGGGCTTTCAGTTTACTATTTCATCTCCTGGTGAACCTACTCATTGAAATCTACCAAAAACTTTGGCAGAGCAATTCGTAAACAAAGCAGCAAACAGGTGGAAATTCACAACTGAGAAAGAGAATCCATCCTGCCAAGCTGGCATCACAGCCATGACCTGCTGGCTCCAGCTCTCTGCAAGGTTTAATGCCCACACCCTTAAAAGCAGTTAGTGCATTTAATAGAGGTCGGTGGAAATGAAGCACCTACATAATGGTTAGTCACCTAAATATCTTTGCAGATCCAGGTCTTATTTCAGCAAAGGGCACAATAGGGCACCATTTGTCATGGAAATTGAGATTCACCACATTACCAGTGACAGAAATTTCTAAAGAAGGTCCCAAGCTGAGCAGCTTTATTGGGAAATGACCATGTGTACAGCAGCAGCTACTTTTCTGAGCAAATGGGCACATTTACACTTGGTTCCCAGGGAAACAGTTACAAGAGCACTGAAATATGGAAAGAGTTTTGCTGTATCAGGTGTTTTCATAATAGAAAGTTTGTCTGTAAACATAGAAAAGCCAAAAGAAAAAAAAAAAAAAAAAAAAAAAAAAGAAAAAAATCAAGGAAGTGTGACTCAAGGAAAAAAGGCATCCAGGGCAGACCAGAAAGTAAGCTGACAGCCCTGTGAACCCAAAACAGCCCCCAAAGAAGATGTGTCTGCCAGCAGAGCCAGCCGCGGCGTCAGCCAAAGAACTCAGCCACAAAGCCAGACACGGCTGCTGGAAAAACACATTCCAGGTCCTACACACTGCTGCCAAGTCCACCCCATGATTATAGCCACGGATTTTGGAGAAGCCAGAGGAAGAAGGTGAAAAGGAATAGGATCAACACTGCCTACAGGGAGAAGAGGCAGTGCCAAGGCAGCACAAAAATTACTGGTTTGTCCGATTTTAATTTGTGCTTGCCCTACTTTAATGGAGAGTCTAGCTACAGTCCTTCAAAGTTTAAAGGAGATTTTGTCATTTTTGGCAACAAATCCAGCTTTCATAGCAAACATGATAATAGCCTTACATTACGTGGACTTATGGCCCAATGGATTCCAAAGTTTTACAAACTTCAGCTGATACATGGCCAATGTATACAGGGACCTCTTCATCCACCACTGAAATGTGTTCAGCCTCTAAGACAACCTGTCACAAATGCTTAGCAAAGCACAGAAGCTCCTAACAGTATTTAAGGCCAGGATATGGTGAATGCTTTGCACTACTGAATCTGAAAGGGAAGGAGGAATATAATTATGTGAGCAGATATTCAGTTACACTCACTTACACTCCTTCTGCTCTACACCTGCTCTTAAACTCTTACTACAGTGCCTTTTAGTGTCACAGCTTGATGACCTTTCTTTTCCAAAGTGTCTTTGGGTCATGTCCTCACTACACAGCTGGATTCTCCTTCCATTCTGACTGGTGCATACACTGGGCTCACACCAGTGGTTACCCCTCCACATACATGTCCCAGTACAGTTCCCAGCCAGATTCAACTTCTTCTGGGATGGAAATATATAAAGGGCAATAAAATTCTGGGTGAAGCCTTGTAGATCTCTTCCCCTTTGGTTATTTACTGCACTTACCATATATGATGCTTTCTTTCATAAGCACGGATATATTTTAACTCTTTCCTCCAAACAAAAGAAAAGCAAACAAACAAACAAAATCAACCTAAACCACCATTTCACAGGCAGTACGAAGTTTTTCAGGCCCAATGTCTACCTGTCAACATGAACTTTCATCATAGCCACAATTTGATCTTTTCCCCTAGTTCTATAAAAAAATTATCATTTTTTACTCTAAATCTCTCAGACACATAAAACTTGTGGCCTTTCCAAAGTCAAAAGAATGTAAAATTATTTAATCCTGTAAAAAAAGCTTTGTATAGCTAAGCAGATTTGTACAACATCTAGAAAGTCTGATGGATTTTGAAATGTGACAAAATATGTAATGCAGATTTTCAGACACAACAACAACAGAATCACAGATATTCTAAACAAAATAAAAATCAAGCACACTTTTAAACTTCACCTCCAAGACAGAGGTACAGACACATATTTCTCTTCAAGAGATGTTAGGGGAAAATATTTTTAATTCCATTTGTTTTCAACTTTCTTCTCTCATTAAGTATTTTCTCTGGTAACAGGGCTGATTTTTACACAATGTGCCACTCACAGTGCGTCTCAATTTGGCCCATCCAGTGCTGCCATGGACTCATGTCAGGATGATCATTGTAAGAATGTCAAACTCTTATTTTTTATTTTTAGTTTTTGAAAACAGATGGTATTTTCCAAAGGTGAAATATTTCTGGTCATGTGTGAGAAAGAAATATTGACTGTCATTGACTGAAAATTTCATCCTAATACTGAGCAGATGGTGCCACCCCTTTCAGTTCACCTGAGTGTGCCACACAGTCCTACACAGTGCCTCCAAGAACAGACTTAGGCCTTCTTCATATGGTAGATGTACTATCACTTCACAACGACCAGGTAGAAAATCTGTAACAGTCTAGAAGAGGTGATAAAAATATGACAAAATTTACTACATTTGCCTCAGGAAGCTTCTACAAATCAGGTGCATGCTAGCCTTGGAAAACTGCTTTCAGAAGCTCATACACATCAGAAGACCTGAAATAAAACTATTTATTATACCTCAAAATTATGCCATTGCACATCTCTTAAAAACAAGCAGATGTAAAAGTCAAGCCTGTCAATCCCAAGCTGAGTTTTATCTCAATGTTCTTATTTTCCTTAAAAAGCTTCTCATACCCAAAAAGAGAGAATCAGATCTGGATCTGCTAGATCTGGATCCCATGGTCTGACTTCACAGGTCTTTAACTCACACCCAGTTACTCCTGTGCTGGGCTCAGCAGGTTGAGCTTGGCCGACTCCTGTGAGTGCAGCACACCCATCAGGCACTGGGGCCCTGGTTTGATTTGCAGATATCCAGAGATGGAGACACCAACATTCCCCACAATGGTATTTTCCAAAGGTTAGTCTTTTCCCTGTTAAAACTTGTGTCTTATTTCCAATATGATTTTGTCTGGCTTCAGTTTCAGGCTATTGGTTTTCATTACTCCTTGGGCAAATAAACCTGTTCATAATCATACATGGAGATATACAGCTCCTATTCTGTTTTCTCTGCAGCTCCCAGAGATCTAAACAGACAGCAAAGGCAGACTAGCTCATGTGTTAAAAAGGGGAAAGCCCAACTCAGGAAAATACTGCACTGTTGTTTGGTTTTTGGTTTTATTTTAAGAAGACAACAGCACCCACAAAGACATGCAGCATTTTGAGACCACAGTCTTTTGTTGAACTTCTCACAATCAGCTCCTTGCTGGAGAGCTGTTTCCACAGAATCTCTCCCCACACCAGCTAGTGGTGAAAATACTTTTCCTGCTCCAGTTTTTCTTGATGGGGGATCCAAATTTATTCCTCGGTTTGCCACATTTCAAAGGGAATTATACAATGCCAATCTCTTCCAGTGCTTCTTTGTTGGACTGCTACTCTTAGCTGAGGTGGCTGCAGAAAATCACACCAGCATTTTAATGAGGAATTCAGAGAAGTTAAAAGGCCTTTCCATTGGTGTTTAAATCTCACACAAACACCAGGCTGCAGCTGTAGCCTTTGCTGCTTATGGATAAATGTATTATTTTAGAATATGGCCAAGACCTCCTTCTAGGAGGTCCTGCAGGAGTGGAGCCAACAAGTGATTATGAAAGGCAGCCTAAAGAACATTTGACACTGTTTTCTGCCTACGCTTAACAAGCACCTCGTAGTTCGGGCTGCAGTTTGCACGATTTTGGCTTTTAGAAAATATGAAACACCTTAGTAGATGGATTTTACGTCTAGGAGATTCCATCTGAGGCACTGAACCCACCCAGTTTTATTACTTTCAAAAGGTTGGGAAAAGCTTCAAAGTCGCATCTGACAACTTCATGAACTTATTCTAAAAAAAACCTGAAACTTTGGCATCCATGCACTTTTTTAAAAAATAAATACACACAAAAAAGATCTACACTTCAAACAAATCTCACTAGACTTATTTTCTTAAGTTAAAATCAATGAATTTGTTCATTATTATGTATTTCATTTCCTTTGAATAAATAAGCCTTTGTTTACTACCTTTTGAAATACTACTCAGTATGTCACTCAAGCCTAGTCTGCCTTGTGATCCAGTGGCTGGGATGGGAGAACCAGCTGGCCACTGAGAACATTTGAGTGAAATAAAAGCAAAGAGCAGAAGCTGCAGACTAGGCAGAGCTACAAAGGTGAAGAGAAGGGCATCATCCATTCCCGGAGAGAAGCTGGGAGCACTGTTAGGAGCAAACTTCTGAGGACTGCATATGGATTGCCTCCCTCTCCTTGTCTTTTCTAATTATTTTAATAAGACACACTGGGCTTGACCCACAAAGAGACTCCAGTAAATGATGGCTATCTTATAGAGTGCATGGCCATTAGTGTCAATTTCACAGCATTGAACAGCCACTGGTGCTCTCTACATTCTGCACAGGGCTATCAGGCAGGTAAAGATTGGATTGACAATGGGGACCATACTGGAAAAGAAACAGAAAACGCTACAGAGAAGTAGCCTGCACATTTGGGATTTTTATTTCAGGTAAAATATTGTAGAGCCTTAAGAGGCTTGATTAGAGCTCAGCTGTGGTCTCCCCCAAGTAACATTCACTTACTCGGACACAAAGACACCTATCAAGTTGCATTAAATTTGCATTTATACAGAGCAGCCCAGCTTCAAAAGGAAGATTGGAAACTGCCTCTTACGATGTTACATTGATCAATATTCTTTTCCTTCAGAGCTCTTCTGGGAGAAGAACTGACCTAGGTTTCCTACTCTTTAGCAGAACTATTTGTCCTGAGTTATTTGTCCTGATCACAGTGGTTTGTGCTGGAGGTGTCCTTCAGAGGAGCACCACCAAATCTGAGGATGCCCAAGTGATGGAGGTGGTGTACCCTAACAAGAAAAGCAGGAAGGTTGCTAATTTTGACTACTGCAACTGTATGTACTCTGCTGATGTGCCGTCTTATGAACTACTTTTAAATATATTGTAGTTTGCAAAGGTGTTCTCTACAGCATTGCCTGCTGCTCATGACTCTAGCCCAGAGGGACTAAATCAAAGGAACAGGAAGGAAACAAAAATCTTTTGCAACATCTGACCTTGGCATGTGAGAAAAGCAGGTCCTCATCAACAGGATGAGATCAATAGAGCTACGGGGGCAAGGGACAAAAGAGAAAGAGCAAGAAGAGGAAGGCAGTACAAAGTAGAAAGAAAAGGAAAAAAGTGAACAAATGACAAAAGGATCATGACAAATTTCCACACAAGCTTGAAGTCACAAATGAGAAAATAAGAAATTAGAAGCTCCAAATGAGAAAATAAGAAATCAGAAACTCCCTTTGAGACCATTAAGGAAGACAGAGTCTGGACAAGCAATCTAATACATGAGAGGCAAGGCTAGACTTGGGCAGGCCTTCAGAATTTAATTAGGAATGGAGCAGGCTGACTCTACCCAAGAAGGAGCTCAGAGGCTAAAAAAAGGAATGGAGGACAACACATACCAAGGAATTGTGTAGGGTTACTAGCCCTCCGTTCAGAGATTTGAGCCTGGCAACTCAGACATCCAGTGACTGAAACACTTCAAAGGGATGCACAAGAGAGCAAGACCACTGGAAGGACAGTTACTAAGCAGAACTCCAGATCGAGAAAGGTCAGCAAGCCAGACAATGATGTGAGGAAAGAGCTCAACCTCACCCACGCAATAAAGAAAGGAGTAACATCACATTTTGTTGGGCCAGTCAGCTTTCCAGCATTCCAAGTCTTCTCGTCCTCTGGAATCTGGTATCAGAAAATATGACTAATTCAAGGATTTCAGGTAGAGAACAGTTGCAGTTGGTACTGCTGCATTTCTAAAAATGTGTTATTAAACCAAAAGTGCACAAAGTCTCAACAAAGACGCTATGCTACTCTACTTTCAAAATTAATTGTTATTAATTGTTACCTGCAGGAACCAGATAGTGATTTCCACCATCATACTCCAAGGTCTGCAGTTTTCTGGGCCTAGTTTTTCCAGTTATCCTAGGAACAGGTTAGGTCCAGACTGTTTTAAATCCTAATTCTTGAATTTAAATACAAGATTCAGCAATTTGCCATCAAGTTGCTTGAGCTTTCACTCTTTTACTCTGCTACCCCTGCATGTGTAACTAAACACATTACAGCTGAAAATAAACTAAAATGATTTGTAGACTGTGGCAGTAAAATTATAAGTAACTGAGCATGTCTTGCAAGAAAAGGTGAATAATATATGAAGCAAGTTAGGACAAGTTTGCTTGAGGATTCTCAGTTGAGGTGCTAAGACAGTTATTTATTTATTACACAGTTCACAACAAGTTGCTGGCTTACCTTGTTTTCTCTTCTTTATTTAATTTTTCCATTTGATGTGGAATATCAGGACAGGTACTCTTTTCAAGTTTGGACAAGAGGATTAAAGTGTTGTGTTGTTAAAATGTTCTGTCTTTTTTGTTCATGTACACAATGCCTAAAGCAGGACTGTAATGGAAATTATGATTAAAGTATTTTCTAGAGGAAAAGGTCAGCCTAAGCAAGAAAGAAGGATGATCTCATATTTCTGACAGCTCAGATACAAGCAAATCTTAGCACCAATAAGTTATGTCATCTGTTAAATTCACATAAGCAGAATGCTTATGTAGATTTTGCACTGTTATGACAAGGCTGTAGAGGACAGGGGTAAATATTCCATATGAAATAGCTATCTATACAAGGTTACTTGTACCTATTATTATCTTTAAATAAATCAACTGAGAGTTAAGGCCAGCATGGTTTTCAGTTCTGTCTTCAGAGACCTAAGCTGTGCCACATTAAAAAACATAGAAAGCATAAATTTATATTTGGCCAGAATAACACAGCAAGCCTTGCCTTAGTATCTTACTCACTGAGATACCGTCCATCCTGACCTTGGCTGTAGCTCCATATTTTACACACTATTACTGTCATAGTAACAGACACAGCCAACAATAATTTGCTTATACAATTTACAATACATTGTCTCCCAGCCACGCTGAGGTCTCTTTAACCATCAGCAGATGTGTTGCTTGTATTAGCTATATTTGAACAAAGCAGAATCTATTCAGCCCTGAAGTCCCCGTGGCTGGTTGGCTGTGTTTTGAGCTTAGTGCATAGCTAATTTGGTGTTCATACCACTGCAAGTAATCACAGAACATTTGAGGAGGTCCAGAATTTTTAGCCCACAACCTGCTGACTAAATTTCATGCATTTCAACTAGTGCACCACAACATTTCTCCCCTTGCTGGCATCTGAGTTTTAGGAGTCCATGCTCAGAAAGGTTAATTGGCAGTTAATACTGTAGATGTTCTGTGACATTCAGTTCTTAAAGTTCTTTCAGTGTGAATAACATCCAAAATTTCTTTCAGCATAACCTTAAAATATTGTGTCACTTATTAATTTCTCAGTATTCATGCTTCATAATCGAGCCACAAAATCCTGTACAAAAATCTATATATTCACATGAATTATCCTGAAAAATAAACTAATGTAAAGAAGAAAACACCATCAACGTTGTCCCACATGAAAGACAGAAGGGCTGTGGTATTCATTAATGTATTGGTATGGACCTACTTCTGTGAGCAAAGGCACTAAAGAAGGAAAAAACAGACCCCCTCAAAATAAGGCAAGTCTTTTGTTCCAAATTTGGGTTCCTGATACAGCAATACAAATGTATCTAGCACAGTGCAATAAAGAATGCAGCTTTAATTAATTTCTTTTCAGGGCATAAAGTCATTCTGAGTGGTGAAAACAGGTTGATCCTAACACTTGGTTAGTATCAGCAAATACTTAAACTAGTAGTCCCTGAACTCGGATTCATTTGGACAGAAAAGCTGTGTGGTTTCAAGGATCAGTAGGCTGGGAGCTATGACTACTGTTTTTAACAGCCAAAGTAGACAAAGAATTGACTTCCCAGAAGGTTCTCCAGAAAACTTCTGCTTCCTATTAAAAGAATATGAAAGAAAGAGAAACAGTTCAAAAAGCTGCAATATATTTTACCTTTCCTTGCTAATTTTTGCTCTTTGACTTTTCAGAATCAAAAGACAAGGAACAAGGCAAGTCTGAAATAGATAGGGTTGACTTAAGCACTCTGTATATTCCTCTGCCTACTTACCCCTTCTTCTGTCAGTATTTCCTCACACACTTTACCCAGCATACAGCCTTTTCTTTTTAATACCTTTATCCTATCACTTATTTCCCTTCCTGGTATCCATAATACCCATCTTTGACATCTGGTTATTAAACCTGTCATTATAGCACAACATAAAACATAGAGTTTATAAAGCTTGTTGCTTATTTTGATGGTGTGGCTCCACAGCCCAAAGATTTTGCTTTTAAGCCTGACATATCCAGTCTGCAAGGGATTCGTACAGCTGTAGAGATGTTCTAATGCCTGCTAGAAAATGAGAAATTTAGGTTCAGAATTTCCCCTTCTTCTTGCTGCCTCCACAGGAGATAGTATTTCTCTAAGCTGATCCCCAGCTGCTTTATTGGACCCTTGAGTCCATTGCCAGATAATACATAACCCCAAACAGCCTTAAGTTTGCTGGAAGTTCCTGAAGGGTCTGGATGCAGGAATACTGCAACTCAGAAAAAGGCAGCTTTATACTTCCTCCCCTGGGTGTCCTTTTTGCTCTTTGGACATAATAGAGCATCCGGACTTCATATTTCACTTCTTTCTCTCTGCTTCCCTTTCTGGAAGGCCAGTGTACATCAGGCCTCATGTCTAAAAATCTAGGTGAATTTGCTATGAAGTTAGATGTTGGTCTAATTGCTGCAGCCTGAATGTTTAATCCTTCTGCTGCTTCTCTCTGAAGAATCACAATGCCTGAACTGTCAAGCACTGGCAGAGTTTATGTAGGATCTTTTGTTCTTATATAATAATATTCATCTTAGTTGAGATGATTATGAAATGAAGGACTTTATTCCTTTTCCTAAGATGGTTTTGCTTAGTTCCAATATGTCTCCAAATTTTCTGAACTTCAGGGTAGTAATTGTCATCGAAATAGATAATTCTGTTCTTATACAGCTCTTCATTGTTCTTCCCAGCTGCCTGTAAAAAATTATAGCTGAGTTTGATAATTCTGGAAACAGAAAACAACATATCTTGAGGGGTTTTGTGCTTCTGCCCTTTAAGATCTTTACATAAGACTATCAAAATGCAAGGATTGTATAAGTGACAGAGACAACATTCCCACATTTTAGTTATTTTCTATGTTTTTAGGAATGCCATAAATCCTGTCATTGCTTCTCCTTTGAGCTGTTTCCTAAATCACCACATTTTACTCTTCGGAGCCTGTTCTGTTTTACCAGGAAAAATGAGATGTGCGTTCCATGCACAAGGTTAATCGATAAAATCTTTACAGTCTCTTCTCATCTGGCCAGCCTCACTTTAATTTCAGTAACAGTGCTGTCAACTCACTCAGAGAGGCAGTTTAAGCTTTCTGAAGCCTTTGTACTTCATTTCCCCATTCTTTTACTCTTTATTGCCAACTCTTTTGAATATATTATCCAAGTTTCTGATAGCCAATCGTTTTCACAAAACCCAAGCTCTTCAAGTCACGTTACCTCGTGAAAATCTCAGTACTCAGTACTCAGTAAGAGTACCTGTTAACCCTCAAAGGTGTGGAAAATTACTTGGAAAACATGTTGGAATGCACAGGAAACACTGAAAAAAACAGGGTACAAATATCTTCAAATGCGTACTGTTTCTAAAAGTTCTTATTCTCTTCTTAATCTTGTGATTTTTGAGGCCTGATTCATGATTTTCAAATGCCTGAGACTGGCAGTGATATTTTTTACCAAAAGCAGAACAAATTTTCATTTTGACTAGCTGAGTACCCCAGGACAGTTCTCGACAAGAGTTACTGTATATCTCACCACTTAAGCCATTTTCCGCAGTAGTTGCTTAATACCATACTTCATCTTCCTTTCCAATGGAAAAGACTCTTACCAGTGTTCCAAGTGCCTTTGCATCAATTTTTTCACCATCTAAGTGTTGGAATGGATAAAGTGGGGCAGGCAACATTTATTTTAAAGCCATATTTTCCAATACCAGCCACATTTACACATGCATCTCTGCAGCTTATATGCACAGAGACACGTCAGAAGACTGGGTGCTCACAAGAGCTGCAATGAATGCTCAAGGACTGTCAGGATTTGTTTTTGCCAGACTGTTTGGTGCTTATGCCAAATACCTCACCACAGCCTGAGGTTTGATGAAGCTGAATGTTTTGGACAATATTGTGGAAAGCTGCCAACATTACCCTTAAAATTTAAAAAAGCGTGAAATATTATATTTCATTTTATGATTCTGAGAAAAATAAACTATTTATTTAGGATAAGCTTTATGACTGAAATAGATTTTTTTAATTGGCAATTTCACTGTACCTTATTTTTTCAGATCCATCTTTCTGAAAAAATAAAGGAAACAGGAACTGGAACGGTGCACAGAACTTGAGCAAGGTACCAGGGTTGTTTAAAATTTGTAATACTAATGTACTAAAAATACCTACTCTTTTTCCAGTCCTCTCATTGTGTTATTTAAGAACCTAAGATTTTATACCCATAGCATTCTAGTTTTTAACTAAGGAAACTAAGAATGAGATTACATTATGGGCATTAAAAACAAGGAAACAAGAATAGTGAAAAACAGTTAATCAAACATAATTCAAAGTGAATCTTCTTTCTATCATGGCTTAAAGATTACTGCATAGGCAACAAACTCAAGGTTTTTCAAATAAAAATTACTCCAGACAGACCTGACAGGAAATCTGAGAGCTGGGTTGTTAAACACTGAAGGCAGTGCAAACATGAAAGCACAAAAAGACCTCTTGGGCAAGTCTGCAAAATAATTTCTAAATACAACCTGGAGAGATCTGGGGATCACTGAAGAAATTTAAAAGCTAAGTTAGACTGGTTTATACTGTAAATTTAGGTGGGTATACAGTTTTGGATAACATGAAGAAGGGTTCAAATACACATGGCAGCTTCCACTGCAAAGAACCATCGTATGGCTATCAAAGGGCTATCAAATGCAGGTAGCAAGAGCCACAATTGAAACAAGCAGGATGTGGCAGCAACCTGCAAACTCATGCAGCTCCTTGACTAGGAGCAAAACAAATTATACATTCTGCAGCAACACGCACCTAAATTTGTATTAAAATTAGTTGTTATTCCAACAGTCATAGATTGCATCCTTAAAAAGAAATAGTTTTTCTTCCAAAATATTATTTTAGAGATTTTTTAAATTTAAAAAAAAATAACTCAAAGTGAAGATTCTTCTTTAAATAAATAACAAATTTTAAGGAGATTAGGACTGTAATGTGTTTTAAAACCTACCAGTTTGGTGTGTTAAATAACAAATACAAATACAAGCATACATCTTTTCCTGTTCCCAGTTGTCTAGGAGTAATGTAAAAAATGTTTCTAAACAGCTGGATTAAAATATTGCACATTACTTTTTGTGCTGCTAGCAGCTGTACTATCCTGTGCAACCTTAGCTTTTCCAAATGATTACAGCTACATATTACAAAATCATGGTTTGTTTACTTTTCTATCTAATACCTTTAATTTGCACTCTGAATGGAAGTGCTTTAGGTTCCAACTCAAATGACAGTAGGCTTTGAAGCTGTAGCCGCAAGCGCTTTAATCATGTGCTGTATGGAACATGTTCTAAATATCAAGGAGAATATGAGCTCCACCATCCATAAAAGGCTGGGATCCAGCAATACTTCTTTGCAAGCACAAACTGAATCTCACTCTCTGGGTGACCTTGAGCAAGCTACTTGATCTTTCTGTGCCTTGACAAGACAATTATTAAAACTTGGACTTCTCTGACTAACAGATGTTTCTGTACATCAGCACAGAGAATACTAGAGTAAACACATTACTGAAAACATTCATGACAATAAAACTATGTGGAACCAAATTTCTTTCATTCCCTGTGATTTGCATCTTCATAATTCTTACTGCACTCACTGACAAAGCCACTTAAACCATGAGATCACTTGTTTTCCAACAAATTAAGTCCCAATACTTGCCAATCATTCTGCTTCAGAGGTCAACGAAGATAAAGTCCTTCTCTTCCTTGCGTAGATCCTTAAAACCATTAGAATTACATCTATTTGCAAGAAGTGCTCACAAAGTTAACAAGTTCCAAATGTTTCCTTTTCTAAATGCATGTTTGTTTCAGATCACATGTTTTTGATCTGCACAAACTGCCCATTTCTTATTTATCTCAAGTGTATGCTATCCAAGAGATAGCATAACTAATACAAGTTAGAAAATACCTTTTTCTTGGTATCACACAAACTGTTGAGCTAGACAAAAATCTACTATCTTCTCATGACCAAATTATGAAGTCTGTAGTACCATTTAGTAAAGTACTAATTACAGAGAGTATCATTACTTAAAATCAGCTTAGCCATAATTAACACTAAACACATCATGGTAAAAGGTTTCAATGCCTTGGAGTCACAATCACATTTACCTAATCAGTGTAGGTTCATTACATGCTATCCCAAGGTGGTCATTCAAAAGTTAAGTCCTTATTGAAAGCTCATCTTAAATTCTAGATGTACTGAAGAGAGGGAAGGAAATGCTTCTGAGGATGGGACATCCCACCCTTGACCATCTGACTAAAGTCACCTGTCTCAATGTAGAGGCAATCTAGACAAAACTCCTAACTGAGGTATCAGGTTGAACAACTAAATTCAGGTGAGAAAAATGCCAGCCAAACTGTGGAATGTCAGGCAAAGAATGTTAAATTAACCAAGATCAATAAGTCTGTTAGATAGCAAAATACTTCTAGGTCTCTACTTCTTTTATGTGCAATGCTTGGGAGAAAGACCTTTGAAGCATCTTAAAACTATATGGTTTTTGGATTTTTTAAATTTATATTCAGCTGAATATACATTTTATGCAAATAGAGAAATAATATGCTTCAACATGTGTCCAACGGTTCTAGTGTAAAAAGAACAGTGTTGAAAGAGACAATGCATAAAACAGGGTAGGGAAAACATTAAAATTCAGATGCAGAAGAACCACTATTCCATAATTAGTATGCCCTCTGATAGAGTTAGATTATTGGTATTCAGGCTCATGTAAAAGAAAAACCCATTAGATGTTGCAGACTCAAGATGGTTCCATGAAACTTGCTCTTCCAGTAGATATCCATGCAGATTTTGGGCATTTTTTTATTTTCATAGCATTGATAAGCTTTTATCACAGGGCAGTTAAAATACAAATGTTTAAACAGTAGGTTGGTTTGGAGAGTTTTGAGAGGATCTTTTTGCTTTGCTAAACATGAAAACGTCAAATAAAAATTATTAGTTCCACTTAGGATTATTATATGTGAATCCATATTTTCCCAAGGATAAACCTTGTTAAACAGCCTTTCTAAGGGTTTGAAAAATTAGTTCAGGTATATAATAATATAGGGATTAACCTCTCTCTGGTGTCTCAGACTGATTCCAGAAGGCCATCCAACAACAGCAATGATGTTGTATGTTATGTGTCATATATGCATCTTGTCATATCACAGCAAGAACCTATTTCATACCAAAAGAAATCATTTTGGCAAGGAAACAAATGAGACTCTTAGGACATGTAAGCTGCTGCTTAGGTACTCTAGTGGCATCCATTCTTCCAACAAATTCATGGGGACTAGAACTAGATGTAGAGCTGGGAAGGAAAGATAAAAGGGTAATTTAAAAGAATCTGTGAGCAGCATTGATGGAATTATGCTTCCAATTTGAGTCTAGTATTCTTATGAGGTTTTCTCCAGACAAGTGGAAATTTTTTTCTTTGCCACTTTTATTGAAATAGCTCCAGAAATTTGCACTTAACTCTAGCTGCAATGTCATGAGTTTTCTCTCCATTCTTATCTAATTCTTAGAGACACTGAAAATCTAACAATGCCAAGTGCTTGAAAGATGTCTTCACAAGACAGTTTCCAGCACATAACATTGTCAAGGCTCTCTAGCCTCTGACCCATTTCCATGCAATTAATGAAATACTGACATATAAAGATATTAATCCAAGAAGCATTTTTGCACTTCTAGGTTAAAAGAGCCCCACAACAAAACCCTGCTGTATGTCAATATCACACAGGCAGTTGTCATTACAACTGGCTCTGTCCAGCTTTCTTTACTGTAATCAGAGCTTGATATGAAACCTGAAGCCTTTTACCATACCTCTCAAGAAAAGAAAAGAAAAAAGACAAAACAGCTAAAAACCTGACTAATGTTTCCCAAAGCTGTAAATGCAAAGTGATGCTATTTAACAGGTTTCTAATGAGCCTTATGAGTAATTAATCAGCTTCTTCTGGGACAAAACAAATCTTCAGACATCAGTTATACTGTTGACCAGGGGAAGAGCTAAGTTTTGAGGGATTTTTTTTAAGACAGTAAGAGTAGAAAACAATATGGACTCTTCCTATGGATTGGCTTCACCTTGCTGTATATGGAAGTAAAACATACAATTCTTTCCCATGCAGAGAAGTCTCAACTTAAATGTAACATTTTCCTTTGAGAGCCCCACTGCAAGGCAACTTCATCAAGTCTCCTTCACAATCACCTCCCAGCCCTGGCCAAGCAGGCACTCCAGGTCTGCAGGAGGAGGATAAATGTCAGCAAGGCTTACAGCAAATTCAGGGAGTGACGTGCATCCCCTCTTTCATTCCCCTTTTTGAGTAGAACCTGGCACACCAAAAAGCTCCCACGATTTCCCTGGCCACTCAGTGTCCCCCACCCCATCCCTTAGCAATCTCTTTCCCAACCTTTATGCCATGTAATTTCATATTTCATCAGTCCTATTCCTGGCTTAATTCCTCTGTTTCCTTCTTACTGGCCCCCTTCCCAATTGGTAATGACTTAGTTAGGACTGAACATTACTCCTAAAAGGAAAAAGACAAAATAACCACAATCTAGTGGTTACAGATACTCTCCTACCTTTCAGTCTGAATGTATCTTTATCATTTTGCAGCCCTGTGCCTTCCTTCCAGAGTTAGGTAAGACTGAGTAGATCCCAGCTGTGTTTATTCTTATTGCCTTAACCCACAAAATACATCTATGAACTACTTACATCCCTTATCAACCTTCATCATAAATATAAATTATTTTTAGTCTACCCTCCTGAGGCAGGCTTCCTCTTCCACCCTTCTTCGCACCTGTTTCAATTTGAATATTTTTTGTATTTTTTGACACAAGCAGATAAAATTGTATGAGAATTCAGCTAAGGTCATATTGGCACCACACAAAAAATTCCTCTTTTGTTTAATGCTTCTGCTAGCAATATTCCACTTGAGATTTATATTTACTTTTTTCCCAGCTGTGCCACATCCTTGGCTCAGTCAGAAACTTTTGTCTTTCCTGTCTTTCAACTGCAGCTTCCTGCTTCACATAAAATTTAAGAGAAGCTATGGCAATGAATTGAAATGTGTTTAATAATGTCTTGCTTCACTTAATTTAGTCACAATGAAGATTAAATGTTATTTATAGTGCTATTTTACTTGTTTAGATTAGAAGAATTTCTTATTCTTGAAATTCTAATAACTCAAAAATTATACCAACAATTATAAACCAAATGCAGGGTGAAGAGCAGGCATCTGTGCTGGTCTGGGACTGCAGTTCCAGAAGCTTCAGCTTTGCTACTGTCAGCTTCAAAGCCTGACTACAGTTTCAAAGATGTCATCATCTTGCTGTAAAAATTAAGGCTATTTTAAGAGGTTCTTCAGCTGTTTATAGGGATTCAGCTCTCAGCACAGTCAACTCAAGAGGTGGGAGCACATGTCTGAAGACATCTCTGGGCTTCTAATACGTGCATTGAACTTTCTTTCAGTGCATGTTCAGTATCCCATAAAGCCCGAGACTTATCATGGAAATTACCAGTGAGTTGAGCACCAAAAGCCACAATCATGCTGAACTAACTCTGGTTGAAACATGAGGTTCTTTGCTTTTTCATATTCCTTGAAAAGGTCATGGCAAAATGACAGATTTACAGATCACATAATCTTTCTCCAGCTGTGCTGAAGCTGTGTCTCCTCCCATGTTGGATGTGGCCAGTCAAGCCAGCATTGTTGCTGTGAAGCATTAGTAGATCAGCAAACCCAAGGATCAAGGCCTTTCATAGATTTTGATGCCAGATAGATTATCCTTTATAATAGATAAAATTCCTCAAATCTATATATCTCACAGCTGAAGTAGCTTTATCAGTGCTGTTTAACTTTTCCAGAAAATGCATAATTTCCTGTATTATTTTACTGGCAAAATATTATTTACTTTGCTGATTGCTGGGAGTGTGTGCACATTAGGAAGCTGGCCTTCCAGGCCATGCTCTCAATTTTGTTTTTATTTTCCTTCAATGATTTGTCATGGATAAAACAAAAGAGCCCTGGGAGCATGATCTGAAGTCTCAATTCTGCCCTTGGCCCAAGCAGAGTAGAGGACTAGTCAGGCTTCCTTCCACCTCCTGCTCTCCCACTTCTACTTCTCAACTGAGTGTTTTTAGCACTAGCCCATTGTGCAAGAGGCAGATGGCAGCATGTCAGATGAGGAAAGTTGTTTTCCTGAACAGATACAGTACCAGAATGCCTAGAATTGGAATATTAGGACAATGTTAAGTGGGACATAAACTCCTCTCTTGAATGAGTGAGAAATAGATTCAAGACTAGACACAAGTGAATAAATGGAAGTGTTTGGGCCATTTGAGTTGGTGTCCAATAAATCTGCTTTCCTATGGGGTTGTCACGCAAAAAAGTAGGTAGATTGGATGACCACTTGGCCTGTTCCAGAATATTTCTGCCTTTTATCACTCTGCTGCAAGGGTTAATATGATACAGGCTGTAATGAGCTGGCCAGCTCCTGACATGAACAGAATCTGATTGATTATATGCATAGTACACTAACTCTCTGCAGATGATAATGGCCATTCATGTATCATGCATTCAGCAATCACCAACATCTTTAATACAGATGTAAACCTTTGTATTGATGCCAGTTAAGCTACAATGAAGAGAGAAAGAATGTCAGAGAACATTCATTTTATTTCAAAGGGTCACTCCCAGCAGTGCAGCATGCCATTTTGTGCTGCCGTTGTTTCTCAGAAACATAATTCCCAGGAATGTACTGTTCCTAGTTTCAGAAGTAAGGACACAATTAAACAGAAATACTGCAAACAGATAAAATCCATTGCAGCACAGCTCTCATCCTTTATGCAACAGCATGACAATGCAATGGCGTTTGTGACAAGATGTCAAAGGGGAGAGGGTGACCACTGTTCCCTGCTGGACCATTTAGGATGAGCTGGACACTAAATAAATCCCAGTAGGTTTTTCTTACTTTCAGTTCACAAGAGGCATTTGCAAGTACAATGCCACGGTGTTTTCAGAATAACCTCAGATCCTCCTGGAATCAATGAGAGACACAGGCAGGTATCACAAAACAAATCTGTAGAAGAATAAATCAAGGAGAAACTTGTGCAGGGAATGGAAATGAGGTGCAAGCAGAAAAGGGGATAATATGTAAAAAAAAAAAAAAAGAAGAAAAAAAAACATTTAAGAGCAAAAGAAAGGAAAGAATGGTGAGATACCTACATTTCCTAGTTCTCAATATGGCAATGTCACAGGCAGGCAAGGAACAGACATCAGGAAAATTTTCCTAGTTCTCAATATGGCAATGTCACATAAAAACTTGCACGACAGACCAGACAGGCAAGGAACAGACATCAGGAAAAAATGGGATGGGTCATAACAGAAAAGTGAAATTGCCAGTTCAAGTAACTTGAGCTGAAAAGAAAGGTGAGATAAATAATAATTTCAAAGGATATGTTTCTTTGCAATATAAGATCAGTCCTCCTAGGTACAACTACTACATCATACTGCTAAATCCTAGCATTGTGTTGAACACAGGGCTGGAGGTGGTGCCCCCAGGTCCTGCCCTTGACTTGGGGTCACCCTGTTTTGCTTTACACTCAGCTCTTTTCCCTCGTATGCAAGCACAAGCACTGAGGCAGCAATGCACCAAGGAGCTCACCTGGATGAGAAGTAAGAAGGAAAGCACAGCCATTCCTCGCCTGCATCAGTTTTCTGATCAAATTCAGTAGGAGATGTTGCAAATGGTTCTGTCAGCATAACACAGGAGTCAGCAGACAGAGACTGGCATGAAGAACGAGTGTTCATGGAATGGGGCATGGACACATGCAATGAATTAAACCCTTGACATTTGCTGCTTCTGCTTCATATCTGAAAGAGGGCTTGTATGCCTGAAATCTTGTCTGTGTTATTTTATCAGTTAGTCTAGCAAAAACAATAACAGAGAAGGGTCAGAATTAAGATTTAGAGCAAAACCAGCTCTAGTTTGTAACTAAAATAGTTGCTTGCTTGAATAATTAGATTCACAAAGTTAGCTTTTCTTTGCCTGCCTGGTTCAGTACACTATAAGCCAAGTTTTGGAGCAGCTGGAATTAAATCACAGCAATGGGACTGGTCAGAAAACAAATTATTAAGTAGAGTAGCTTAAAGGTCAAAGTCACAAAGAGTTAAGTATTTTTTGAGGAATATTTCCATTCCCTAATGTAGATGGGTGTAACTCTTAGGCTTGAAGTCATCGACAGGAGTGGCTGATTGCATCAGGTGCATGAATATGGCTCCTGAGAGGCCAAAGTATCCCTCAACACCAAATTAGATAAATGGGAGGTTTGTTTTCTCTTTCACTCTCTGAGTGGTACTTCTTGCTTACTTCTTCTTCCTCTCTACCCTCCAGCAAATGTATAAGTCACTTTTCATGTCAAAATGTCCAACAGGGTTGCTTTTGCTTTCAAGGCAAATTTAACCTATCTGATGTCCTATACTAAAAACATGAGAGATATTCAGCAAATCTACATTTGCCCACACTGTATTCAACCAATATTTTGACAGAGGTCATTTAACACTGGGACAAATGAGATGGTGTTAGGTGTCTGTACTATATGAAGGAGGGGGAAATATTTACCACCATTATTTTTGTATGCATATAATTCTGAGAGACTTATGTATTATGATAATTAATAATAGTGTGTTCAGAAGACAAAACAGTCACCAATTTAGTTTATTCAGCAGTTATTGCTGTATTAAGACATGAAGAAAAAAAGAGAAACAAAAAAAATTCCATGAGCTGGAAAAGAACGTCCTAGGACACCAGAGAGACAAAGGAATGCAAGTCCTCTTAATGTATAATCAATTCACCCACCTTATGATGAGAATTAATCTCACTTCCTCCCATACCGTAAAAAGTATGCAAACAGAGAAGTGTACCTGATGAAAGTATATAAGAAATGTCAAATATTCCACAGATGCAAGCCAAGAGCTCAATTTAATTGGCAAAGCACAATCAATAGAGAAAATAGATCTAAGGACTTACTGTACTTCTCTTTTTGTATAGCTAATTCCCATGTATGTTAAAGCCCTGCAAAAATTATTTGGCCTCAACACATCACCAAAAAATCAGAATTAACTATTTCATCCTGAAGGTCTAATTTTAGGAGACTAAGGTTCAGCATTTCAACCACTCAGCAAAAGAATTTAACCTCAATTAAGTTGTCTGAATTTTTCTGGAGGAGATTACTGAAACTAGGATCTGTCACTTGTTTTTTTTGTTTGTTTGCTTGTATCAACAATAGGGATTTCAGACCTCTGTGTTTCCTCCCCAGGAAAGTGTCCCATTTCTGGCATGGATTCAGTCACCTGTAGGTCTGCCCAGACTCTCAGCCCCTCCACTCAAGAAGAGACATATAGAACCTTCCTACAGCCACAAATTCACCCAGAAATAGCTGAACATCGTGACCAGGAACACTAATAGCTCCTATATATAAAATAACAGTGTTGGTGAACTTCTTTTTTTCTCCTCTAGAATGAATCACACAGTAACTGATGGCAGCATTTCCCCTGATGATGATGATGGTCAAATGATAGAATCATAGAATATTTTGGGTAAGAAGGGATGATAAAAAATAATCTAGTTCCTGCTTTGTGCAGGATCACCTTCCTCTAGACAGGTTGCTCAAATCGCCATCCAACCTGGCCTTACACACTCTCAGGGATGGGGCATCCACAACTTCTCCGGGCAATCTGTTCCAGTGCCTCACCACTCTCATAGTAAAAGAATTTCTTCCTAATATCTAATCTAAATCTACCCTCTTTCAGCTTAAAGCCATTGTTTCTTGTCACTACAAACCCTTGTAGAAAGTCCCTCTCCAGCTTTCTTGTCACTCCTTTTATGTACCAGAAGGTGCTAGAAGAGCTCCCCAGAGCTTCTCTTCTCCAGGCTGAACAACCCCAACTCTCTCAGCCTGTTTTTCATGGGAGAGATGCTCCAGCCCTCTGATCTTCTTTATGGTCCTCCCCTGGACTTGCTCCAGCAGGTCCACATCCTTCTTATGCTGGGAGCCCAGAGCTGGATGCAGTACTCTGGGTGGGGTCTCACAAGAGCAGAGCAGAGGGGCAGAATCACCTCCTTGATCTGCTGGTCACACTCCCTTTCACTCAGCCCAGGATGTGGTTGGCTGTCTGGGCTGTGAGGGCATGTTGTGGGTCATGTTGACCATCTTATCAACCACTATCCCAAAGCCTTCTCCTCAGGGCTGCTCTGAACCCATTCTCCACTCAGTCTGTGTCTGTGCTTGGGATTGCCTCGAGCCAGGGGCAGGACCTTGCACTTGGCTCTGTTAAACTTCACAATGTTCAGTCAGACTCACCTCTCAAGGGACCTGTCCAGGTCTCTCTGGATAACATCCCTTCCCTCCAGTGTGTTGACTGCCCCTTGCAGATGGTGTCATCAGCAAACCTGCTGAGGGAGCACTCAGTCCCACTGTCCATGTCACTGGGAAAGGTGTTAAACAGCCCCTGTTCCAACAGCAGTCCTTGAGGGATGTCCCACACTTTGAGTATGACCATCAAGCCAACTCCTTATCCACTGAGTGGTTCATCCATAAAATCATGTTTCTCCAGTTTAGAAACACAGATCTTGTAGGATGAACAATTAAAATAGGGAAAGATTTGTGTATTCTTAGTTCTCTGCTTGCCTTGATTTTGAGTGACTAGCTGAGATGCAGAAATCCAGAACAACTTCAAAATAAGATGTAAACACCTTCAGGGCTTAGGATTCCAGCCAGCAGCAGATTTCTTTGCAGGTCACAGTTATTTTTTAGTGTCAATCCTGCTGTCCCCAAAACAGTGAGTAGCCGAGGTCTCTAGCATTATAGTGTTTGTTACAGAAGTTTGTTCTCCTGCTCTGTCATATCTCAGAAGATCTATTGGAGAGGTCTTTTGCCTACTGCAGAATTTGTTGAGCCTCTCTTGTAGATCATTTTCAGAGCTGCATGCCAAAACTGCAAGTCCAAATAGAGCTTGTGAGCACCACTATGATATCCTACTATAACAGTCATCCTCACCACCACAACTTTCTTGGCTAAACAGAAGGAAGAAGTACCCACAAACAAATGGGACATTCAAGAGAATTTAGCACCAATGTCCAAAACTGCAGGATGTTCTTCTTTTTGATGTCCCCCAATTACACCTCCCCTGAAGCCCTTCAAAATTCATTTATGGACAATTTCTGGTGTTTCTGGACTGGGAAACACCACAGAATGAACTGCCTGAGCATCTCAACACCTACCTGAGGCCTGAATCTTCTTCAGATTCAAAAACCAGGCACTCTGTTAATCTCTCCTGAGACACTCAATCCAGCAAGTGCTTGAAGGTACATGCAAAAGGCAGTGGAGGCTTTCCAAAACAGCTCAGTTTAACCAACACTGGATTTGCTCCCTCTCTTGCTGCCAGCTATGGAGACCTACCCTTCCCTTTCACCAGCTCTTGCATTAATTTGACCCCTTGGAAAGTGAATTTAGCTCACTAAACTGGCAGAAATGTAACCCAACAAAACAAAACAAATCAAGAAAAAGTGAATACTTTTCACCACTTTAGTGAACTAATGGATCAGACACATCCCAGAGATGACAGAAGAGAGACAAATGGAGTGTGTGTCCAGGAACAGGCCTGCCCCTTTCACCAGCAGCAAGTTCATGGGCTGAATCAGCTGCCTCATGAAGCCTCACCCACAGGAGAGGATAAAGCCTGTTGGAGAGGCCAGATACTATGAAGAGGACTGGGAGAGATAGAAAAAGACCTTTCTAGTCCAGCTGCAGTGCTGGAGGGCCCAAGCTGCTAGAAAATCAGGGCTAGGTAAGTCTTCTCAGAGGAGAGTTGTGACACCCTCTCACTTGAAGTTTGGTCACCCACCAGCTCCAAATGGAAGGAGTGGCAGGAAGGGCAAGGGAGGCTGTCAAAGCCTATCAGTCCCTGGAGCAGGGGTACTGCTGGACTAGTCATGCCTTTTGAAAGGGTAGTGCTACAGTTGGCTGTGAGCACAAAAAATTATGTGTCCTCCAAGAAGAAAATTAAGGACCAATCACAACCAAATTTACCACAGCGGCTGAGGATATAAAGGCCTGAGCTGAAATAAAAGCACATCTAACACAGCAAAACTGGACCACATGCAACATTTTCTGGTTAGTATATACAATTGAGAAACATCAGAGAGCAAGAAATCTGGGTTGACAAAGCAAGTAAATAATTTGTCAAAGAGAAGAACCTGCCCCGTGTTATACCCATGTATGGATATAATTGACCACATTTCATCTTAGGAGAAAAGAAAAGTTGTGGCCAGCTTCAAAGGGAACTGAACAAAAGTATTCTAATGATTAATGAATTAGCATCGTTGAAGTAAACGAGCTATTCTGAATGCCTGCCCAGAGGCAGTCATGGGAAAGTTTCCAGAACTATTGTCATTTTTCCTGGAACTCATTGACTTTAAGGACTCCACAGCTGCAAGAATTGTGTGAGCATTTCAAGACTGTCATTTTCACCACCGATTTTCTGAAAAATTCTTCCTGAACTGATTTTTATTGGTTTCAGCTGGGGAATCCATTGCACCCAGCCAGGAAATGCCACATGCCTCCTAAGCTACTGCTCTATTCTTCTTGCACTGATGCTATCAGGGACTCAAATTCACTGCAGGGAGAATGCTGGGGGCCAAATTTGCCCTCTGATGTATGCACACAGCTCCCATAGAGCTAATGCAGAATTTTTTCGTCTTTGATGCCTCTTATAAAGAAGCCTGGAAGTATTGCATTAGAACAGGGAGTTCACACTATTGGTGGTCCCCATTGTCATTAACACAGTTAGTGGCGTTCCAGTGAAAAATGCAGAACAACTCTTTTGTTTGTTTGTTTTATAAGCAGATCTTCCAGGGTGGGATCCGGCGTGCTCGAATCCTGCCAAAGACGAAACTTCAGTCTCTAAAATCTACGTAAACCAAGAGTGATCCATTCTGCCTTCTTTTGGGAACTGTCTAATCTTTTAGGCACTCAGATAAATCAGGCATTCTCCTCCTCTTCCTGAAAACTCTACAGGCAACTAATTCACAGCTCCATGCTCAACAAGGCCAACTGAGCACATTCCCAAAAGGAGTTAGGGAGGGTATCTCACTCCTGTTCCCACTCTTACTCTCAGCCACACTAAGCCATCCTTTCTGTTATGCTAACTGTGATGCTCACGGGACCCTTGGTGTGGCAGTTTAACTCACTGCATAGCAGAAAATCATCCACTTCTTTGCAGGGCTTGTTTTCTGCTACTACAAGTGAGTTGGAGCAGCTCCCAGAGGGTCTCAGTCCCACAGCCAGCCCTATGTGGTTGCACATGCAGACTGGAAGTGTGAAGAAGACCACTTTGACAGCATTTTTGGCTCATGAAACTGGTTGCTCGATTGCCAGTTCATGTTCAGAAGGTCCATTTCTAGGGAGAGAGAAGCTCTAAGTCATCTGCTGCAACTTGCAAGCAGCAAACTACTCCAGATCTACCCCTACCCTCAGCAAAATCTGCATAACTAAGTAAGGCCAAGACTACAGCTACTGTGAATCACTGATTCTTGAAAAACCTACATCAGGCAAATTTGTTCAGTTGACTTGGCTTTTCTTTGATACAGTTTGGATTTTTTTTCTGTGAAGTCTAATAAAGACAGACAAATTAGAGCAAATCGTTAAAGTGAATTAAATACATATAAACATAATTTCACATTGAAGGAAACATAAGTGAAGACATGTAACTTGGAGCAGAACTGAAATCCACGCCCAGCAGCTGCAGCCAGTTCACCTCCTCCTTCCCGCAGGAGCACACACCCCGGGTGTGCTGCTCTGTGGAACTGCTCTGGTCCTCTGTCCAGACTCCCAGCTTCAGCAGAGCTTTGATCACAGCTCCTTCCTGAATGCATTCTTGTGTGCTGGAGCAGCCATGTGAGGGGCCTGGATGGGACTGAGTGCTGAGAGCCACAACAGAAACTCATTTAGTTTGATGTGACAAAACTGCTCCTCAGACAAATGCTCCGTGGTGGTCCCATGGTAGGAACATGTGTAGAAGGCCTTGCTGAAGTAATAATACTGAAGTAATTTCATGCCTCCACCCACTTCCAGGCCTTGAAAATTTGTCATCCTCAACTGGTATAAATGGATGCAGCTTTTCTGAATTCAGTGAAGCCATGGTAATTTACTGAGGGTTCAGATTTACTGAGAGTCTGGTCTTCATGGTCTTACAGTAAACTACCATAATGAGCTTTATTCTGAGTCCTATTTATAAATAAAAGCTTGTTCTTCGTAAGTTCAACCTGTCTCAAGTCACAAAAAATGCTCAATTTTTTCTAGCTTCTGATTAGAGAATAGCCTTACAGACTACATGTGTAAGTATCTAAATATTTAAACTCTATCTCACAAAATTAAGGTCCAAGTTCTGTAGGAGATATCCTATAAAAGAATTCTTTCCCAGGTCTACAATGACACTTCAGATGAATCTGATATCCTAAGACTACAAAGAAGAAATACTAACACCTAAAGCAAGTAAATCAATGTGTGCACTTTTACGATACTTTCTGTAGTTATTTGCATACCTGCATTCAAGTTCTTAAGAGCTTATTTGTTAAGCAACACCATCACTTGCATAACTGTTATTTTGGCACTATACTAAATGACTGACAGCATTTTATCCAGTAATTTTTCAAGCACATAGAAGGTCTAGATTCCCAGGAGCACCAGTGGTACAAAAGAAAGAGACTCCTCTGCCATCAAAAGAATGCAGCCATTAATCCATCAGGAGTCTTGAGCAGAAGGACTCACAAATGAGCTTAGACCAGATTTGGGTGCAACAGAAAAGGTTCCAGAGAGCTAGATATGACACATAGGCTGAAATTGCAAATAGCTTTGCCTCTCTGCAAGGAGGGGCCAATATAATCCCATATCTTGCTTGCAAATCTGGTGTTCAAACAACCATCTGAAATTCCGAAATCAATGCAGAATGTTAAAACTGTTAAGCTGTTGAAGTCTGATGGGATGCATTCAGTGGGGCCAGTTCTCTAGTAGCTGGATATGAACTGAAATTCATTGAAACTATGGTCTCTTCCAGTCCAAGCCATTCTGTGTTTCTATGAAACACTGTTTAACAGCTATTTTATTTAATGAAGTACAATCACAACCAGGTTTTACATTTTGCTAAGGCCAACGGAAAAAGTTAGAGCATTAGATAACTTCATTGCCTGCTTAGAACGCAACATTTCACACTGGAGCAGGATGGAAATCACATAGATCACTTCCAGGCATGCAGATTTGTTCTTATAAGATCTCTCAGACTCAAGCTAATTTTAGAATTAAAAAACTCTGCTTCAAACTACCCAGCAGTTCAAAAGTTCCAGTGACAAACTTCTACTCTCTTCTTTCATATTTCACATACCCTTTCAAGTCCTTCTCTATTCCACTGTCAAGTTCTGTTAGCATCACCACACTGAGAAAGAGACTGGAAACAAACCACAAGAAAACCTGTCTTGCTAAAATAAACCTGATTTTTCTTTTAATGTGAGATGACTAACTAGCATTAAGAAAACTAGCATTTTACTTTAGTTTAGTGAATTTTGGATAGAAACTTGGTTTTCAATTTTGTTTTTCAAATTTCTGTTTATACTTTCAAAGTCAAATGGATTTAGGCTTGTGTTTTGACTTCTTCTGCAGGTTTTTTCCTCAGTGACCCACCATTCCACTATCTTTCCTCAGAACCTAAGCTTCCTGTTAACAAAGAACAATATATTTGCACACTGGCTTGCTAACATAATGAGCATAGTTTTGAACCAGGACTGCTGGACACTTGAACTTGAAGTTCTTAGGGAATGGTTAAATGAGGGCAGCCACAGGAGGGGCTTAAAATAATTAAAGGTAAATTTGTACTACAGTTATAGAGGCTAAAGGACAATGGTGGGCAAGGAACCATCTCTTTTCCATGAACCAGTTAAGGGAAAAAGATGGTTGAGCCCAAGGTCTTATTGCAATATTTCATCAGCAGTGGGTGATATATAGAACTGGCATATTTAGAGAAGGTTACAGTTTGTTCAGTGGAAAGGAAAAATCTGACATACTAATCATGCATACACTTTCTCTGATGTCCAAACAGAGAGAGGCTTGCTGCTTTAAGATCTTTGGACAATTTTAAAAGGGCTAGAAGACTATTGGGACTGTCTTGGATTAGAACACAGCACAATATCACATTGGGAAATTCACATGGCAAAGCTTGTGACGGTTGCAACAAAAATGACCTCAAGTGTATAATTTGGTGTTTTGAATTTCCCAACCTATAGCTGAAAAAAAGACTATTACAAGGCCTGTTCAAGTTGGCCAAATATTCAAACTCTTTTATAGTCAGTGAACAGAGAGAAATATTTGACAAGAACTATTAATCCTAGTCAGAGATTCTAAATGGAGTCAAACAATCTTGGGAGTGCTCCTATCCACTGCCTGAAGAGACAGCCTGGACATCTGGTCTGCATATCCAATGTCTAGATATGTAGGATACATGAGCTGACTCCTTCCCAGCAAGTTCTTGAAATGTATCTGTCCTGGAGCAAAAAGGACAGAACTTGCCTGGACTCTGCTCTAACAGAGAGGAATGGGGTGGAAAGTAGAAGCGGGTATGTGATTGGATTTTTAGAAAACAAAGTGGCAAAGAGCAAAAAAGACAATGGAATTTAGGAAAACAGCTATCAAGAAATGCCATTTTAACAGGTTAGGGGGGAAAAGAGTCCAGTTCTTTAAAGAAGCAGCAATGAGGGTACTGTCAAAAAGCAGTAATCTTCCAATCCATGTCTCATTGTCAGATGGTGGCACAGCACTTCACAAAAGATGCCAGCTCTTGTGGGGAGTCTGAAGATGTCTAGAAATACAAGGAAAATTAGGAATTGCTGAAAGAACTCAGAATATTTAAGTCTAGGGGGGAAAAAAACCCAGACTGATTTACAAAATTGGGATAATACTCTAAAAATAGAGTAGTGCAACATGAAGGAGATTAACCATTTAGAATGAACATGTCTGATTTTGAATTGGTAAAAAATGCTCTGAACTTACAGCAAAAGAGGTTCAGGTTGACATTAGAGACTTCTTTCTCTAGCAAGACTAGGGAGGTGGTGCAGTGGAAACTCAACAGTCCCAATCTATTAACAGAGTTTTATGAACAACTTTCATCAGTGCCGGCAATAAATGTAGATAATTGCCTTGGAGTAAGTGGTGGAGTAGATGAGCTCAGTCATTTCCTAAAGCAGACTCCAGTAAAGCTAATTTTAGCCTAGAGATGCTAATTCCTCTTGGCTCTCTCCACAGTTAGTCAAGAGCAGCTTCTACAGATGCAGACACAGAACAGAACTCTCCCCACTGGCCTAACATGAATAACCCCAGTTTTCCCCCAAAGCTAAGGGCACCCATCCTGGTCCCTTCCTGCCACATCTGCCACAAATAGTTTTGTGCTCCTTTCAATCCACTCACAGTCTTCTCTTCCTGATCTTTTCAAATATCAGACCTCAGCCTGTGAAACCCAAAAAGATTCCCATACTTTCTCACTGTTATCCTTGTTCCTTATGTCTCAGTTTTGAAGAAATATAATTTATCAAGAATTCCTACAAAACAGATTAGACTGGCAGGGTTGTGTATGAGAAATGCTTCGGTCTGAGTTACAGTCAGGTCTGTTTTTCAGGAACTGCAATTATGATATCACAAGTGTCCTTTGTCTCAAATTTTTGTAATCAACACTAATCATCAGATATTGGTGCTCTCTGGAATATTCCCGCAGGTTTGAAAAGTAGTCACAAGTCAGCAATCATTCTTAAATACTTGCACGAGAAAAAAAGTGACCTCTTTGCCTTCCAAGAAAACTTCATAGCGCCTTCAAAATTAACTGTAGTTTAGTAGGGCATATTGCCCAATAGTGAAAACAAAACAAAAACATAATCCCTGACACACAGAGGTCAACAGCAACACCAGGCTCACAGTCACTCTCAGGTTTCTGCCAGGGATAGGGTTCAAGTTCCTGCACACACAGGTTATGTGCAGGTTCAGTGACCACAGAACTTGCCCTTGAGCCACGCACTTTCCTCAGGATAAGCTGGCTGCAGAGTGCTCCACCCTGTCCTGTCCTGTGCAGATGCTTCAGTCTGGGTTTCATGGGCAGGACTGACAAGTGACACTGATCACTCAGGGTGAGACCACAGCCATTTCAATCTCAGAGGCACACATGCAAACCCCACACTGTGCTAATTCTAGGAACAAGGCAAAAAAAGCCTTTGCACCCAAAACATTTTATGAATTGCTTTTGCTTGCCAGGAAACACTTGGGGACCCCTTGGTCAAGCAACCTTCAGTTCAGAAATCAAGATTATATCTAAAGCCTCAGGAGATAAAGCATAGTACAAGATAATCCAGAAACATGCAGGTTTCAAAACGATTAGAAGAGTAAACACTTAAATCTCAAATACTGCTCAGCCCTTAACATTTCGGTCTGCTAACCCCAGTGTTATTCAGCTGCAGATCCTCTCTATCACTTGCTGCTGTCTTATGAGCTACATACTGGGAAACCCTGGGTGAGTGACAGCAGATGATGTGGCAAGACAAGGCCACAGCCCAGCATTGGCACAGGCAGCATAGCCTTGGCACTGAACCCACCTAATCCACCCTTACATTCCCACTAGCCAGCTGCAGGATAAGAAGGGCTGTGGATAACTGCTGGGGGCTGTAACAATAGAACTGTAGAATCATTAGACCTCCACAATCATCAAGTCCAACCTTTGGCTGAACACCCCCTTGTCAACTAAACCACAGCACTAAATGCCATGTTCAGCTGTTTCTTGAGCACTCCCAGGGATGGTGAAGCACTTCCAGGTGATAGCTGTTTCTCCATCACTTCCCTGAGCAGCCAATGCATCGCTCCTCAGGGAAGTGACAACACTGTCACATGGCTGTGACAACATTTTCCACCAAGAAACTCATCCTGATGTCAAATCTAATGGTTTGGAAGGAAGCAAAAGTTATGTTTCCATTGTCAAAAAGGTCCATAGGTCACAGCTTCTTCCTTGGGAGATACTGAGCAGTATGAAGCCAAAGCAGAGCACTGGGCTGAAGTGTTGTTGGCAGGAGAGACTTGAGGCTTGGCAGAGGAACCCAGCTATTCAAGAACTGCGAAGGGAGTAGAGTGAATGAGCAGCTACAAACTCATCCACACAAGAACACTGAATCTGAATTAGATACCATGAAAAGGTAAAACCACATTATCTGTTGAGAATCTGACAATCCTACTAGGTCATAAGGGGAAAAAAGCCTGAAAATGGCAGAGAGAGCACATGCACTGCTCTCTGTGAAAACCAGAATCAGAGACACAAATGATAGTTTGCTTAAAGTAACCAGACAATGGCCAGAGAGTAAGAACTTGCTAAGAGAGAAAAGCAGAGCATCGCTTGGTGAGAAGGTACAGTCAATGGCCATTTCTGTAAGTACCAGAACTAAGGCTCAAATATGATGCAAAATGCAAGAGATTAATTAAAAGGTCCCTTTAGCTGCACCCCCAGCTGGAAAAGGGACACTGTTCAAGAAAAATGAGCCAATCAGTAATCAGTTAATAGGTACAAAATCAGTAAATAGGTACAAAACTTACTAAGAAAAGTAAACAAACCAGGAAATATAATTCATGTTCAAGAAAAATGAGCAATCAGTAAATAGGTACAAAACTTATTAAGAAAAGTAAACAAACCAGGAAATATCATTCAACAGACACACTTGCTTTATTTTTCAGCTCATTGAATTGAACACACTTAAACAAGTTTATGATAAATATTAAGACCCATGCTGCCTAAGAAAAGCAACAATGTATTAACATAAGCCATGCCAACTGAATACTGAATGCACCATAGGAATGCTATTGAATAAGAAAGAATAAGAAATATTGAATGCCTGGAGATTATTATCTTGATGATGCCTCTATTATTCATGTCATAACCAGAGCTCAGCACTCCTACAGAGTAGCCCCACATAGCTTCCAGAAAACTCCTGTTGCTTTTCTATTCTGAATGGTAAAATTTTGTTTTGAGGTTTTAAAAAGAAAGGACAGAAGATAGGTCTTGGTGAGGTGCATGATCAGTCATTGACTCTTCTGGGAAATATTCACCGTATTTATGATTTTAAAACAAAATTTCTTTGAAGTATTTTCAGGCGTTGCTTTACAGTTTTCCACACATAAATTTTGGATAAAAATAGCAGCAGATTCAAACACTCTGCTGGCATTTCCAGTAGTCCATAGTCATCAAACTGGCAGCTGTACGGCACCAGCAACACCACCTGTAATTTAAGAGGTATACGTAAATAGTCAAGGGTGTAAAAACAGGCTGTCAGCTTTCCTGAATATGAATGCTACAGAGCAAAGTGTGCAGTCCCTTTTCTCAGGTGATTCAGATTTATAATGAACAAATTTCTTATGAATCCTCACCAAGTATGCAGACAACTGAATGTTAGCCAAAGATCCAGCACAAAGGTAGGTTGAAGCACAGGAAGAGAAGTGTAATAGTAGCAATATATAATTTATTCCAGTATCCCAGTTACACTTGTATCTGCTTTCATCTCCACCCAGATATTTTCCTGCACCCTATAAAGAAATGCCAAGCACATTCCTAATCTGGTGTTGAGTGTAATCCGACATTTGGAAAAGTTTGGTAACTGGAAGGTGAGGTCACATACACCCCTGAGAGAATCTGGATACTTCAAAGGATGAAGTTACCAAGAAAGCAGAAATTATTTTTGCAACCTGCACCACAATACTAAGATTACATCTTTCTCCGTTATTACTGGATGGAAAATAATCCTTATTCAAACACTGTTCTTCGAAGACAGCCAGAGGTTATAGGCAGATAGCAGGGCCTTTTCACTTAAAAAAAAGCATGAAAAATTATTTTTTAAATACTGGTTACATTTCTAAAAGAGAAGGAGGAAATGTTTGCCATACAATACACCAAATAATGAGCAACATAGGAGGGTGAGAATGGCTGTGTATGATGGCAGAGTAGCCCAGCTTTCAGTGGGATCACAAAAATTCCAGTAGAACTCCTGGTTCCCCTTGTCCTGGCTGCGCCAGAGCAGCAATAGTGCTGTGGTCCTCACCTCTGACCCACCAGGCTCCAGCTGTCCTTTCCCTGTATGCAGACTTCTGTAGCCCCCTGACACGGGGGCTTCTGGTGCCTCAGTTTTCAGTTTGCTCAGCACATTTCACATGCACTTCATGCTCTTCCTTGCCAGCGCCTCACAGCACCATGGGCATTCCTCAGGCCTCCTCAGGCCCTTTCCCACCAGAAGTCAGCTCCACACAGACTCCCTCAGCCTTTCTTACCTTTGCCTGTCTACCAGCCTTTGTGAAAGATCCCTATCCCACTTGATAAGAGTAAATCATTAAGTCATCACCATTTCTAGCCAATCTTTTACTAGAGATCAGATCACCTCCCCTGCTGTTCCACAGCTTCATTTCCATTCCTGTCTTCCCTGCTCACAATTTCTTTTGTACAGCAGACAGCTTCAAACCTCATTTCTACCATCTGGAAGACAAGACAGCATGCTTTGAAGAGTTCCCCTCCACCATATTTAATCCAAATCCTTTAGCCTTGTGGGGATGAGTTGGTTTTGTCAGTAATATGAGTAATAAGAGCACAAACACAATTGCTAACTGAGCCAAGCTGTTTCTGAGCTTTCCTCAGTAAAATTCCTGTTCTAAATCACAGCTCCCTGTGTTTTAAGAAATAATTGCTCTCCCAACTCCATCTGCCTTAAAACCAGAATGGAGTCAGTGTCTTTTACCTGACTCCAAATAAGCAAGAGAGATGCAGGAACCAGAAATTTAGCTAACAAGAGGGATTGAAAAGATCAGCAGTGCTAGCTTGCTATAGTTCTAATAAATGAGAACAGTCCAATCAATAATGGCCTTTTTAATTTTTCTTTCAGTTCTATTTAGTAGATGAGAAATTCCTTTCAAGAAAGATATTCTTATTTTCTGGTTTGGTATTGGACCCCCTGGCTAATACTTTTCTTTAAATTCTGTGGCCTATTTGCCTTCGTTCCTGAAGATCTTTTTTTCTCTTTTTCAAAGCCCATGAAAGCTCTTATTAAGCGCTCATCAGAACACACACATCAGTTCTTGTGTGCTGCCTTCTAGCAGAATGCTTTTAATTGGAAGGAAAACCCGGCCTCCTGCTAGGTTTGGGTGGGCTGCAATTAGTTCCATACTAGTTAGTTTTTCCAGAAAGTCATATAACTCTTCTACACAGGCATTCCCACTCTGGACCAGCTGCAAACAATATGCTGAGTCAGAAAAAAAAAGAAAAAAAAAAAGCAGCAGAAGGAATTTTTCGTTGAATTAAGAATCCATGCTGTCCTCAAATCTTAAAAATATGTGTTGTATTCCATTTGCCTTGGAAGATACCCACTCTGATCATGACAGTTCCTGGCACTCACATGGGACCCGTGTGCCTGCAGTGATACTGCAAATTCCCCCACTGCATCAAGGCTTTGGACTCTGTGAGCCAGGGACAACACCTTGCAAGCTAAAGGTGTGGGCCTGTATGAGGAGCAAGATACAAATGTTCCTTTATGCCTGAACCACACTGCTCAGTGAAAAAAAAAAAAAAAAAAAAAAAAAAAAGTCTTCATTACTTGCAAGGAAATCAAAAATCCACTGCTCTACTAGTAAGTCGCAGTGACTGAAGCCAGGAGAGAAGTGTACTGAACATCTGAATTTTGGCAAATTCAGATGCAAATGAAAGTTGGAGGAAACCTTTTTTCAGGGTACTTCTGGTTTATTTGAAGCCAACAAAGCATGAAATGGTCTTAGCAGTTTGTTATTTTTTGATGTAATGTGAGGATCCAGAATCTCTTGACAAGTAGAGTAGAAGCTCAAGTTTCAGTTCGTTGATTGGTGGTTTTCTGGATTCGTCCAAGAAATGTATTCAAACAGCATGTGCAGCAGAAACTGTTGTCGTCATGAATGTTCAATGGCAAACATCTGAAAATGGACATCAGATAATGAAAACAACAGTTAAGTAAATAATCATTTTCATTTCCAAAGACAATTGTTAGAATTGGGATATGTTTTATCCTTTCACATGCACCAAGGTGCGTGCTAGGATTTTTCTATGTTCTAACAGAAAACCATGAGTTGCAGGCACATTCAGAGCCTTTACTAGACCTAAGAAACACTTACGTTGAGACCCATTAATTTTGTGGGGTTTCACATCCATGGCTTGGATCAGCACAGTTGGTCCTCTAACACAACAACTACTGCATAAAAATTCAAAATAGTCAGCCCATATTTAGGTTATTCTTTCACAAGCTTCTCTTGGTAGTAGTAAAAGACACCAGGTAAATTTTCCATTGTTAACTGTAAGTAAAAGGAATGTGTCACATTTTACTTCACATGGGAAGTGAAAAAAGAAATCTTTATTTGAACTTTTTCCTTTACAGTTGTAGTGATTTAGTATGAAAAACATGATTTAGTATGAAAATAAAAAACTTTTGGAGGTATTTGCTGTGGGAAATTGAAAATTTCCAGTGGAAATGAAGTAACACCATAAAAAATCGGCATTAACAAAACAGTATTTTTGGTAAGAAAATCTTCTGCACTAAATACTGTGGCCAAGAGTAATTACAATTTATCCAAAAGCCTGAGAGACCTACAATGGATTTTTGGAACCTTTTAAATATCCCACCTAGTGCAGTAATAATGCTGCACAGTGAGAGCGTGAAAATATTATAGTGAAAGGTTTGTATCCCAGCAGCACCTGAATATAAACAACATGTTTGTTTAACTGACAACAGCTTTTTCCATACACGATTTTAAATTTGCAGAAAACTATAAATAGATAGCACTTTCACTGAAAGTATTAAATTAACCAACTGGGTACTGGACTCCGTAATGTGGAGCAATGTGGAGTGATAATGAACACCATGTGTGTGTGATAATGGGGGTTGTAGAAAATAGATCTGGCCAGCTGAGTGAAAAGGAAATGCTAAAAAGGAAAAAATCTGAAGTCCAAGCCAAAACAAGTGACCTAGTGGAGCAAGTAAAGGTTTGTATTTGGGGCAGGCTAGAGGCCTGAGAGAGATCAGCAATTCAGCAGGGTATTTTTAAGCACATGCTCAAGGCCCTCCTTATTCGGCAGGAAACTTAAGCATATGCTCAGAGGTTAAGCATCAGCTAAAGTCTCATTGATGTCAATGGGTCTTAAACACATGCCTAGAGATACATATGTGCTGAAGTGCTTTTACAAATAAGAATGGACTGGGGATCAGGGCCTCAGTCCCCTGGTATTCCATAGCAGGCTAACCCTGCAACCTCCTGGCTTTCCAAATTCTTCGGAGTAGATCTCATTTATTATACACACAGGACCAGACTTAAGCGTTAAGAACTTGCATTACTGTACATAACTGCCATTGGCCCTTCGGTACTGAAATAAATAGGAAAGTACAGCTACATTTATAAAACACCAGTAATTTCTACTGCTATGTGTCCAAAGAATTCTCTTAATGATAACAATGAAAGCATAAAATAAGCAGAAAGGCAAGTTTTGAGCAGGTCGTTTAGTCTTTCCAAGACTGATGTAAGATTTCCACAATAATGTATTTAAAGATAAAACTGCATCTTAACTGGAAACTGACTTTGAGTAATTTATTTTGAAAGAGCACATGGTGCTCTTAATTTTAGTGCAACCAATGGATCTGTATTTCCTTATGACCTTCTGTGCCTGATTAGTCACAGATAAGTCCCCTTATCAACCCAGAGCTGAATGGACATCACTGCAACAACAGAATAGTCACTTTGGCAATTCAACTTCGTGTAGGCAAACTGCAAAGCATTAATCTGCCATTATACAAATTTAGAAATCCACAACAATTATTCTCTGAATCTCAGATGGCAGGTTAACATTATGAAAAAAGTCTCCAAAAATTTTAGGTAAGTTATGTCAGACAGAAGTATGGCTTATCCTTCTTTAAAACTGCATGAAAATATACCATAAAGTGGCACAGGGAAATCTATGGTCAGGTTACTAATGATATTAAATATTTTTTCCATGATGTTAGTACAGAATTTGAAATTATCAGTGGAAATCCTTCCTGTGCATTTCAGTGAACCTGAACAACCACTTGGTCTTTGCAATTTGTAACTCTCCAAGGACAAATATGTGGCAGAGGAAATGGTAATAAAGATGCACTGCAGGGCCAGTTGAAAACTACTTTAGATGGATTCTGTAAATGATGGCCCATTTTAAAACACCCTTAATGCAACAGGAGCAAACTGGGGTGTATTTGAGTATCAGGACTCTGCCAGAGTACTGCTGTGTGCAAGCACTGCATTCCTTTTCTCTAGTGATGCCACAGAAACAATTATAGCAAAAAGCTGACTTAAACAAACAAACAAACAAACAAAGATATCTTCAATAAAATTTATAAAGAAAATCTATTATTTACATGTGTGTTTTCCTTCTGTCAGAGGACTAATGTCTTTAACTGGAGAGCATTACAGTTTGGCATTTCCTGCAAATGCACTGAGGAAAAGCCACAGCAATATAGTATTCCTTCCATAGATGTTAATGCTTAAAGACTCACAGAAGTGGCTAATGTTCAATTTCTGGTTAACATTTGATTACTTTCTTGCTTTGTTTTTCCAGATGAAGACAACCTGGTGAAAGCATTCCCACATTCCTCTTTGCACTTCTGCTATGACAAAACTTAGCTGATGTAGGCAAATTCAAGTTCCAAAAGCATATATCTTAGTCCAATTTTGTTTCAAGTTTCTGCCTCTTTATTAACTAGGGAAGAGCACCTCTTCCTTCTTGCCCAAAAAAGCTGCTGGTTATCATTCCCATCCCTCCGGTCGGTCGAGTAACACATGATGCTAGCCTAGTATAAATAGGAAACAGGTTCCTATGGAATCTGAAATACTGTTTGTACATCCTACCACTGACCACAGCGGAACAATGGTGTGCCAATGACAGAGAAAAAAAATAACTCTATTTGCTTGCTCTTTCTGTGCCTCTGTCTGAAATATACCTAACTCCAAAGCTATTATTTATAGTTATGAGGTGACAACTGAGAGCTAGCAGTCTGCTGAGTGAAAAAATGTTTGCATTTATTCTTTCTAGAGATATCCTATATACGCACACATATGCATGTGCAGCAGCTATTCATACATACTGGATAGGGAGAAATACCTAATCAACTACAGTGCTTACTCAGTGCTATAAGAGAAAAGTAAAGAAAAGTTCTTTATTTTGTGTGAATTAAGTGGCAGAACTTCATTTTTTATGATTATTCAAAATGAAGTTAATTTTAATCAAAGCCTACAGCTACACTGGCATTGTTTAAAACACTGAGAAGCAGTGTTGTAAATTTTCTGTGAACACTTCTGGATATCAATTTTATTAAAAAATCACCTCTTTGGAGTTGCAATATGTTGGAACTTGCAAATATGTGGGGTTTTTTAAGTCAATCTTGGACAAAAAGGTTGGACAGGATAGACATTAGGAGGAATTTCTTCACAGAAATTATTGTCAAGCCTTGCAACAGGCTGCCCAGGGAGGTGCTGGAGTCTCCATCCCTGGAAGTTTCTAAGAACAGACTGGACATAGCACTTGGTTCCATGGTCTAGTTGACGTGGGGGTGTTTCGCCAAATATTGGACTCAGTGATCTCAGAGATCTTTTCCAGCCTAATCGGAGGTTTTCTCTAACCGAATTGATTCTGTGATTTTGTGAAAAAAAAATTTACATTGTTCACACAATCACCAAAATGCTGATGTTGGAGGGGTCTTCTGGAAGTCATCTAGTTCAGCTGCCTGTCTGCAGGGCTATCACCAGCACCAGACCAAGACACCCACGGTTTTCCTTAGTCAAGTCCCCAAAACCTTTAGGGATAGATATTCTGCCTCTTCTTTGGGCACCCTGCTCCAATCATCCATACTCCTAGCCTCCATTCTAACTTCCACAGTCACAATTTTATGTTGTGACCCCTTTTTGGCCACTTGAAACTGTGAAGAAGGGTTTACCTCCATCATCTCCATAGCTTGCCTTCAAGCATCTCCAGACTGACCATAGCTGCTTCTTCATCAGGGTATACAAGCACAGCAACCTTCACCTTTCTGTAAAAGGTACCCTCCAGGCTTCTGGTCACCTTGGTAGCCCTCCACTTTTCCCTCTCCAGCATCTCTACACTCCCAATGTTCCAGCCAACCTCACACATCACTTCTGTAGTTATGACAGATAGGATGAGCTCAGCTGCATCGGGGTTGTTTGGAAGGCTGTCACTGAACAAGCCTTTTATTCTGCTTGGGATTTATGGTACAGCCTTTGACAGGCCCAGCTGAGGCAGTCTATGACACCAGTGCCCCAGGCTGTGCCTTTTCCCAATTCCAGAGGTGACCACCCCTAGCTCAGAGACGGCAGAAAATGTTGTGCCCCAACAGCCCTCTTCTGTTAGCTGTGCTCTGGGGACAGACAGCACAGGGGGCAGATCATGAGGCCTGTAAAGGCTGCTATCACCGCACCTAAATCCCTCGCAGGTCATTTCCAGGTGGACTTTGCTTCTGAATTTCAAACCATGTCTTTATTCCTGGATCATTTTTCTCCATGAATGGGTCATTTCAAGGAAATATAAAAAACAGTTCAATGATCAGATCCAGTCTCATGACCGCTGCCCTTGATTTAAGAGGAGCAGAAATCCCCTGCACAACTCTTTCCAGCAGAAAAGCATTTAATAAATCTTGTGAAAGTGTGAGATAAATATGGGGGGGAAGGAGGCACTGATAAGAGAAATACTTTCAAAATAGACAGCAACAACAGACAGTTGAAAGTAATTTTCTAGCCAAGTAATTACAAGACTTCTCTGTCATAATTTCCCACGGAGGAAAAAAGTCAAAAACAAATAGGTAGTAATCTGCTAGTCTGAACCACAGAAAATCTGTTGTACTGTCCTCCTAAGGGAAGGTTAGAACTTACGTCAAAATAGGAGGTCTGTGTTTTTCTAATCACACAGAACTTGCAGTCTCCACCAGTTTTTGGTCCCTCCCCTGATTACATGGATTGTGGTGGATACTACTCCTCTCATGAGCAGTGCCTCTCATGACTGTGGCCTCTTCAGCAGTTCAGCTGCGTACTACCCTCCTTGAGGTGGGAAAAACAACTACTGAACAGAAGAACTACATTCTAATAGCTGTGATTACACCCAAATCTCAGTTTTCAGCATGTTAGGACGTTCCGTCCATGTTTCCTACAGAGCAAAGCTAACTCCACTTCCCTATTCCTTTAGGTATCTCCCTGCTCAATGCCTTGTTTATGGTCTCTGGGCTGCTTTCCAGAAGCCATCAAAGCTGCCTGGCTCTCCCCACATGCTAGGAAGAGGGGATGAGGTGGGATTTAGGTTATCTGACCATGGCCTGAAGCAGAGAGTCCAAGTATCCTACCAGCAGGTGACAATTGCTTGGCTCTCCTCACCTTAGCCATCATGCATGCTTGATCCAGGCCAAATCCCACCCAGGCCAGAGGCTATCCATTCCTACATGCTTCCAGTCAGCCTTTGGGAGCTCAGGGTATACACACACACGCTCCTCAGGCAGTTCCCTGTGAGTGTGCCAGGCCATTAAAAATGTTTCTTGTTCCCAGCTTGGAAATATTTGACCGGTTGAAGAGAAATATACTTTTGGCATGTACTCCCAACCCACACTTTGTTTTCATATTCTTTGCTATCAGTAAAGACATTTTAATATGCCACAAAAAAAGTTCTGGATGAATTTGCTCTGTTAAAAGTATTTCTGTATCTACACCATAAACAGAAACAGAGCTGACTCAACAGCAACACTTCCTAAAAGCCCAAAACTCAACAGCAAGTTACGTACAGGAAACAAGATAGTTTTAGACATAAAAAGCAAACTCTAATCTCATATTGGGTATTTCTGTCATCTATATGAGACAGTAATAAGTAACCAGACCTCTGTCATGTTTTTTTCTCAATGCTTTAGGATGCAAATTAGTTCTAGAGAAGTAATGAGCCTATTTTGACAATATGAAGGAGACATCTTTCCCTTTTGCACTCCAGAAAACCACCTCTGAAGATGCCTACACTTTCTTTCCAGACATCAACTGACACAGAACAGCAGTGGCAAAGGCCAGAAAATTCTCTCCAGAACTCTCCAGAAGACACAGTGATGGGATGGGATTTGGGATTTTGAGTCAAGCTAGATGTCAGCTCAATTTGTACCATCACAGCAGCACGGAGAAATTGCAACACTGAAACCAGTGGATCAGCCATGTGAGCAATGCCTGCTCTGTCAGATCCCTCTATGAAGTCTGGACCGGGGTACAAAGGAGACCATGTATAACCAATTGCATGAAGCTGCATATTCTCAAGGAATAAAACTAGTACCCTGGGGGGCTGAGGCTGGAAATAAAAAAACAACATTTGACAGGTTCCTCCCCCCCCTTTTATGCCTGTCTTAGGGTTAGAGATGTCATCAGGTAACCCCTTTCTCACTGGAAAGGGAAAAAGAAAAGTTCTGGTAGCTGATTTTTTGGTTTTGTGAACATTTTGTTCAAAACTCCTGAAATTGTTTTCAAGAAGCAGAAATTGTTTTCAAGCTTTTGCTTTGCAGGGGAAAAAAGTCTTCCCCTTCAAAGAGAGGAGAAGTGCATTTAAAAAAAATGCATACTTTAGGAATGTTTCTCACAGGAAAAAAAGGACACATCCAAAAGGACATATAAGGCAAAATTCACAGGGGTATAAGATCATTATAAAGGAAATATTAAAGCTTACCAAACTTTTCTTCTAATCACAGAGCTAACCTGTCTCACTTCTCTCACACAGGACCAGACAAGCTGCTCCCAGGTGAATGTCAGTAAGAACAGACCCCACTACAGCAGACTTGGTATCTTGACCCAGACTAACACTCTTACATGGACACTAAGGACATTGCTAAAGAAACACAGGCCCTATTGTTAATCATTGCTTTTAGCAAACTTCCCTCACAGCCTGAGCTAAGCACCATATTAAATTGTGAAGAAATCACTAGAACTACTATGCTGCAAGTGACTTTTAAATCAAGTGCATCAGTTATACGATATTTAGCACTGTGCTGTAAAGGGTGGTAAATGGAGGTGTCATAAATATCTGCCTTTATCATCTGTTGACTCATAATCCAGATGCCAATGGGATATAAATCATGTAAAGCATGTTTCCAGATTAGGAAAGTCTGGCTGTTCACTATTGTTCTAGCAAACCACATTATTTCTTTGTAGGATCAGGAGTGCCCTCTGATGGATAGCAGCTATTACTGGGAAGTAAGAGTTGACTGGAAAGCGACACATCCTAAATTGTGTATGCAATACAAGATATTCTCACTTTCTGCACTATGCATGTCTTCTGTATGCTTAACTACCAACTTTTTAAAAATAACCAACTTTTTTTTTTTTTTTTTTGGAAATAACTTTTTGCATATTTCTCTTTCCATCATTTGTATTAGTACTAGGAATGCAATCAGGGCATTGCATATGCATACATCAAGTTGTAAAATAAATAAACTGAAAGAAACTTAAGACATAAACTACAAAATTTGTGTAACAAGCTCTGAGAAAGGTCTTTAAAGGCTCCAACAAATTCAGACACCTGAGAATTCAAATATTCAACTGAATATAAAAAAAAATATATAACTGGGGAAACAAGTAAACCCTCTTAAGTGCTTATGTGCATGTAAGAGCCCAAGAGCTAGTATGTATTTTTCTAGCTCTATAAGCTCTATAACCTAATAAAACATGTTAACTCTCTCTGCAAACTTTCTCATTTACATTCTTAGACAATCACAAAAACGCTGTGAGAAAACAGGAAATTTTTTTTTTACTCCATCTCTGTTACTTTACCTGTGTGTCAGGTATTGAGCATCTTCAGGCTGCTTATAATTTTAAATTTTATCACCTCTGTTATCAACTGTCCTTTCCAAACTGATTTGGAAGCTGGAGAAGAGTCACAGACTTGGAGTTTTTTGTGAAGATGACTGTACCTGGTAACCTCTCTCCCTTCCACTGGAGTAGCAGAACTGGAGCTAATGCCTTTGGTGAAACAAAATCCCTTCAAACTGGTCTCAAACACACACTTTCCCTATTATACACCAAAAAAATATAAATGCAAATTTTAAATATCCAAGCCCTTGTGATACTCATAAAGAGCACCTTAGGGTTAACAGCAATTAATACTAATACTAATCCCTTGAAGACTTTAAAAATGCAAAATACTAAGAATTGCACATTATTTAATAAGTTACAAATGCAGACACCCACAAGTTTCAGAGCAAAACCCTTCTCCTTAGATGTGCAGGGGATGATGGGTGGCATTAAGGAATGTGGCTGGGGAGCAGGGAGCTGTGTGCATTTTCCCCATGTCTCCATCACTGCTGCTGATGCACAAAGACATCTGTGCAGCCAGTTTGCCCTAGGTCTGTTGTACCCTGTTGGCAGAGACTCACACTCTGCTCTCTCACTGCTACTTTATTTTTAAGATCTAAACCAAATGTCATTTTTAGATTTTCCCTCTGATGAGCAAAGCAGGAGGAGATAACAGCTTCGAATGAAAGAGACCAGCAGAAAGTTTTTCTGTGACATATTTTACTCGAGTTTTACACACACCATAGACCCCTAAATATTCTGAAATAGCCAAGACTTGGATACAATGATTGCAGCGTCCCTTTTCCACATGGAATTGCAGCCAGCCGAGGCTCAGAAGGGGATTATCCAGACATTCCCCTGGATGGGGTACGAGGCATCTCCTCAGCCCATCCGTCCGGGAGAGCCCTGGCGCTGCCGTGTGGAGCCGGGCAGCCCTGCCAGCCCCGCGGGAGCGGGCACGCTGCCGGCAGCGCCTCCGGGCCCCCGAGGGCTCTCCCTCGCCGGCAAAGGACGCTCCTGAGGGAGGACTGCTCACGCCCTTGTCCCTGAGGGGTTTCGACACCTCGGGGGAGCCCTCGCCGGCAAAGGACGCTCCTGCCGCTCGGCCTGAGGGAGAACTGCTCAAGCCCTTGTCCCTGAGGGGTTTCTACACCTCGGGGGAGCCCTGCTCGGGCCGTGCGGGACCCGAGGCGGGCGAGGGGCTCTGCCCAGGCCCCTCCTGAAGGCAGCGGCCCCTCAGGGAGGGCGCTGCGATTCCCCGCTAGCGACGGGGAAGGGGAAACCTTCTGCTGTGTCCCCTCAGCTGCCCGCGGCCCCCAGGGAGCCACACGCCGTCCAGCAGAGCTTCACGCAATCGCTCTCGACGGTCATCCCGCCCCAAGGCTCCGGCCTCCGCCGCCATCACCCCGGGCTGCAGCGGGGCGAAGACCGAGCCCTGCAGCTCGGAGCCGGCAGAGCCACGGCCTTTCCCAGCCGGAGACGGTCATCCCGCCCCAAGGCTCCGGCCTCCGCCGCCATCACCCCGGGCTGCGAGAAGGAGGCAGCGGGGCGAAGACCGAGCCCGGCAGCTCGGAGCCGGCAGAGCCACGGCCTCTCCCAGCCGGAGGGCTGCCAGCATCCCCCACGGCCATGGGCGCGCAGGGCGGCGCAGGAAGGGCCGCGATCCCGGCACATCCACCGCGTGTGCCTCGGGAACGCAGGGCAGCGGGTCCCCGGGTGTCCTGGAGCGCTCGGAGCCGCCTTAGAACAAGCAGGAAAACGGCCTGGGAAATCGCTTGGAATTTTAGCTAATTTATGCTGAATTGGTGGAAGAGTGTTAAGGTCGAAATGAAACATGCTTTCCACTTTTCAGTGGGCCCATTTAATTTTATATTCAGATTCGTGAAAATATCTAAAGCAGTGCCTTTTGGCTGGTTTTAGAGCAGGATTTTCATTTTTATGCTATAACCTTTCCCGCACATTACCACTGCCATCCCCACCTCCCTTTTGAAGACACTGAGGTGTCGGTGCCGCGTCCTCGGCACCTCACGAAGCTTGATCCTAATGACGTCTGAGTCCAGATCCAGCCTTCTTGCCTAAACACCCCTCCACATGAATTTTGCATTTTTTTGCATTTTCCCATGTGGTGTTGGGGAAGGTTGGGGAGCACAAGTATTGTGAGGAGTGGCTGAGGGAGCTGGGGATGTTTAGCCTGGAGAAGAGGAAGCTCAGAGGTGACCTTCTCACTCTCTACAGCTCCCTTATCACCCTCTACAGCTCCGTGGGTATAGCCAGATGGGAGTTGGCCTCTTCTCCCAGGCAACCAGCTGCAGGACAAGAGGACATAGTCTAAAACTGCATCAGGGGAGGTGTAGGTTGGACATTAGGAGGATTTCTTCACAGAAAAGGTGATTAGACATCGGAATGGGATACCCAGGGAGGTGGTGTATTCACAGTCCGTGGAGGTGGTAAAGGAAGGACCAGATGTGGCACTTATTGCCGTAATGTAGTAGACAAGGTGGTGTTCAGTCATAGTTTGGACTTGATGATCACAAAGGTCTTTTCCAACATAATTGATTTTGTGATTCTGTTGCTGTCACCCATGGGTCTGCTGTGATCTGTGAGCTTGGTAACTTGCATATACACACCCTGAGCAAGTGGCATTATAGCTCTGCAGGAAAGATTTGTAGCAGAAAACTGAGTCTTGCTCTAAAACTAGCCAAAGGGCTCTGCTTTAGATGTTTTCATTAACAAATAATCTGAACAGAAAATAAAACAAATCCACTAAAAAAATTGAAAAGTAGTTTTATTTGGACCTCAACACTTTTCTACCAATTTAAGAATAAATTAGCTAAAATTCAAAATGATGTGCTCTTCTAAATGAAAAAAAAGTTTCAATTTAAAAGGTGAAGTAGGTTATGGTCTTGGCATCTCCTCAGAACACTTTTCCATTAAGATGAATGGGAACTGACCCTTTTAGCTTGACACGTTGTTCCAAATGTAAGCATTGTCTATTGGGATAATAATCATCATAATAATCATCATTACAATATCACCAACAATATTTGTCATCATGAATACTGTGAGATCCCAGTTCTCTTCTGAAATCCCAGTGTCTCCAGTATCTAGATGTAGAAGTGTGCAATACCTGCTGTTACTGTTTAGCTATGGAAGTAGCATCTACAAAATAAAATCTGTTTTCAAAATGTGAAATGGGTGATAAAATAAGGGGCTATGGGAAAATACTTGTAGTTTTCTAAGACGAACTAAGCTGTATGGGAATAGCTCAGAAACAGCAGCTGGCTTATGAGTATGCAAAACAATATGGCAAAAGAAGATGCCTACTGTGTCTTTTCTGTGTTCAGGGCCCTTGGTGAAGTGCTTATGTTATGAACAGTGTCAGAAGGAAAGTTCAGTGTCAGCTCAGCTCCTGAGCTGGAGCAGGGAAAAAGAGTTACAGGTTTTTGAGGCTGTCCTTCAGCGAAAGCTATATAGTTTGAAATTGTCCTGGGTTTCTGTAGAATAAAATACCGCCTTTTGTGGCTGCATAGCATGGAGAAGCAAAATTACTGTGTTTGTACTCTTAAGTGATCAGGGTATTATCAGGTAAGTAGTATGACACCATTCCTCTGTGAACACATGGTTTAAATTTATTCTCCAAAGTTTGACTGGACTTACTCTTTATAGGTGAGGCCTTTCAGATCCTGCATACCTGTCTCTGCCATAAATAAGGAGTTAGAAGTGCAGTATTGTACTTTTCATTTTGCTTGTCATTCCCCTGATCTGAAATCTTCTTTTGATTTGCTGACAATTCGGGGCAATAATGATTTAAACGCAATAGATATGAGAAAGGCAAAATTAAAAGCAGTCCAGAAACAGAGCTCTTTGGACCAAAAGGCAGTGAATTCCCTAGTCCCTGGGATGGATGGACTTTAATTTGTCAATAATTCATCAGTGCTATGGAGAAGTATCAATAATAAAATGATATGAAAATACCAGTCTTGTTGCTTTATGGACAAATCGACCTAGCCAGTCCAACACCTTGAATGAGGGGAGACTGACATGCAAACCATGGTCTATACATCTTTACCCTTCAGGCATGCTGAGGTGATGGCAAGATCAAAGAGGCTTTTGAAATGCCAAGTTCTGAGAAAGGAAATTGGGAAATATAACTCCAGAGTTAGCTGGAGGGGGCAGGGATGAGGGTCATGTTAGAAGGTGTTAACCACTGTAGAGAGAAGAGAGACTCTTATCCCAGATGGTGCAGACATTTCATTGTTGAAATACAACTGTGACCAGCGCATGTTATAAGGTAATGAAATCTGTCACAACTGGAACATCAAAAGTGGTCACAGGCTATAAAGGAACGGTGTTTGTGGGAGCAGTAGGGGCAAGAAATGTCGGACACTGGAGGCTGTGTCTCTGAGACTCTGTAGTCAAGAGGATCAGAAAGGAGAGGAAGGAAGAGATTGTCTTGCTGACAGCTGCCCGAGGATAGGAGCGGAGGACAAGTAAGATATTGCTTCCTTTGTAATGAATCCAAGATGTACCTCCCTAGCCTGACATTTACTGGGTAAACTGAGTTAGTTGCTCACTCAGACAAGTCCTTTCAGTCCACTCTGGTTTTCCTATACATTCTTAGTACATTCTGTTTTAATTAGACCAGTTGAGTCCTTGATTGTTTGCAAATTTCATGCAGACCTTTCCTTAGCGGTGCTTCTAAAGAAGAGGAACTACAGAAAGATGCCTGGAGCCTATCATAGTTGGGATGTTTGGTCAAAGGGGCTTGGACTATGGAGAATTCTCACGGGAGATGGCACTTGCAGAACTGGGGACTGGCAAACACAAAGGAAACACCTGGATGGTCGGATGTCTTTTTATCTTCCTCTGATTTTCTTATGACTTAGAATTTGAGAATAATGGAAGTCAAATCAGAAAGAGGGCTGCCAGTCAGCTTTCATGAAAATCGATGCTGAAAAGTAGAAATGCATTGAAAAGTGCAAACTAATTGCAGGGAAATAGGGGAGAGCAGAATAAAAAGTGCAAGTAGCAGAACTAGACACTTCCAGCAGAGTGCAGCATCACCCTGGACGAGCTGTGCGTGAGCATGAAGGCTGAGAACTGCTTGCCTACCGATAAAATATAAAATAGTATGCGTAGGGGTCTGTTGCAAGTAAATCTCTCAGAAAACTAATTACACCTTTCAGTTTTTGACTTTTGAGTCATACTTAGTTGATCTTAAATGATTGACTGTGTATGATAAATGTGTTGGGGATGGAAAGTAGGAGAAAGAATCTGGGGCTGGAATTGGAAGTGGGAGCCAGGAAGATCCAGGCCAGACACATGGGGAGGAGTGGAGGGTCAGCCAAAGAAATAATGAGTTGACTGGTAGCCTGGTGATAGGGCAGGACATTGGAAGTAAATGAACTCATGGAACTGCCAGAGCAGAGAATGAAATGAGAGGAAGCGCAGGCAAAGAGAATGGAATTAGTACCTGGAGCCAGAGACAGGAAATAGAAAAGCATACTGGAAGAGATGAGACAGGTGGGATCAAAGAGAGAAGGAATAAGCAGAAAGGATGTTCTGTTAACCAGTGAAGCCCATCTCTCTACAGAGGCCTTGGGATGCATATGTGGAACTATTCTGCTTCCTGCGAGTCTCTGTGAAGCCCCACATCTGACATAATATAATATTGTCCTATCAAGGATGAAAACATGTCATTGCTGTCTCTCCTTTTGAAAAAAGTCACCAGGAAGAAGTCAATACTGTGGATTTAGAGGTCCCAAACCAACTGTGGTATCATGGAGATAGTAAGACGCTGCCACGTTATAGAACTTATTAAACTTATTATTTTATTAAAAAAAAAAAACCAAACAAACAAAAAAAAAAAAAACTGGGACATTGCAGACAAAATTATTGTTTAAAGCCTTCATAAGTTTGCAGAGTCAAATCTGGAAAAGTCAGGCAATGAGACAGAGGATTTTACCCAATCTTCAGTGAAAAGGCACTGTGATAGGTCCTTAAAACATATAGCCACCTGGGTCTTTTTCCACTGGAGTTCTCTTTCATTTTCTGTATGGAAAAAGCTTGTTTTGGGGGTGATCAGATTTGTACAGTGAAGGAGGGTGACTTCCCCCCCTTTAGACCTCTTTTGCTTCAGAAATAAAGGGACATAAGACACATGGAGAGAAGTTTATAGAGAAGAACAATGACATGGTAAAGGTCACTGGACAAACCCTGAATAACAGCACTTTATTTCAGTGCATTAGCACCTTCCTAGCTTTGTGATATCTGGGAATTCACTTAGTGAAACTTTACTAGTTGTTTTTGTTTTCTTCTGCTTTTTTCAGCTCACTTTTGTTTTCTAAGTGGTGATCATGCCATAGGGTGCTTGGCTTGAGATCAGTGGTGTGCAGCGTGTAGGACTACCAAAGGCTACAACTGAAGCAGTACCATGCTTGAGACAAGGACTACACCCACCTGAGTACTCTGGAAAGCCAGGTATCAGGAGACTGAAGCTGGGGAAGGTGACAATTCTAATCTTAATTTCTGTGCACCTTAAATTCCTGATTTATAAAATTGTCATGATGATGCCACCACATTACCCCAGAGAAGCAATCTAGAAATTAAATAACATTTTAGTAACACTGAGGGGACAGCAGTGAGGGATTCCATAGTCCATCTTGCACATGAATCAGAAGTACAATTGAAAAGCATGTTTTAGTGTATTCTAATTAAAACCTGATTATAACACACACTGAGTGAAGTGAAATTAATATTGTGTGGCCAACGTGAGATTCATCTGACCTAGTTTTAATCATCTAGACTTGTTCCAGTCAGTAGGGATTTTATTCCAAAGTAGGTGTCCGTGACAGGCAGGGCACTTGTCTTTCTGTGTCTACTTGCTAGCTGCTTTCTCAGAGAAAATTTATTTAACAATTGTATTTTGCTTCATGGCTTAAAAATTACTGTGCTATTTCACGTTGTTTGTGAAAACCAATGTGTTTCATTAATGGCATGTGCAAAACACACAACTACACTAGGTCAGTCAAGAAGAGACACAGCTATCTTTTCCAAAATTTATTTTCTGACCAAACAATAAAGGTGTAAGTAAAACCCACCTTTGATCTCAAAACTTGTTTTATTTTAGATTCTGACATTAACTTTTCCAGACCCTTTTTTTTTCTACCTGATACTTTTCCCTAGATAGTTCTTTGTTTAGCAGCCTGTTCTATGTACTCTTAATCTGGACTGTAAACTCTGGGCTAGGGTCTCTTTTTTATGTGCTGTCTGTGTAACACCCAGCATCTGAGACACCTCTTGGGTTTGAAACTAAGCACTTCCATAGAACAGGTAATAAATACTCATAACTCCAGTATCATAATGGTTTCAGTCAAGTAGAAGTGAAGCAGCATAGGTCAGAGATCCATGGCTGAATCTTGTACTGCATCCAGGAGGCCTAAAGAGTACTGGTGAAATATCTACACTGAATCATTACATGCAGGTGCCATAGGAATGGAAACAGAGACTGAGGAAGTTAAATCTACTTTCAGTAGCAGCACAGGGTTCAACCAACCACACATGGTTGCTGTTCCATTCTCAGGGAAGAAGTAGTGACTGTCCCATAGCAGCTGGAAGGGATGCTATGAGTCACTGGTACCTTCCCACTCAGATCTACTCTAGTGTGGAAAGGAAGGGGCACTTTTCTAGAGGTTTTTTTGCACATTTCTGACTAGCTAAACTGCCTGAGAAATTTCATTGTAGAACTTCCTCAAAAAAATTAGGGGCGACAGACACTCTCCTTTCCCTATCTCCCCAGTCATATGCACAGAGTAGTGAATTATCCTCAAGGAAAACAAAGTACCTTCTCATTTTATTAAATTAAAATCACTATATTGGACATAAAGCAGTAGATATTACATCAGTTAATGCCACAAGGCTAACAGCAATTAGTGATATCAGCAGAAACTGATGCACAGAAAATTTCACATGGATATGAAGAACTTCTTTACTGTGCAGGTGACTGAGCACTGGAACAGATTGCCCAGAGAGGGTGTGGAATCCTCCTCACTGGAGATATTTGAGAGCCATCTGGATGCAATCCTGTGCTTGAGCAGGGAGGTTGGACCAAATGAACCACTGTGGCTCCTTCCAACATGCCCCATTCTGTGATCTTGTGACAGCGAAATACAGCTTCATCAAATGGGACTGAATCTGTTTGGACTAAACATTGCAATGAAAATCCATACTTCTAAGACACAGAAGGGAGAGACAGTAGATGAGGATCCCCACTTCACCAGAATAGAAATGAAAATGACGTCCAAAGGATTTACTGAGGGAAAGAACAGTGTGGAGGATTGTTTAGTCTTATAAGACATGCTTACGAGCCCGTTACCAGAGGTATGAGAATGTGCCCAAGGAGAGCATGCTCTCATTTAGCCCTGGGGAAGCAATGACAGCATGTCTCAGAGATTATGTAAACCAGGGCAAAATGAAGCCATGCGTGGAGGTGATGAGCTATATGAGAAGCCAAGGACATTTTTAGTGTCCCCAGTAGCCTTCTGAAATTGCTGAGACAGTTCATTGCTCTGGGGTCTCACTCAGTTCAGACTCCCTTCATCATGCAGCTAGAAGGACAGCCTATGTGAAGGCTGAAGACTGAAGTCTGGTTATTCCTGTATTACCTCCAAGGAAAGAAATGCTGTGAATCACCATTCCTTGCAGCTTAGTAGATTGCTGAGCCAGACCACCCTGGAATCTGTGGTAGAGCATGAGAAATTCCACCTATGGGGGACATTTACCCATCTGGCTGTCAGGCTCTGTGACAGCTCTTAGTCATCTCAGAGCAGACCCTGAAGAGAGGACTCTTCTGGCCTCACTGCTCTGAATTCCTCATCCAGTACAGCTGAGTGGCCCTGTCTTGGCCCATTCCAGAACATTTGGAAACCAAGTATTTTGTAATATCTAATGTGAGCTGCTAGGAATTGCAACAGAGATGCCAGGGAGGAATACAGTGACAAAAGAAGCCTTTTACCAGAAGCCCTGTGTGGACACTCCAGAAATTTCTTCTAGCAACATTTGAACCCTAAAGTCAAGATATATAAATTAGCCTTTGTTCCACACTGTGCTCCAGAGTAAGACCAAGAATTTGTTTCCCATCCAGTTCTGCTAAGTGACCCAGAAGAACAATACAGAAAAACCTACTCCATAGAGGGTAACAATGGAGAGGTAATACCCATGGTCACTCAAGGTACTGCTGGCTGGCTGTGGAGGTCACCAACCAAGGTTTGCAACACTTGCCCATGCCAGAACTGTGAGAGAGGTTTGGAGATGGTTAAAGAAACTTCAGAAGAGCATTTATGAGATATATGCCTGTTCTGAATATGAAGACGGATCTCCACTGTCCTGGCAGGTGCCGCTGACATTACTGGTGTTGACTTTCAACATATTGTGAGCCATTCAGACCTACCAGGTCAGCAGAGACCTAGCCTAGGTAATGCACCCCAAAGAGCAATCCATCAGGCCTGACATGGCGTGAGACACTCAGTTGCCCAAAAAGAGCCAGCCAGACACCCAGACCTCTGCCATATGAGGCTGGCAGGTATGGCACAAGAGCTACACAAGATCCTCCTTGCTAGAGGGAAACCTGGAGAGCACCAAGCAAAACCAGCACCTTTGCTTGAGTGATGGATCCCAGCTGTGTGTCTACTTCAGTGTGACCAGATCCCTCTCTTAACTTCCCATGACTGTCCCAACCAGTTTTCCTCTGGCCACGCTGAAAGTCTAAGCAAACTAGAGCACGCGTAGTCACCTCCTTGTGGACAGCTGAATGTGTCCTGGCTTTGGACTGAATCCCAGCCAGGCTGTCAGCAGGGGCCAGCTGAGGAAGAAAGCATAGCCAAAAAGGATGTGAATGGAGGGCAGGAAGCACAGCTCCAGATCTTGCTAGCATGCAGTTCATGCCATTGAGAATTGCCCTGTGGTGGGGTGGGCAGTGCACAGCGCAGTCACCAGGGCAATAACAAGATACTGCACAGCTGTTTTAATTCAAGTCACGTCTGGGAACACAGGAACAGCAGAGCATAGCCATCATGGAAGAAAATACAGATTTATTCACTTTCCAGCCATCTGAGGAAACAAACAAACCAAATGAGTCCAGATTCCATTCTGTGGACTTCGGGTACCCAGGAAACTGGGGCATGACATCATCCAGCAGAAAGGAGACAGCAGCTCGTTCACCTTCTGTAATGCTGTAAGAAACCACCACTTCTCTGCACAGTGGGGGAGCTTGTGTTTTTAAGGGAAAAAGTGACCTGTCAGTCACCACTTACAATGTGTGATTGTCCAGAATTTCCAAGAAAGTGTACAAAGGTGGCAGCACTTCGACCTGGAAAAAACTTCTTTCCCCAGATAGTTTTGTCGTTTAATAGTGGAAGAGCGTGTGGACTCACACTGTGAGTGCATGAATCAGGGAAGCAGGTGAGATCCCCAGCCAGTCGGATTTTCCAGAAATGGTCACCCCATGCTGTACCCCTAACAAGCTGCTTATTTAAGGCATTGGCAGACTTTTCCCTCACTGTGCATTTGCCAAACCACAACTAAGAGCTTTCCATTTAGCCACGGAAGGAAAATCTTGAAAGCAATTCATGAATCTACACTAAAACCACTAGAGCTATAATTAAATCAACTCTTAAAGTAGTGTAACTCTTTTTATGGCTGAAATAGCAGTCTTTATTTTAAGCACCATTGGAGAAAGAGGAGAAGAGAGGCAAACATTTCCATGTGAAGGCTTGGAAACTCTTTTCAGCGCACTAAACATTCACCAAGGCTTCCTGTGAGCGCTGGAGTTTGTCCTTTCCCTGCTAGCTGCATTTTCATCCCGTTTGACCTCCAGCAGCCGGCTGAAAACCCGACAGCAGCTGTCTTCGGGTGAAGGACATCGGTGGGACAGCGGGGACTGGGACGTGCGCGGGCGCAGGGCATTGCCTGGAGCTCGGAGAGCCCCGAGGACGGGCGGACAGCGAGTGAGCAGCGAGGCGCGATGAGGCAGAGCCGGCAGCCCGGGCGGCCGCCCCGAGCGCTGCTCGCCCCCGCCCAGCAGACGCGGAGCACCTGCGGGGCCCGTGCCTGGCGGCGTTTTTTCGCATTGCCGCCTCCTCCAGTGCGTAAAGTTGCATCAGAAAGGCTGTAGGTAATGCTAAAATCGTGGCCAAAGGCAGGTGGGAGGCAGGCGAGGAGAAGGGAAGTGATTTTCTGGTGAGGGGCTCCCGGCCGAATTAAGTCGTGAGCTGGCAGCCCCACGGGCAGCCAGAAACCGAGAGATGATGGCAAGGCTGCACAGGGCGATGCAATGGAACTCTTCTTGGCAGATTCAGGAGCTGGGCACGGGCGAGGGGCTGGGTGGGTTCTGTTGAAGAGGGGTTGGCAAGCCATGGGAATGACCCCAGCAAAAGCCGGGCGAAGAGTCTGAGACAAGAGAGTTAACTCTGCCTGAGGCTCGCAGCCTGTCCTGCTTCGGTCCTGCGGGAGGGCACAGGTGGCACAGGTTGGCAGTGCTATTTCAAACGGTAGAGGTTTTTCGTTTTCATCAATCCCACCCTGGTTGTGTCCAGTTTCCTCAGAGCTGTGGTCATGACAGGATTTATAAGGGGCTGTGTACAAACAGCCCAGAGATTACAACAGCGCCTTACTGAGGAAGCTCTCTGGGACTGTGCTAATCGCGCACCTTTACTCTGCCTCTTGGTCACGCAAGTGCTGAGAGGAAGGTAGAATTTGTGACTGAGATTGGGGGATGTCACTCCATGTCCTTAAAACTTGTTTCAGGGCAGTGGCTTATTTTGCTTGTGTACAACCCTGGAAAGGAGAAAGATTAAAATCATGTTTGAGCATGACTGCTGCTGTGAGAGTGACTGGATCTTCATTTCAACCCAACTGTCAGCTTGAGGAGAAAATCTTCTGGGCATACCACACTCTCTGTCTTCTTCTTTTTTGCTTTGTGTGGAAAGGACGGTGCTTTCCTTTCCAGCTAAAACCGGCTTCACCTGTGTATTCCCTCGGCCTCAGGACAGCTGTGGAAGGGAAAGTCGTGCCCCAGTGCACTTTCTTAGACTAAGCACCAGACAGACAGGTCTGTGAGGGATACTGCTCCCTGTTCACGTGCCCCAGTGAACGGTTTTCTAATCACGAAACTAACATTAACAGGGTCTTTCCTCCCAGTGGTGATGGAGAGGAGTGTGTGCATTCAGGATTCATCCTCACTGAGAGCTGGGGAGCACCTTGGGATTCTGCAGTGCAAGAAATAGCTTGAGGTGGTTTTTCCTACCTTTCTTCATAAGGCTTTCTGCTGTCTGTCATTTTTGAGTTTTGTGCTTGCTGGTATAACTGGTTCATGGGCAGCCTGCGAGCCTGTACAGTTCCTGATTATATCACAAGAAGAAATTTTTTCTGGCAGTCTTGAAGTACTGTTCAGTTTTAGAAAAGATATGTAGGAACCATCTGGTTTTGGAGATACCATGAGTTTTTTCATCAGAATAAGCTTTTAAAATAAACCCACCCCTTACCAGATACCCAGAGGCTATCCAGATGTGAATGCCTTAGGCGAAGTCGCCAACCACTTGTTCTCTGTGGAGGTGCTGCTTATTACAATTTGAATAGAAGGTGACAGGATAGGTGTTAAACATTCTGTAGCTTCTCAGTCTTTCTCTGTGCCAAAGACCCTGAGGAATAGATGCCCGATAGTGTCGGGCAGTGCCGCAGCATCTGTTTCTATTCTTCCGTCTGTGGAGGGGCGTGCACTGGGGATGGTGGCTGGGCGGGGGCACAGGGAGCAAGGTAAGAGCCACCCTGAGAAGGGTGACCTAGTGTTTCTCTAGGCAGAATTTGGGAAGCCACATCCCCGGCCGTAGGGGTGGGGGTTGCTGAAATGTTTAGAAGTGAGCTACAGGACTCGGATTACAAACAGGATGAAGGAGGGAGTCATTAAAGTGGTTACAGGATGCGGGCAGGAGCCATAGGAGGATTTAGGACAGCCTGGAAGCATTAGAGGTTTTCTCCACAAATAGAAGAAATTTCCTTTTTAAAGTTTACCTTTTTCTCATTTATACCTGTTATCACCTCCAGTCTGTTTTCTCCTGTTTCATTCCCTCCCAAAAATTTTCATGGCACCAGCCTTTTTTTTCTGGTGTAATTAAGACTAAAATTCAATATAAATTCCTCAAAGGCAGTAATTGGAGAGGTGATACAAGTCTTCTAGCTTTACTTTTAAGTTTCTTCCTTCTGTTAATTTGTATCCTGATTTTTGAAATACTTTTATGCTTGCTGCTTGTTCAAAACAGGATTATATAATCACATGTTGTGTGCCTGAATATTTCTGTTTATTCATCCTTGTGACTTGCACTTATGCTGGCCAACAGCTTCAGATTTGGTTAAGGGATATTGCACAGGTGCAAAGTCCCAGGAGCTCTGGGTGCAAGGGCAGTTAGGTAGAATATAGCAACCCAAAATGGTCCACATCTTCCTCCTCAGAGGAGGAGTAGCATCAAAAGTAAAACTGTATTTTTAGCCACCAGTGATTTCTCACTAACAACTTAGTGAGCACCTACACCATGAGAAAAGTTTTGATTAAATCTAGTGTCCTAATGGACATTAAATAATCCAAATGCAAGACAACAAAGCCAAGAGAAACAAGCTTTCCTAGACTGGGTTGGTTGGTTAGGTTAGGATTTTGGGGTTTTTTTTCTCCAACAATCTGATGGCAGTTATATCCCATTAAATTTCTTAATTAATTTATAACCTTTTCTTTTGTTGGGGTTTAATTACATATTGAGGAGGAACAGAAGTCATGTGCACGAGCCAAAAGGAAAGAGCTTTTTACCATTTCGATATATTCTGCCAGTCCATAGATATCTTTTCAGAACATCCAGACATCATCAAGATTAATGGCATTTTTTTTCTCTCTCTCTTTATTAGTATTTTTTAACAGCAAATTAGATTGCAATTAGAATACAGCTAGAAATAGAACATAGTTGGAGGGCACTGTGTATTCCCAAGTCAGGATTTTTTTAAAGATAGTTCTTGGTTCTTTTGCAAAAGTGCTGCAGCAGCACAAAAACAGTTTGGCTCCTTCCCAGGGGTGTGAGCATTGTTCTCACCAGTGTCAGCAGGAACAGCTGATTTCCAATGCAAGTCACTGCTGATATCCTGAAATTTCCACAGAGCCATTGACTACCTGCTTGTGAGGATAAAAGGAGCCAGGAATCTTTCTCTGTCCCAAAAGAAAGACACTGCAAATCAATTGATTGAAATACTGAGCTCCCAAACCTGTGGTGGCTTCGAGGTCCTCCTTGGTTTGGAATGTGATCAGGGTTAACGTGATCAGAGTTAATACATTCATTTGCAGAATGAAAGCTGGGCCAAGCACAGCTAGGTGTGTGGGCAGTTTAAGTAGAACACAATGGTACAAAAGCCTTCTGAAATAATGAATGCAGCTTTGCCCACTTAATTTCAGAACACCTTTGCCTGGAAGAGTTGGCCCATCAGCTTTGATACCTCTTATGTGCTTTGCTCCATCTGCAACCTGAAACCTCGTATAGATTTATTATTTACCAGGTTACACAATTGTAGTGTTTCTGTGGCTACATATTTTCCTTGCCTAACACCTAAATATGTTACAAAGTCCTTGCATGTATTGTGCTTCTGCAAAATGCCATCTATGGAGGTTTTGCTGGCTTATCACCAAGCTTGCAGGCACGGGCATGTGGCAACTTAGGCTGAGCATGAAGAAGGGGCAGGTAGGATAAATTTCCCTTGAGGTAAGCCCCTTTCCAAACCAAACATTCTCATCTGGGTGGTATTGCCTCGGTAATAAAAACCAGGACTGCTCATTTTGTGTGGCAGTCTCAACACTTCACTGTGTTAAGTGCACACACACCCACTGTGGGCTGGCTATGGGGACTCTCCCTAGCTGATAAACATTACATCTTCCATAGGCAAGTAGTGATATTGATGGTGGATAGGAAATGATATTTTCTTGTTGCATGGTAAAGCACAGAAGAACCTTTAGTAAGTGCAACGTAAGTATGTTTTAAAAACTGTAGTCCAAGCACAAAGCTCTTAAAATGAACTTTTTATTTAAAGAAAATGCTAAATATCAATGACAATATTTAGTTTCTTCAGTATTTAAACAACATATATTCCATACACAAAATATATGTTTTCCTTTGTGGTTATTGTTAATCCTCTTTTATAGAGCTAGAGGATGTGAAATGAATGCTTTTTAATCAGGTACACTGTAACAAACAGATAGGTTTTGGATCTTGAAATTTGTATCATGTATCACATCATCTGTATTTCACATCTGTATCCATGTAAGACAGTCTGAAAAACAAAAACCTACATCTAAAAAGAAAAATAACCCAACCACTTCTGTGTTCATGAGAAACAGGAATGTGTTGGTTTAGACAAGTTAGGGTTTTCTTTCATAGAAGTAGACTTTGTTTTCTCAAATATACCATGTATATAACTTATGAGATGATTTACACCACATATTTGAGGTAGGGTCTCATATTTTCTTCTTGTTTTTCACAGGCTTTGGGTAACCATGAGTTTGATGAAGGTGTGAGTGGATTATTGGATCCTCTTCTTAAAAATGCAAATTTTACAGTCCTGAGTGCAAATATTAAAGGGAAAACTCCATTAGGAAATGAAATGATGAAATATGTTCATCCTTTTAAAATAGTTCATTTTGACTCAGAATCAGTTGGAATTGTTGGCTACACTACAAAGGAAACTTCTTTTCTTTCACAGCCAGGTATGTTTTCTTTAGTATGTAAGTTTATGTCCATTGTTACTATTTTGCTATTTGCCCGCTTTTTTAAATCCAAAGACGAATGTTTGCAGCATAAAAGTAGGAAGTCTGTTGTTTTATCAGTATTTACTTGTATTACTCAACTTTGCCTGATTTTAACCTTAAATGTTAAAAGGCTTGCTAACATTAAAACCCTCTTTTATACAGACGTGGACCATATCTATGAATATCAGAAAGTCACTGAGATTGCAGGAGAGCTCAGGAGTTGTTGGGATTTTTATTCTTGCTTGGGTTTTTAAAGTTATATTCCATGATATTTTACAGTTATTTATCCATTTAAATGAAAGTTAAAACATGAATACAATTTCTCTCCAGCATGAAGTGTGCCATTTCTCTATGTGTTGAAATTTTGTTCTTTGATGCCTCCATGCACAAAAACAAGAAGAGGTTCATACTTGTTTTTGAAGCAAAAGTTGCCCAAGATGTTTTTAGCCTCTCAAAATATTTGCAGAAATTAAACTACAGAAGGAACACCCATTCAGTTTTTACCACAATTGCTTCATTCATGAGTAAAATTAGAATTGATGAGGAAGAAGACTTTTCAATTTCTGACTATTTTTTCCAGCGTTTCAGGGGGTTCGGTTTGATGAGGGTTTTGTTTGGGTTTGGTTTTTTTAGTAAAATAAAATGGTCTACTGGAATGAGAAACACATTTGAATCAGCTGTAGGAGATATGAGTCACTGCCCGCTCAGAGTTCAGCCTATGTGTAACAAAAACAGACTTTCTTCCCTGGGTCTTGCAGTTAGGGATACTCTAAGCACTGCTTTGAAACACTTTAATGTTGAAAAGGGGACTTATTTCTTCTTATTATTTTTCTTTCTATTATTATTATTTTTCTTTCTATTGCTTAATAATACAGAAATAGTGCATTGCTTTCCTGAAAAACAAAAAAATGAATATTCAATACTTTGAGGGAGTATTAAAATATAAAACTATTCCTTCTGTGATTTTTAATTCCAATGCTGAATGATTAACCTGTCAAGAAATGGACATTTGAGTTCTGAATAGGCTTATTGATCTCAGTTCTATTTTTTAGTGATGTGGTTTTGGGTTCCTGTCTTTTTGTCCCCCAACAAAAAAGAAAATTATTTTGTTTTTTGTGTAGGCAATAGAATTTTACCTGTGCCTGAGGGCATGAGGGTAGATATCATCAGATGTCATGCTAGGTTTGAATAATGACAGTCAATATTGTCCTTCATTAGGGATTAATAAAATCTGCTGCTGCTTTTCTTCCAAATCATCAAAGTAACACTCTTGCAAATAAATACAGTATGTGAAAATCCAGATAGTGCTGGAATGAATCTATGAAGCATTTGGATACATTTCCAATAACATTCAGACATCATTACCAATGCCTCAATATGCTGAGATATTGTAAGAGACTATGGCTAGATAAAAAAGCAGTGTCAAAAGGGAAGTCTTGTTAGCTCCAAAGATGGAGCTGAAGCATTTTTAAGGAAGTAAAAATGTGTGTGTATCCCACAGCGTAACTTAGCAAAAAGCAGGGGAAATTCTAACAGCAACCTTTATAGCAATCAGAGTTTTTCTAGTTTTCTGCTTTGCCTTTTTGATGTGTGGAGGAAGATTTGAAAATGTGAACTCGGGACACGTTAATATAACTCAGTGACTATATCTTGCCCATGACCTAGCAATCCTTCAGACTGGTAAAATCATGGCAGACATGGGTCAGTGGCCAAATAATTATCAATCTAGTTCCTTATATTCCATTAATAAGGGACCTTGCTAATTTTAAATTCAGCACCTTGCTTATCTCTACGCATTTCTTCCAGATGATTCTGTTTTCTCTGCCTCTGTGTGCTTTGGCATGCTCTACACTCTTAGGGCATTCTCAAGACAAACAGGAAACTTGAGAATGCTGAAACATTAATTCCTACATTACTGCCTTCTATGGAAGTATTTTGTGAATGTGATTTCTTCTGTTAAATTTCCATAACTTCCACCCAGCTATGAAATCACAACTATGAAATTACACCTTGTACTTTCCATAGTCTGCTTAAAAAAAGCTTATCAAAAGACTGGAATGGAGTATAAAGTCCTTAAATCTCAGTGTTTGCATTGGGAGGGACCAACTAACCTCTGCTGAAGGTACTGTTAACACCTCTGTTTGGAAACCATAGGGATGGGAAACACATTTATAGATTACAGCCAATTGGCATTTTTTTTCCTGAAGTCCTCTGTTTTGCTATGTACAGCTATCTCAGCTGAGTGCCCAGCAGGCTTTTCCATTTCCTGACAGAGTAGCTCATAACCTGGCACACAGACACAGTTACCTGTGTATTTACTTTCTAGTACTTGATGGCTCCAGCCCACTTGCTTTAGTTCTGTAATGTTGTTTGGTCCACTGTATTTTTGTATAAAGTGTAAATGCAAATCTACTTACTCCGTAACGTTACAGGCAGAAAAATATTTACTTAAACTATCAACTTGGTAGTTTTAAAAAATTGAATTTTAAATTGCATTTATTCCAGTTTATTCTGGCTATCTTGCATAATATTTTTAACAGGCAGACGGTTCTTCTCCCTTGTTCAGTTGTAACAGCTTGGCTGTCTTTTCTGAAACTCTACCTCACCTAAAAAGAGAAGAGGATGCCAAATCAGCTTAAAACCTTGAAAGAGAAGTGGAATATTGGCATGAGCAATAAGTTAGTAATTTTGATTCAGACTGTTTTGAAAAATGCCCAGATGAGTGCTAAGCAGTATACTGCTTTTTGCCTGGTTTCTTAGAGAATTGAACATTGTGTAATTGCTCTTACAGTCCCCCACTGTATAACTTTCAAACCTGTTGGCCTGTTTCATCTCAACTGCATCAAATACTCCGATGATTAGGATGCAAAGCTGTGTGCAATGCCATGGCTAGGCCATGGAGAAGGGGTGACAAAAGCCCCTGCAGCCCCAAGCAGAATCCCCTTTCTGAGGGCAAGGCAGACAACAGGAGATCAGTGGGTGGGTGGATTGGCAGTGGGACCATCCGAGCTCTGGTGTCTGCTTGTCCTGACGTGATGGTCCTGGGAGAGGGATGGGCTTACCTGCATGGGATGGGCCTTGTTCTTTCCCTCATTATGAGAGTGGGTTGGTCTGTTTTGATACCTTTTCTCTACAATGGCCTGAAAGAAAGGTGTAGCAAGATGGGGAACAGTGTCCTTCTCCTAAGTAACAAGTGACAGGTCAAGAGGAAATGCCTTCAAAATTTTTCCAGGGGAGGTTTACACTGGATTTTTGGAAAAAATTGTTCTTGGAAAGGGTTGTCAAGCACTGGAACAGACTGCCCAGGGAAGTGCTGGAGTCACCATCCCTGGAGGTGCAGATGTGGCACTTAGGAACACAGTTTAGTGGTGGACTTGGCAGTGCTGGATTAATGGTTGGACTCTATGACTTTAGAGGCATTTTCCACCCTAAAGGATTCTATGATTCTGTGGGTTGAAGAATAATAATATGTCTTCAATGTAGAAGGTGCATTTGTAAGCTGCAGTGGCGTAGAGGGATAACAGAGCTGGTGCCAATGGGGACAGTTTTTTTGTCATGGACCACCTGGCTACTGGCCATGGGAGAAGTTAGCCCACAGGCACCTGCATGCTGGCACAGCTTGTCAGTGGCTCGTTCCTGCTCTTTGTTTCAAGAGCTCTCTTTGCAGAGCTGGTCCCCACACCAGTGGGGTGCAGCTGGTCCACGGTGCAGGGAGGAGAACGTGAAAAGCCTGTGCTCAGGGATCAGTCCTTGCACTTCCCTTTCTGCCAGCAGCTCTGCACCAGGCCCAGCTGCTGTCAAATCAAGGGTGTGCAAAGAGGGGCTGAAGCCAGTGGCTTCCTTCAGCCTGGAGAAGAAGGGTAAGAGGAAACCAGACACAGTCTTCCACTTGTGTAAGGGGATTTTTTAGAGAAGACAGGGACAGACACTTCCCAGAGGGGAAGAGAAAGGACAAGAAACAATGGGCTCAAGCTGTAACAGAGGGAATTATGGTGGGACTTAAGGAAAAAAATTGTCATGGTAAGCATGGTTAAGCCATTAAACATGTTGTCTAGAGAGACTGGAATTTCAGCCAGCTCAGACTAGACCCTGAGCATCCTCATTTGGCTTTCAGTTCCTGCTTTGAGTGGGTTTTGGACTACATGGCTCCTGGAGGTCTCTTCCAACCTCAATTAACTTCTGACTCTTTGATTCTGAGAAGAGGTCCACAGGAAGAAAATGTGGGGATGCACTGCACAATTCACTCTGCAATGTGCAGTACAAAGATTCCCTCGGGCACTCACAGAGCTATTGAATGGGTGTGGTGCTGAACCAATTTATGTAACCCTCTTTTATCTCTTCCATTGTAGCAGCTTCCTCCTCATTTCCTGAAACATTTTGCAGTGGATTGTGAATTCGTTTCACTCCTCCCTTTGTTATGAAATAATGTAAATATTTTTACTTTAAAGGCACATTTCAAAATTATTTGATCAAAAATTTCTGCAGGAAGGAGAGGAATTAGGTAGAGGAGGAATTGGTAGAAAAGTCACTTGGTTGTCTTCACCAGAAAGTCTAAGTTTACAGTTGGTTGAACCTGTCCTTAAACTCTACTCTTGAAACTTTGTCAGGGAAATTATCCTCTTACATAGGAAGTCCTTTTGTGCAACCCAAACCACTGTGCCCAGGACAAAAACGCCTGTTATTCTAGTGTTCATGTAACTGTTTGTCACATATGAATAATTTCAGCAAGCACAGAAAACTTGCAGAAAGACTTTTGGTTTCCCAACATCCTTGTTTGGAAAAGTTTCTCCTTTCCAGACTTTCTGTTCCTTATGCTGTTGTTTCAGGATGGTAGCTCACACGTGTGCTGTGCTGTACTGGCATTACTCAGAGTGGTTCACATTAAGTGAGATTATTTGTATGAAAAGGCAATTCAGATTTTAATGGACGACTTTGAAGAAGCTGCTGTTTAAAGCCTTGGGAAGGAGGGATAAAGGAAAGAACAAGATGACTGTGCAGTAAAAAGGGAGATTTAACTTGGGAGAAGATAGATGATCTCAAAGAAATACAGTTGGGGAAGGAAAAAAACCTTTGTAATAGAATAAAACTGTTTATATGCAAGCATTGACATATTTAGTTTCCTTTCTCTAGTTAAATAATAAAAGCCATCCAATTTTTGATCCTACTACTGATGCCACCGAATTTTTTTGCAGAGTTATAATTTCTTTTAGTCTAGGCAAGTACATACAGCTTGTTGCAGAAATGCTGTATTAGTCTAAGCACACAGGTGCTCCTAAGAGGCTGAAAAACATTGGATCAGATCAAGAGCTTGAATCAGCTAAGGATATTTGAAAGATACTGCCATTCAAAATCCTTTTAATTATACAAATTAATATCCGATGTCAACTACTTTATTTCAAACTGGCAATTAAGGTACTTTGTAAGTAAATTATTTTAATTTATTTTCTTTTCTAAGGGGATGATGTAACTTTTGAAGATGAAATTGAAGCATTGCAACTGCAAGTGAATAAACTTACTGCTATGGGAGTGAACAAAATAATTGCACTAGGACATTCTGGTTTTACAGTGGACAAAAATATTGCTCAAAAAGTGAAAGGAGTGGATGTTGTGATTGGAGGACATACAAACACATTTCTCTATACAGGTATTTTACTTCTTACTAAAATGTTGCTTCTGAAGCTAAGCTGAAACTGTTTGTCTTTAAACTTGGAGAACTTTCACCAATATAGTTTACTGCTGGCTGCACTCAGCCAGGTTCCTAGCTGGTACATGTCCATAACTTCCATGGAAGAAACCAATTCAAAACAGCCTGTGCACACCAAGTACCACAACTCACTGAGAGGTTCCATAATGCTGTGGATGTTCAAGGTGACCTGTGCAAAGTGGGGAAGAGGAACAAAGGTAGTAATACCTGTAAATTATTGCTAAACATACTGTGCTTCTTTCAAGCTCTTACCTATAAAAGAGTAAATTAGTTTGCTACTTTTAAACATGCATGTGACTTAACCAGAAAAATTAGTCATAGAAGACTTCAAAACTGCTGCTTGTATTGATTTTCTCTGTAATCTGATTCTATATTCATAGATCTTCATTTAGTCTGCCATTAAAATACTTTCCCCAAGTTTCAGCTGTTTTTTTCAATACCTCTTTTAATTTCTCACTTTATTCTTTTCTCTAGAGGCAGATGTCATTCTAGAGATAAACATTGCTCATCTGTTTTCTCCTGCAGTAATGCTACTTTAGGCAACACCTGCCATCAGCAGCTTCCCCAATGCTGTTACCTTCCCCAGAGTGTAAGGACATAAATCAAAGAGAGGCTGTTTTGTTGTTCTGTGTGATTGAATTTTTTAAATTCTTTAAATTTAGCAGGAACTTTAATAACTGGTTGAGACTATAATGGGAATTTTCTGTAATTTTCAGAAAAGTTTCCTGTGTGCCCTAGTCACAGGGATAACATTATGTACCCTACCCTAGGAACTTGACCACTTAAAAGGTTTGCACTGTCCATCATCCTCTCCTCTCCCTATTCATCTCCTCTCCGTTTCTCATGCCTTTTTTGTCTTATCTGGGCTCTCACCTTTTGTTATCTCACTTGTTAAAAAGAAACAATTGCAAGCCACAGTTACACACTGAGCAGATCAGAACATCTCTTGAATTTGGCCTCAGGGAATAGCTTTGATGACTAATCTGGACGCACAAAGCATTTACACACCTACCTACGAGTCAGAGCTCACAAACTCTTTGCATGGAGGTGCAGCAGAGAAGTAGCCAAACTGGAACAAGCAGGATGGATCATGCCAATACCATCTGTCTAAAAATGAACCAAGGGGGATGGTTGAGGGGACTGGATGAGCCTGTGGAGATGCTTTACTGAGATCTGCCCATGTTTCCCACCAGCTTGCAGTTTAGGGACTCCCCACTCCAGAAGTGGTATCTTGATATTTACTGGCTCCATCTCCTCTTGGGTACCTTCAACTTCCACAGCAGCCTGTAGCAGGGTCTTCAACACTGACCTGCACAAGCCACAGAGACCTTGGTCTTGTCTTGGGGTGCAGCCTGCAATTTCATTGAATTGTTTTTGAGATGGGAAAAACAAGGATGGATTCCATATCCAAAGTGTGCATTCCTTGTGGATTTCCACAGTGGAATCCCTATTCTCTTGCACAGTCTTGTTGGCCAATGCCTGTAGAGAACTTGTGACTCATCGTGGTAGCCCCAGTAGCCAAAATACCTTCTTGGGTGTGATCCAAAGAGGTGCCACATGTCACAATTTGGAACCATGATGTGAAGTGCTGCAGGAGCTGAGACATCTGCCCTCATATCCTGTCCAGATCTGCAGGAGTTTGCAGGCACAGCTCTAGTCATCCCAGAGAGTAGCCTGCTGTCAGACTAGACTACGTCAAGCTGTTCCACCCCTCCCCATTTGAAGCTGTCCAAGATTCAAAGGCCAGAAAGAGCACACTGCAGGAGACTGCAGCCTTCAGGTTAAAAGTCACAGCTGGGAAAGATTTCTGGTCCCTTTTCCAAGGGCTCTACTGTTTTGATAAAACTATTCTGTCTTGCTTTTTTTTATTAACACTAGCAAGGTGAGAAAAATAAAGAAGTAATGTCTGGAGGAGATACACCAAAAATATCTAGTCAGAATACGATTTTTGACAGAATGTGGTCTGAGCATATAATTTTTATCCCAAGTGCTGTGAGACACATGCTCACCCATTCAGGAGCATCATGAGTGCATTTGTGAGCCATGTCCTGCTGAGTCAAAGCAACCAGTCAACATTCCCAGAGAAACAGCCACATCTGTGGAGGTGATTTCACTGCAGAGTAAAACATCTGATTTGAAACATCTTTCTGCATGTCTCAGTGCATATATTAAGCTTATAAGCTCTCATTTAAATCAAGAGGTGTAATCAATAACTGTCAGCAGAATCTGGGGGAATGTTCCAGCTCAGTCTAAGTGGAGATGTATGAGCTGTTCAGCCTGTTCTATCATGGAGGTTTAGAGACATACTGCCCATGGAGACATCTCCACAGAGAAATCTTAATGTAAGGGTTTCTTCTTGGACTAGTCCAACCTGTCTCTAAGATATTTGCCAATCTCCAGTTTATCCACAGGTTATAAAGCAAAAATGTCCTGACTTGTTCAGGTGTGCATTTGGTTTGTAGAACTGATTCAACCAGCAGTGGTAGTTTTGGGTTAGAGCAGTTTAATTCCTGGTTTTCATCAGAACTGATGTTCTGAAAATGTGATGTGTTGGCTAAAACAGGGTAAGAAATAGGAAAGTGTTACATGTTCTTCAGTCACCCAGTATGAGTTTGTGCGTTTGTAATGAAGCAGCATCTCATGCCTTGAGTGAGCATGAATTCTAGTGTTCAATGGGATAAGATGCACTGAATGGTCTGTGCATTTCAGGAGGAACACATCTCTCTTACAAGAGAGAGATGTCATAGTGCTAATTAATCTTGCAAGGAAGCATCAGAATCAGAAAGTATTTTGTTAGAAAACAAGAAATGAGTAAGACTCTGGACAAGCACTTAAATACACACAGCTGATGTAAACTATAATAATGCCTAGAAAGAATAACTTTATCTTTCTAATTCTCTTTTCATTTGAGGACTAAAGAAGGACAAGAAATCAAAACTTATTCCTTTTTCAGTTCAGAAAACCCCAAAGCCACTTTTGTGTGCATAAATCCTGTAGAGTCCTCATTAGCTACAGGATTTCTTAAATTCTTCCCCAAATAAACAAATAGTTAAGTGGCACTCCAAGGAACCAACTCTGTTGGCCTGGCTGAAACTAGAAAATCTAGTTCTGTGGTAAGTTTTGTTCAGTTTGCAGTTTGTTGCAGCTCTTCTCCCTGGAGAAAGGAGGGATTAGAGAGGAATATGAATTGTATGGGAGTTCTAGAAGGAATATTTATCATGCTGCTTATCCTAGGATTTAATATTATGTAAACAACTGTAAATGGAAGGGAAACAAGTTGTTCTGTGAGCAGTGCAAGTGAAGAGGCTGCTTTCCTCTGGATCCACGTCCTCTGAACCTGCTCCCCTGTGCCCCTGCCTTACCAGCAGCCCAGTGTTCACAGACACATGGATGGGGAATGCCACCACCTTTGGGACAGGGGTAAGGAGCAGGCTCTGAGGGAGCTCTGTCACACAGCACGTGATGGCTCTTGGAGCTACCCAGCCTTGGTCTGATAGTGGGGCAGAAATAATGGCAGGAATAACAGCAGGGAGAGAGATACTTCTCAGATAATGTTGTCAATGCTCAGATAATGTCAAGGAGACACTGAGAAGCCTGGTACCCTTGAGGCAGGAGCTGTGCTGTGCACTTCCAGTTTTCTTTGCCACTTTCCGCCCTGTGGTTTCTAAACCCTGTGATAACCTCTGCCAATTGAGCTGCCTCTTTTTTTCTGCCAGTGCCTTGCCTTAATCTGTTTCCAAGTTCTACCTCGAGTCATTTTTCAGACTTTGCAGGTTGATAGTTTTAAATCCATGACCACACAACTTTAAGGCTAATGAAGGTTGTTTCTGCAGAGGGTTTACAGACTGTCTGAAATTTTGGAGGCTGTTTGGTATAGTGAAAAAAAAATCAGCTGACTCTATGTACAATTCACAGAACTGTTTGTAGATATTCTATCTGCTTATTAACAGTAAGATGCATTACACTTTTTCTGACCAAGAAGTCTGATGTATGTTTTACTATGATTCTTGCTTTCTGTCTGATGCAGAATAATGTAGTATGAAGGCTCAACAGTAAACTTTTCATCCAGTGGCTGGTATGTTTGCATTACTGAGGGGTTTAGATTGTAATAGTTGGAATGAAAAGTTGCTTTGTTGCTGTTGTGATGTGATGTCACAGCAGAGTGCTGTCATATCTTCAAAAAACACTGTGGTAGTTATTTGCGTTCGTGTCCTGAAAACAACATTGTCTCTTATGAGATAACTGAACCATCAAATGTCTGCTTGTTGTCCAATACAGCCATGGCTGTTTCTATCCTAGCTGGGTTTTTTAAGGCTGAGAAGCATTTGAAATGTCACTGTAGTAACTCCTTGAAGGTCTCATGAGCTGAAGACCCACTTTTCATGCTTGTTCTGTGCAGGCACCCCACCCTCCACTGAACAGCCAGAGGGCCCATATCCATTCATGGTTGACTCAGATGATGGGAGGAAGGTGCCAGTTGTACAAGCTTATGCTTATGGAAAATATCTTGGTTACTTAAATGTTACATTTGACAAGAAAGGAAATGTAGTTGAAGCAGTTGGAAACCCCATTCTGCTGGACAGCAGCTTTCCTGAAGGTATGTGGACTAGGCATTTGAGTTTGCCAGCAGCACTCTGCTGCAATTCAAGTCTTGTCATGTCAAATACAATGTCTGAATAAGAATTCAGCTTATTCTCTTCTGTGTAGGGTTCACCTTGTGTAACAGTTTAATATGCATGCATTCAGAGAGTGTTTTTATCTATTTAAAATCCCTGAAAGTCCTTTTGTAAGAGTTCAGGTGATACAATACCTTACCACTTTGTAGGACCTGTTTTAGCTAGTCCTGTAATTGTGATTTAAAAGATTATGAGGAATAATTTACAGTTTTGCCAGAGGCTGGGTTCTTCAGAGCAGAGTTTGGAGCAATATAGGAAAGTGGAAATGTTCCAGGAAAAACTTGAAGTGCTCTGCCAACTGCTCTGCCAGCAGTGCAAATACGATATACAAACCCTTGAGTTCTTGCATGCAGTGCTAATTGTGTTCAACGTTTTAACTCTGAAACATTTAAAGAAGTGGGAGGAGGAGAATCTCTCTGTCACTTTTTGTTTGTAACTCAGTCTGAGCTCTGTTAACTGTTTTCTTTGTCAGCTCTGCAATTACCCAGGGCTGGTTTTCTAATCTGTTTCTTCTTCTGTATGAAGTTCTGAGCTTTTATTAGATTTTCTAGGTTCTACCTGAGTATTTGTAAAACAAATCCTTTAAAATTATTTGTTCATAGATATTGACTGTGTTATTCTCAGTGACCTATTAATGTAGTGAGATGATGTAATGAAACTTTATATTCTTCCTCTGAAGTCAGTAAAACTTAAAATTCAGATACACTGGTGGTATAATTTTATAAATGTTCTTGCTGACAGGTGTGAGCAAAATTATTAAAACTGTAGCTGATATAAAATAGTTGTAACATATGTTTGCATATACAAGTATCTTTGGGTTTTTCTCTGAAATAATTAAATTTTCACCCACAAGACAGATGTACATGGAGAATTAATTTCTATAAAGCATTTATTCCTTGACATTGATATTTGAGCTATTTTTCCTTTTAGCACAACATTAAAGGGAAGAAATTGCAAACAGAAAAAAAAAATGCATCAAAGACCAATCTCACTTGTATTTTTAAAATTCTCTCACCTGTCAAGGTAGGTACTAGCAATCCCATCAGTCAGAGGTTAGAACAGGACAAAAGTACAGAGGTAACCTTGCTGTGGCACAGGACTGGCTTATTCCCTTGATTGTCCTGTCCTGCCTTCTCCCCTTACAGGCTTTGTTTGAACTGAATGTAGTTGCCATGTTGCTTAAGAAGCTTTTAGGGAAAGTGTAACCTTTTAGAATCTTGAACACCTTTTTCTTTTCCTAAGGTTTGTATTCACTGAAGTGTCATTAATATATGTATGATGCTTATTTTACACTTTTATATTACTTTACAGATGAGCGCATTAAGGAAGAAGTGGAAAAATGGAGAGAAAACCTGGGGAATTATTCTGAAGAGATTGGAAAAACTAGTGTTTACCTGAATGGTACAAGCCAAGCATGCCGTTTCCACGAATGTAACATGGGAAATTTGCTTTGTGATGCTATGGTAAGATGTTTTCACCACTACAGGTGGTAATTACATCTAAGGGTTACTCCAGAGCTATCCAGATCCAAACTATCAGCACATGGGCTCTGTGCCTGCTTTTCAACAGTGCAATATCCAGTGTGTCCTAGAAAGACCTGGCAGAAGCCAGGCTATAAAGAATGCTGCTGTAGAGAGTAAGCAGCAGTTTATTCTTTGTGCATAACCTCACAGAGAGAACAGCTTTTGCACAGATGGCTTTGAGGCTGCACTTTCAAGGGACGTGGCAGCCTGATCTTAGAGCCCAGCAAGGAGGAGAGCTCAGCTCCCCTGCCCCTCTCCTGCTACTGGCCCCTGCTCACAGCACTCACCCTCTGTCCTCTCGTTACTCACTGGGCTTTGCTGTCACTTCAGTGCACTGGCACAGAAAACAAATCTGGGTAATTTTCTGTCAAGCTACTGACAAGAATTGTCCCCCTGAAGAGCCCAAAAGGCTCCAGCTGAAGCAAGGAGGGGGTGGGAAAAGCCAGAAAGGCACAAAATGCCCCAGCTCAGAAGGAGCCGCCAGCCCTGCTGTGTTCTGACAGGCACTACTGGGCTTTAACAGCCACATAACTCCAGAAAAGTCTTTCTACAAGAGGTCACTTCCAGTTTTTAAACTTTCTGAGTTTGACTGTTTTACTGCCCTTCAGCAACACCATTTCATTTAAGTGTTTCAGGGAAAAAACATTCACTAATGTAACTGTTTCCAGAAAATTAACTTTCCCATAAAAGGAAAGTTAAGGGACAATTAATAATCATGACTTTTGACTTAGATATGTCCCCAAAGCTATTTGTCTAGTCCATGCTCTTATTGTAGTCCTCAAAATAATCCCTCTAGTTCATGAGCTGATTTTCAAATCAGACTAATGCTTGGGAATTCTGCATACAGTTCTCCTAGAATTGGAGCATCTTGCTTTTTTTCTTCCACTACACTTTTTAATATCTTTATTTGCAAAAATGTGAACAAATGCTTTGGCACTTTTCAAGCCTAAAGAAAGTAACCCTGTAAATTTTCAGCAGTCTGTAGATTTTCTTGCAATACATTTTTTCTTAGGGGGGTCAAGTTCTATTTTAGTTCAATCAGTGTCTCTAGACAATCACCTGCAGTCATCAGCAGAAACATAGATTTCTCTTCACCTTGCCTTACCACTTCTGTACTTGCTTTCCTGTCTGCTGACATGTGGTCAGGGGGATAAAGGGAAAAATAGACCTGCCTGTTCCACAAACTTTAATATTTAGAGTTGTCCTGAGAAATGGAGAGACTGAGAATTGCAAAGACTGATGGAATGCTTGTGCTGGGTCAAAACAGAGGTCCATGTAGTTCAGTGATGAATCTCAACCAGTACCCCAAAATCTCAGAATCAAAAGACTGACAGGCCTAGATGGCATTTTACAAAGGACTTTAAAGGGACTCGGAGGTGAAAAGATTGTGAAATTGGCAACAGCACCGTGTGAGCTCCTCTTTTAAGCTGCCTCAGCTCAGGGCTGGGAAGTTGCAATCCTTTGATTATGAGTTACAAACCTGAGCAGGGATCTGGCCTCAGGGCATAACTTTAATGACTAAACTGGAGGCAGAAAGCATTTACACAGCTGCAAGTCAGGGGTCACAAACGCTTCACACAGGGGTGCAGCAGAGAAGTGACCCACCTGGAACACATGACAGGATCATTCATCCCAAAGTTTTGTCTCCAAGAATGATGGAATGGGGATGGTAGGGGACGAGCATGCTCCTGGACAAGCCTGTGGAGCTGCTGTGCTCAGATCTGCCCATGTCCCCCACCAGCTTGCAGCTCAGGCATTCCCAAGGCAGAAGTGGTCTCTTGACATTTACTGGCTCAACTGGAACACGTGAGGAGAGCAAGAAACAACAAAAGGGAGAGAGAGAGGGAGAAGGGGAGGGAGACAGTGGGGATTAGCCCCTGCAGAGTGGCTCCACCTCCCTTTGCCTGCTTCCAGCCTTCCCAGCAGCTGGTGGCTGGGCATTCCACAGGGACCTGCACATCCTGCAGAGACCTTGCTCTTGTCAGTGTGTAGTCTGCTGCTGCCCACTCCTGCATAACTGCTGGGGGTCAAGTGGTCCTTGCTCTGGAGCACTTGCTTCCCATCCACCATCACACCACTCATGATTTTATAGTCTTCTTGAATATTTCCTTCCATAATCTCTTTACCAGGTCAGACATTCCAAGTCTACATCATCATTCTACATTCAGAAGTTTTCTGTGTTTTTGGCCATCCTCGTCACCCCTCTCTGAATCTTTTAGGTTTTTTATCATTCTTGAAATGAGAAAAGACACAAATTTCTACCCAGCCTCCACATGCCCTTCTTCACTGCATAGGTTTCTGTCATGTGCTTCCTGTACTTCTCTCTGTAAGACTGAAGAGTGATGACCATAGTCATTCCTGTATGGAAACCAGTCCATCCTTTCTATTGTCCTACAAAATTTCAGCCTTTCCCCATTCTACTCAGTTGTTTTTGAGGATTAATACTGGAAGCTTATCATCCTGATGCAACTGAAAAACCAGTCCATCCTTTCTATTGTCCTACAAAATTTCAGCCTTTCCCCATTCTACTCAGTTGTTTCTGAGGATTAATACTGGAAGTTTATCCTGATGCAACTGAGCAAATATCTGGTCTCCATTTTCTTTACTATTACAGATGTCACAAGCAAATATTATCCTATCCTTGCATTTTGTCAGAGCCTCACCACTGAACTGCTGAGTACTCATTGCTGTGCAGAGTAGGCTTTCTGATTTAGTATGCCTGTTTCCTGTTCTTCCACTAGAAGGTTCTACACCTTTCTAGTTACCCAAGACCATTCCAAATATTAAAAACCAACCACAGAGAAGCTGAAAAAACTTAATTCCCTGCAAAATTATAAATTTATGCTTTCTCTAAGAGATTTTAATGAACAACAGTATTGAAGGTCTTCTTCAATTCTCAGTTTCCTAAATATGATTGAATCATTTGTCTTCATCACAGTCATTGAAATGAAAAAATCACTTTTCTTTTGTTCAGCTGGTCTGCCTTGGCCATGCCATAGACACACAGACTAGGGCAGACTCCAAGACTAAAGGGCAAATATTTTTCATGTTAAGAATTTTAAAAAGCAAAATACTTTAAGTAACTAAGTATTTTACAACAGGGCTGAAGATAATGTCAAAAAAACCCCAAAACCTTTCTGTCTTTTTTCAATCTCAGATTGTATTTGGTGTGAATTTTCAGAGCCTATAGTAAGTGAAGATAAAATCTGTTTAAACCTTTTCCTTTGGTAGCTTTATGAGAATGTCAGGCGTCCGGGTAAGAAGACATGGAACCACGTTTCAATGTGCATCCTGAACGGAGGTGGGATACGGTCACCCATTGATGAGCAGAGCACTAATGGTAGGTCAAATTACCAGCTGAATGGCAACTTCATCAGATAGAAGAAATCAAGCTATGTCAGCCTGAACACAGTGATAATTATGGGCTTGTTCTGATGGGGTTTGCACAGTGTTTAGATGTGATTTCAAACTTTCTGGTTGTCCATCATCTGAGCACAACTGCACTCAGGCTGACACTGACTGTCTCTAGCATTGTTTGTACACAATGCTTTTTACAATTTCCCTCTCTCCTTGCTGCCTTGGAACAAAGGAAGGTCTCCTGCTGTACAAGGTCATCTGGTATGGTCGCTGTGAGCCTTCTGTAGTCTGCTGTAGAGTAAGTAAATTCTGGGGTTTCTGAATGCAAAGATTTTAGTGTTTATTTTCCTAATACCACATAAATGCAACCTGAAAACAAACAGTTTTCTCAGTTTAGCTAAGTCTTTTTGTAGGACTATGTGAGTAAATCTGAATCAACTGGAAAAAGTGCCTGACGTAGTATGAATAGCTGTGTTTCATCTTACATTGGTGCTTTGTCACGTATTTTAGTAGCTCTGTTCTAATAGCAATACATACAGTTACAACAAACTCTGATTTATTGGTCTTGACACTTGCTGGATAATAAAAGATGCAGGTTCTTTTGGAACGTGCAAAAAATATGTGACTCTTACCCCTACAAGTCGCCATTTTCTTAAACTGTATTTGCCATGTTCCTTGTCAAAAACTTGATGTTAAATAATCCTAAAATAATTCTGTAAACAACAGGAAAAAGAAACAACACCCCTCCCCCCCAACAATAACAAAGAAGTGAACAAAGTCTCTTTCCCCCAGGTAGCATTACCATGGAAGATTTGCTGTCTGTTCTGCCATTTGGAGGTCGCTTTGATATGGTGACATTAAAAGGCTCCACACTGAAAGAAGCTTTTGAGCACAGCGTGAGGAGATATGGAGTAGGAAGTGGAGAGCTGCTGCAGGTTGGAGGTATATTTTCTTCTTTCTTCTTCTCAGTTTTCCAAAACAGCTATCCCTCCTGTTGGCCTTTTTACATCTGGAAGCCTTTTTTTAAGAATGGAATGTCAAGCTGGCCACATATCCTCGCCCTGTGCCTCTCACATGCCAGCCAGCAGCCTCTGTTTATCCTGTGTGTGTTTAATGGAGCCACTGCCCATTGCTGTCCCTTCAGCAGAGACAGTGCTCCCAAGCTTCCCAAACCACAATGGCATCAGTTTAACACTGCAATTAACTAGGGGAAAATAGAATTTAGTATAGCTGTAACACAGAAATAGCTACAACAAACTCCAGTTTTTAGTTCCTAACTGGCAGCCTACCTGAAAAGCCAAACTGGATAGCTCTGCTGAATTTCAGTTTATCAAAATAATTTTGTGCAATTCTCCAATGATTGATGACAGTTTTAGAGTTTGTCCAACTGGGCTATGGAATTGCTCCAGTGAATTTCTAAATATTTTATGGGTGAACAGTTAATATAAAAAAATCTATTCATATCTTTAATTGCAGCTGCCTATATGTTTATCCAGATGTGTATTAGGCTACAGTCATGTTTATTCCTGGTCTCTCTGTGATTTAGTGCAGATTTTATTGTTTAGTTAGCAGAAGAGCTAAACTTCAAGGGCAGGGGCTGATGCATTCCCTCCCTCCAAGCCTCTCATCCCATTTACCCTGACAATGTGATCTCTCACATGCCACAGCCACAACCCATGTCTCACACTTTCACCAGTAAGTTCCCATGTTCTTAGGTACCTCTAGGGTAAAACAGGAACAAGCTCTGTTTGCTGCCTCTTCACAGAAAAGAAAACAAGTAGCTCTGGAAAGGGCTCGGGATGGAAGATGCAGAGCAGGAAAAGCGCCAGGGTTGGAAGAGCCTCAGTGTTTTGAACGACCTTTTGTGGCTTCCTCATCTGCAGATTCTTGGCAGGGCTGCTCTGGGGGCCTGGCTCTCCTCTGGCCTTGGTCAAGGAAGGCTCACAATGGGAAATGTTGCTTCTCCTACAGTGAGGAGACACTGCAGTGTACAGCCCTGGTCTGGCTTTCCTTTTTCAGGACACTGCCTATTATCCAGAATAGATACCAAGTTAGGCTGGCTGGCCTTAAAAAAAGTAATTTCAGCCAACAGGCCAGGGAAATGAGAAAGCATGTGACTACAGAAATAAGGAAAGGTATTTTTATCTTGTAGTATTCCAATCCCATGACCAGTAATTTCCTTTTGTGGAGTAGTGATGAGAACAGACATCAGATAAGTAAATGAGGTGGGACAGTGCTTCAGCAATTCTTATTTTTCTTGAATGTTCTCACAGAGAAGTTGAGTAAGTGTGCAAAGAACTCAGGGATTTAAGTGGTGTAATTCAGAACAATACAACTCTCAGTCACAGAAAGTCATGTAAAGAACCAGCTGAGGATGAGGGAGAATGCTGCTTCTGGCCCTGAGTGTTCAACATGCCCTGCACTAAGTGGCATTCCAATGTGTATTTTTGTAGGCATCCACGTGGTCTATGATCTCTCCAGAGCCCCAGGAAGCAGAGTTGTGAGCTTAGAAGTGCTTTGCACAGCGTGCCGAGTCCCAGCCTATGTCCCACTCCAGATGGATGAAATATACAATGTGACTCTGCCCTCCTACCTGTTATTTGGAGGAGATGACTACAGTATGCTGAAAGACAAAAATCTGGGATACAGTAAAGGTAAGAGGGATACAGTCCAGTTAAGTACGGGCACTAACAGGATAGCAGACAAACAACTCCTAACAATTAAAAGACCTTTCTACAATATAAACCTCAGACTTTTTGCCCTTACTCAATGATTAAATTTGCTTCTACCCTGACAGCTCTGGCTTGCAAGATTTGGTTGTAGGCAGCAACTCCATTCTTTTTCAGTTAAAACCACAAAAGTTTCATTATCAAACATTATCAATTCAGCAGTGCTCAGAGAGCAGTCCTGAGGTTGTGGTAAACCAGAAAAGCAGCAAAGAACACAGAGAGTACATCTCACACTGCCTTGCACTTGTACTCATTACTGAACAATGCATCAAAAAGAAAGGCGATTATTTTCTAGAGAACTTAAATTTCCACTGTATAGAAGTATTTGGAAAGACAGAATCATCACCTCCACTGTTAAACAACATGGAGCTCAGGTGAACATAGGGTGAGGGGAAAGATGCCAACCTGCTTGAAGGGAATTAGCCTGGCCAGCCAAAACCAGGGACCCCGGGAGCTCTGCAGGCAGGAGAAGGCAGGGTGCTGCAGACACCACACCGCAGGAGCTGTTTTATAATGCTGGCTTGATGTCCTCTAAAGCTGCATGCAAAGTGTTGGAAAGTCTGTGTTTGTACAATTGGCATTGTCCATCCTTTAGGATGAAGAGAAAAAAAATTTGAAATTGAAATCCATTATTTCAGAAAACACAAAAGGGGTGTAGTGCTGTATTTAAAAAAAAAGTCTTGTAGGAGCCAATCTACATTGATGCAGAACTTTAATTTTTTTATGTTCTGCTTGTGCATGGTGAAAGCATGCTTTTACCTCAAAAATTTTCTTTTTGGACCTCTGCTACAGGCTAATTTTTTGCTTCTAGAGGTGTTTAAATTTTAAGTTGATTCTCACAGATACAACTGATGTTTTAAATCAAGATCAGCAAAACTTGATTTAAAAAATCAGCCCTACTAATGAGACTCAGAAAGATCATTAGGAACAGTGAAAGGGAACAACCTGTAAGGTTCTGGTAAAGACTTTCAGTACAACAGAAGAGTAAAACTGTAATTATTCTTAGGATGGAGGGTTCCCCTTTAGTATTTTAAGAGCTTGGATCAGAAGGGGCTCATTGCATGGTTGGCAGCAGTGACTGAAAAGGGTCTCCCACTGTAGAAAACCAATGTAATACCTTGTGTGCACACAAGCAGTGCCAAGACTACAATCTTCTAAAAAAAGTGAATTTGAAAAAGTATAAGCAATACCTTTGCCAGGTCTACAGCCCTATACCCCAAACAGGTGAGAGACTATCTCAATGTATCTGAATAGGAAAATACCATTGTTATAAATTCAAAACAAGCCAGACAAAATAAAAATAATTTGTGTTTGTTTGTTTGTAAAATACATGTAAAGTGTTTGTAAAAGTTGCTACCAAAAATTCTGGCTACAAACCACCACAGATGACGGGTGCTGATTCAGAATGGCAAACCACAGAAAACAATTTAATTCTTAAGCTAAAACTGAAATGTAGGCAAGCTCTTACATTTTGGTTAAGAGCTTGGCAGATGCAAAGAACACTTTTCTGTTTGTTTCTTTAGGTGAACCTGACATTGAGGTTGTTTCCCGCTACCTCCAGAGAATGAAGAGAGTTTACCCAGCAGTTGAAGGTCGAATAAAATTTTCTTCTGGAAGTCTTATTGAAGCAAGTCTCACCCTGATCTCCATGCTGTTCACTGTAACATTCTTGCACACTTGATTTTTTGTTTGGAGCAATACAGGAGAAGAGATGATACCAAGGAAGCTGTAACAGACCTGTTCCCTTCTGTTGCACCTTAAATGAATGAGCAGTGAGGTTGCTGCATGTCAGCAGTGAGCAGCCCCCTGCCTTGCCTTTAACCTGGTGGTGCCACTGGAGCACTGTGTGCAGAGCAAGGGGGCACAATCCACACCTTTTCTTGGTCAGAATCAGCAGGTACCTGAAACTGAGGTCTCAAAAGCAAAGTTCCAGTGAATACTTACTTACTGCTCAATCATAAAACAGAGAGACTGAAATGGGGTATTATAAATTGTCAAATTCTTTTAGCTGCTTTAGACAGTGAGTTAAGAACCCGATTCCAGGCATAAACAAGCTTCTAGAAATGGATTTATTATAGCTGTATATTCCTTTCTTTGATCTCCACTCAGGGTCAAGGTATTCAATCTAGTATCTACTTTGCTTCCAGTCATATTTATCATACCTACATGAATGCCTGAAAGAGCTGGATTAAACTCTGTGCCATTAAAATCAGGAGGTCTACTTAATATGCAATTTTTAAAAGTTTTTCTTTTACTACTGAGAAAGAAATATCCCACTTTTATTTTCCATTAATAAAGGATGAAAGCTTGACTTGATTTTGACCAATTTTAACATTTTGAGTATTTTTTTTTCACTCTTAAATATGACCAGTTTGGGCACTGTACCTAGAATGAGAACACAATCTGTGACTGTATTTCATATAAATATGCTCACTCTTAAACCTCTTCCCAAGAACAAAGCACAGGACTGCTGCCTGTTACTCTGTATTCGCAACATTCCACGAAAATGTCAGATACAGGCACTGACCCCTGCAACACTTCTGGCATCCTTTGGAAATAGTCAGGTAATGGGGCTTTTTACAGCATAACCTGGCTTTATGATAACTGTGATTATACCTCTTCTATGGGAAGGCTGTGTTTAAAAAAATAGTTGTAAGAAACAGGATAATAAGTATGAAACGGATTAAATGCTAAATGTACATTGCTGATGCTTTATCAAGAAATGATTGCTTATAAACAAGGGTGAAAATATCATTATTTTTCTAAGGCTACTGGGAATTTTGACATCAACGTGGTTCAGTTGTTTAATGCTGTTTTAAACTGATTGTTTTGAATAAACCTGCTATGTTTTCCTGGGAAGCTCACTCTTTTTCAACACTGAAGCTACTTGCCTCTTCCATTCATTGCACCTGTAGATTTCAAAGAGAAGGTGCTTTAAAATAAACATTCAGGATGCTGAAATTTAAAGACCCCATTCCCTTCCACATCCATTCAAGGGCTGTGCCTGAAAGGCTCTGGAATACACAGCTGTATTAGGTAAGGGGTGTAGAACAGGGAGACAAACAGCAACTGACCTTGTCACACTGGGAGTTACGCCCTGGCATTGGTGATTTGTCACTTCTACCCCCCAAGTTGTTAATTTACAGAACAGTCTTCCCTCATCAACATCAAACCAGTAACAGAGAGGGCACTGATGGACAGAGCTGTGCCTGCACACAGATTTTGGGAGTTGCAACAACTCCTTTGGCAGAGCCAGAAAGGAGAGAAACACCACTTCTACCTTCCTTTGGCAAACAGAAGGGAAAGGTTTGCAACAGTAATACAGATGAATTATATTGACAAAGAACACCAATGCTGCATTAGATTGGTGTGTTTGTAGAAAATGGATGTTTGAAAAGAAAAATTAAGGAATGCCTATTAAAGCATCTCTGTATTGTTCTGCGAGTAAAACTTGCTATAAACCCACACATAAAAGTCTTTTCAAAATGTCTTTTATAAAGGCCAGGCCAACAAATTAAGACTTACAGAGAAAAATCTTCCACACATTTTTATATGAATGAATTTTTATAAAATGCTGTGAACAGACTCACATCCTCTTTTCTAAGCCTGCAAAGAGGATGTCAGAAAAAAAACCACAAAGCCAGATAAGAAACTGCAGAAAAATTTCTTTTCACATCCGTTATTATTATTTTAAGAGGGCTTTAGAGTTGCAGGTCAGGTGTTAAAAAGACTGAATTACAAATGTGATTTTTCCATGCTCACAGAAAGATGAAGGCTAAAGACAGTTCTGAGATTAACTATTTATATCCAATAAATTCAATCATATGCCTTTGTTTGGAAAAAAAAAAATTTGTTAAGACACTTTAAAATAACTTAATGGGAGCATTCTACAACTTCTTCCAAACAATTTTTTACATATACTTTCAGGAAGACATCCAGTAATTGCTCTTTTAGCAAAGCATAAGTTGGCTGATTGCCCAGCTGTCTTTTTTGATGTCATCCTGTAATTTCATTCACTGAGAGATTTTGGTGAAATTAAACTTTTACTGGTAATAGCTAAAATAAATTTTAAATTAAAAGTACAAATATTTTTATTTACTTGCAATTGGTATTAAATTTTAATATCTTTATTGCATAAAGTTATTTTTTGAACTTAAATTTTATGTTATTTACAACAAAATATACAAGGCAATGTTAAAATATCACATGTCCATTACAACAGTGTACAGCAGATCCTACTGGGTGTCCACTCACATCCAACTTGACACAGAGCTTGCTTCCTTTGGACCCTGTTAAACAGAAAAGGGGGGGAATTTACTTATCAAGTTTAAAAATGTGTAATTACATAGAAATGACTGAACTGAGCTGCAATGATTAATGATAACTGAAAACATCCACTTGAAAACAGAGTTAAGAGAATGGAAGGCTACTGGGTTTTAATATGATTTCTCAAAATAGGTGTTTTCTTCTTCCTCTAGAAGTTCTCACCTCCCCCATTACTAACTACTAAATACAGCTTTCCTAACACAGCAATTTTCTGCTCTGGAAATAGTACTGGAGAGATATTTTTTCAATTGGATTTCTTTCCTTACTCTGCCCAGAATGCTTTTTCCCTTTCAGCTGTCCCTTTTCCTTGCATCCTGTCTGACAGGCTCCCGAGGGACTGGCTGTACACTGTCTCAGAGGAGTTTGTCAGCTCTTGGAGCAGGCTGGCTTACACATGCTGCCATCAGAGTGCTCCAGCAATATCCGCACTGGTACGTGCGGCAGGAAATGCCTTCCAGATACCAATCTTCCCAAGGAGTGGGAAGCTGACTGACATCCCCACTAAGGAAAATCTTCCCATTTCTCCCATCACTGTTTTCCCTGCCAAAGGAACAGTGCTCAAAACAAAACTTCTGGGATGCTCAGTTTCCCCTTTACAAGCTGACTGGCCAGAAATGTTTTTCCATTCTTCACTGTAACTACAAAAACATTTTGGTAGGAAGCAACTCAAAAAGGATCAGTCAATGCTGAGAGAAAAGGCATTGCATTGATGCCCCCCAGTACATACATGCATGGATAGCTCAATAAGAACTAGTCATTGCTTTTAAACTTCCCCTCTGCAGTTGTTAGGAAGAAACAATTCTCTTTTCAAGTGGCTTCACGGTGACAAGTGTTTGCCATGATTTTGGGAAAATGTTTTAAGGGCTCTGGGTGAAAACCACTGCCATCCCTCCACCCATACTCTTCCACCTTGCATTTCCCCTCTCAGTACTAGTACACTGACAACCAGGTTCCACAGACAAACATCACAGATGCAGGAAATAGCTCAAGTTCCCAGCTGAAGTATTTTTCTTCCTTTCCCCTACTGAAATCAGGGCCAGAGATTCCCTTGCTCTGTCCCCTTCAGCTTCAGTCACAGGGGACAGGGAGCCCACCCCTCACCCATGCCATTTCACCAGGAGCAAAGGTGGCACTAAAGGTCCCTCCTCAGCAGGTGGTTGTGAAACACTGCAGAGCAACTGGGCAGTGTCACACTTAAGCAGGAAAAAAGGACAGATTAAGAAGTAGAGAACATGATATTAATTTACCTTGAATTATCTTTCTCTTGGTTTGTTTTTGAAGAAAAAATATTTTTCCCCATTAAATATACACAGCTGTGAGACCACAGCATGGCTGGGGTTGGAAGGTGCCTCTGGAGGTCACCTGGTCTAGATCTCAAGCAGGGCCTCCTAGAGATGCTCAGGACCATGTCCACACAGCTTCTAAATATCTCCAAGGATGAGCATCCCACAGCACCCCTGGGCAACCTGTGACAGTGCTTGGTCACCCTCACAGTGAGTAAGTGTTTCTTGATGTTCAGAGGGGACCTCTGGTGTTCAGTTTGTGCCTGTTGCCACTGGTCCTGTTAGTGGCCACCACTGGTTCTGCTTTCTTTGTACCATCCCCTCAGTATTTACAGACATCAATATCACCCTCTGAGCTTTCTCCTCTAGGCTGAACAGTCCCTGCTCTCTAGCCTCTTCTCATAGGAAATATGCTCCAGTTCCTTCATCATCCTCATGGCTCTCCACCAGATTCATTCCAGTATGTCCACGCCCATCTTGCACTGGGAAGCCCAGACCTAGACACAGCACTCCAGGTGTGGCCTCACCACTACTGAGCAGAGGGCAGCACCACCTCCCTGGACCTGCTGGCAACACTGCTCCTGTTGCAGCCCAGGGTACCATCAGCCCTTTGTTCTACTTTGTGTCTTTCCAGCCAGCTGGCCCCAGCCCATCCTAGCACCTGGGCTGTTCTTCCCCAGGAACAGGACTTTGCACTTCCCTTTCTTGAAGTTCATGAGGTTCCTGCCAGTCTATTTCTCCAGTCTGTTTAGGTCCTTTTGGAAGGTAGCATGGCCCTCTGATGTATCAGCCACTCCTCCCAGTTTTGTGTCATCATCAGGCTTTGTACTCTGTCCCATCATCCAGATCATTAATGAGGATGTTAAACAGGACTGGAGGCACAACTGACCCCTTGGACAACTCCCTCGTTACTGGCCTGCCTCCAACTAGACTTCATTCCATCAATCGCCACCCTCTGGGCCTGACTGGTGCTTTAAAGACTATTTAAATGCCACTCATTTTTTCCACAATCAACTGAAGAAAGACCAGTGTTCCAATAAATATATATAATTAGCTGCTGAGATACAAAACCAGTCCAGCTGAGTAAAATAACAGGGCTAAGCCAGGGGTTTTTTTCTGCACTCAAGTTCCCAGGCTACTTCCTTGTTCCCTTGGTCAGCTTGCCTTCCTCACTGGCTTGAGGAGGGCAGCTAAGGGCTAAGCCAGGGTTTTTTTTCTGCACTCAAGTTCCCAGGCTACTTCCTTGTTCCCTTGGTCAGCTTGTCGGAGCACTGGCTTGAGGAGGGCAGCTTCAGAGCTGAAGCACAAAGTAGGTCAGACTTGCTGAGCCAGCCTCATTTCACTGAAAACAATGCAAGTGTCCTGGCTTGTTCCAGGATTTTGTATTTGTTTCTGTTTGTCATGCAAAACAAATTGCTGCTGGCACTCCACAGTTCTCAGGAACAGGGTTCATGCAATGAACATTTATTGTTGCTGAGGGGGTTTTTAAAATTTGTTTGGGGTTTTGTTTTTTACTAGCTAACTAGCAGGTATTTGCTGCTTGCCATGAAGACTAAACTGTAACATTGCTATGTAAAAATCTGCCAAGGTTTGATATACACAAAAATAAATATCAGACAGATCCCAAACCTAATGATACGCATTTATATAGCCATTTCTCTCGTGCAAATTCTTTCTCCTTTATCTGGACAGCTGAAGTTAACATTGCAGTGACCAAATTAGAGGTAAGAAATCCTCCTGCCAGATATTCTCAAGAAAAATTCTGCAGCTTGACCTGAGCTTTGCACATAGAATTCCCTTCTTAAATTGGAAAATTAATAAAATAGAGTGGAGACAAATCAATCAAAGAGAAAGGCACAGAGATCCCAACTGCTGGTTGATCTGTCCAAGTCTCCTGAAAGGCAACTCAGACTTGCTGCATGCTAAACAAATGAGTTTGAGGTGATTTGGAAAGAGCTAATTAGCCAAAATGTAATCCAGATTTCAATTATTTCAACATACTGGAAAACACATAATTTCCTCCAAAATTAAGAATATTAGTAATAACAACAGCAAAAATGCACCAGTGACCAGACTCAGCAGCAGCTTGAAGAATGGAGTTGGCACATACCTTACTCAGCTCTGGAAAGAGCTCTTGAATCCCAATGTCCAGCAGAACATAAGTTAACTAAAAGAAAATACAGAAAATTAAGGACACTCCAAGGCAAAACTACTGCTTTTTGTTCTTAACTTTGTAAGAGCCCACTCCTTTGCTATATCAAACATTCATTTTAGTAAATCCTGTGCCAGAAGGCAGGTTTGTCACCCATTATGAGTTACCTGTTTGTTGAGCACTGGCTGCTGCAGTCCATCAAACAGAAGCCTGATGCCTTCGTATTTAGCCTCTTCTCCAATGCACTTGCCTATTAAATCTAGACCAAATTCCAAAAGCAAATACACAAGTCATGAGGAAGTACTGCAAAGCAGCTTTATGATGCAGTAATAGAACTTGATTAATCAACAAGAAAAAAACTGTTTAAATTAGAGTTCAATTTTTTTTCTGTCTCAAATAAATGGTAAATAGAAAAAATCCCCACACTTTTGCACCTATTAAATCTAGACCAAATTCCAAAAGCAAATACACAAGTCATGAGGAAGTACTGCAAAGCAGCTTTATGATGCAGTAATAGAACTTGATTAATTAACAAGAAAAAAACTGTTTAAATTAGAGTTCAATTTTTTTCTGTCTCAAACGGTACATGGAAAAAATCCCCACACTTTTGGGTTCATCCTTTTCTCTTCCCTTTCCTTCAGGGCTCCACACCTAAACACTTACTAAACTTTTTATAATATCAATATTTTGTTCTAATGCACTGTTTAATAAACCACAAGTGGATTAAAAAAAATTACTTTCAATTAAATGGGCCCCTCTTTCCTAGTTTATACAGTGCAAGGACTCAGATGTACCTTCCAGCTTAATGATGTGCCTTTTTTTAACACAGTTTTCATCTGGATAGAATACAAACCACAGGAACATTCAGAAGATGAAAAATTATGGTACTAAGTGCACATGTGAAGATCTTGATTTCCATCACCATGTCTTTATTAATCACTATGCTGCAACTTTATTCAGCGACACTTAAATGAAGAAACTGTTGGGTTTTTACACCTGATATTCCAGTCAACCCAAATCTCAGCAGCCCAAGTATTATTTGATTTGGAAAGACAGTGTGACTGTATTTGGGTTAGATATGTGCTTGAACAATTAACCACATTCATACAGGCAGTCATGGAATACAGAACCTGGAATGTATTTCATCATTTCTTCAAAAGTCTGCTTTGCTCGTTTCTGTTTGTCCTGGAGAGAGCGAGGCTCAGTGTTCTCACAGAACACAGCATCTGCAGCAAAGACACATTGAAAAAAATGTATCTTTAGGCAGCTACACATCACTGACACAGAAATATGTTTTGGATTGTGGCTTCAAAACTGAACTACTTCTCTGTATTGTGTTGATTAGATGGGAATTCTAGTCTTGTCAGATCATACTTTTTGCTTACATTAGCCCGATCAAATCCAGAATACCCCCCCTGTTTGAAGGACAATCATCTTTTCACAATTTGTTTCCATTCTTTTCAAGGTTTAAAGAATTCCCTTTAAAGTTTGGATCAGACTCCAGTCACATTAATTATGATCTCCTTAATCACAATTTCCCTTATGCTTTCAAAACTATAAGCAGTATTTACACCTTGTGCTAAAACACTGTTTGGAACTGTCAAAACTTCAAATATACCTAAATTTATGAATGAGAAAGCAAGGATTGTTATTCATCTGAAATAACAGCTGCTCAGGTTTGGTTTTAGGCTCTCCTTTTTTGCCTTTCACAAGCTTCATTTTTGGTTTGATAAGGACAGAGCTGTCCTGACTCCAGAGTTTTGGCCAGATGCATTGTTTGGATCAGACTCCAGTCACGTAATATTCTACAGTTGTGAGGTAATTTAAAATTTTTTTAGTTGCTCTCCTCTTCCCTTATTTGAAGATCAGGAACACTCAAGCCCTCTCAAGAGCCGACCACAACAAAGGGAACCCAAAAATTAACAATAAAAGACTGATGTAGTACACAAGTAACTTGACAACTTCATTAAACATTTGCGTTGATGCACTAAACCACTTTATTCTGGTTTTCTTGTTCTTTGCACACCCAAGCAATTTACTATTCATAATAATTTCTGTAATCATCACTGTCAGACAACATAGGTGGCTCAACATCTTTCCACAACCAGCTTTGAAGTTAGCCCAGGCCCACTTGATTTTTAATACTCTTCTGGTGTTAGTCAGCATTGCAAAGTTTAGCACTCAGAAACTTCACTGAAGGGATTTCAAACACCAGACTAAAGCAGTATTTTCTCATCAAAGATGTAGCTGTTACTGACCTCTCAGCAGTGTTATCAGAGAAACCAACCGGTGCTCCTCAAACAGCTGCTCTAACTTGTTATGCAAGTAATAGTCTGTGTAGAGTTCCAATGTGTTTTTGAAGAGAATTCTTCCTCCCATCAAGAGATGTGTGGCTTCAAAACTGAACTACTTCTCTGTATTGTGTTGATTAGATGGGAATTCTAGTCTTGTCAGATCATACTTTTTGCTTACATTAGCCCGATCAAATCCAGAATACCCCTCCTGTTTGAAGGACAATCATCTTTTCACAATTTGTTTCCATTCTTTTCAAGGTTTAAAGAATTCCCTTTAAAGTTTGGATCAATTCCATTTTAGGTTAATTATGATCTCCTTAATCACAATTTCCCTTATGCTTTCAAAACTATAAGCAGTATTTACACCTTGTGCTAAAACACTGTTTGGAACTGTCAAAACTTCAAATATACCTAAATTTATGAATGAGAAAGCAAGGATTGTTATTCATCTGAAATAACAGCTGCTCAGGTTTGGTTTTAGGCTCTCCTTTTTTGCCTTTCACAAGCTTCATTTTTGGTTTGATAAGGACAGAGCTGTCCTGACTCCAGAGTTTTGGCCAGATGCATTGTTTGGATCAGACTCCAGTCACGTAATATTCTACAGTTGTGAGGTAATTTAAAATTTCTTTTAGTCGCTCTCCTCTTCCCTTATTTGAAGATCAGGAACACTCAAGTCCTCTCAAGAGCCGACCACAACAAAGGGAACCCAAAAATTAACAATAAAAGACTGATGTAGTACACAAGTGAAGTAACTTGACAACTCCATGAAACATTTGCGTTGATGCACTAAACCACTTTGTTTTTCTTGTTCTTTGCACACCCAAGCAATTTACTATTCATAATAATTTCTGTAATCATCACTGTCAGACAACATAGGTGGCTCAACATCTTTCCACAACCAGCTTTGAAGTTAGCCCAGGCCCACTTGATTTTTAATACTCTTCTGGTGTTAGTCAGCATTGCAAAGTTTAGCACTCAGAAACTTCACTGAAGGGATTTCAAACACCAGACTAAAGCAGTATTTTCTCATCAAAGATGTAGCTGTTACTGACCTCTCAGCAGTGTTATCAGAGAAACCAACCGGTGCTCCTCAAACAGCTGCTCTAACTTGTTATGCAAGTAATAGTCTGTGTAGAGTTCCAATGTGTTTTTGAAGAGAATTCTTCCTCCCATCAAGAGATGATGCAGCCAGTCAGGAATGTGGAAAACTACCCTACCTGCAAAGTCACAGCAACATCTGTGAGTGAAAACATATATGAGGGTCTCCTACTATTCATGATAAAGGAATGATTTATTCAAAAGACAAGAAAAAAAAGATTGCAAGCAAGGAAAAAATATTTCAGTTTTGTTAGTGCAGCACTGAAAATATCAGTATTCTCCACAGTGCTTAATTTAACAATTCCAATTTCCAGAGTCTATCAGGAGCCTAGGTAGGCCTGAGAAAAGGGATGAGACCTACTCTGATAAGCTCATACTACTGAGATGCAGAAAGATGGAGACATAACAAAGCAACTAAGCAATGATGAATGATAAATTACATTTTAGCACCACAATAAAGTCTTCTGAGGAATGACCATGTCACTAAGTTCTATATTAGTTTGAAAGTGTTGAGTTACATATTACTGCTACAATAGGATTTCATTTCTTACCAGAGACTGGGAACTTCATATTTGTCATGAAGTATATGAATAATTAAGAGAAATCACTTCTTACCAACATACATTAAGTAGTCATAGACTCCTTCCACAGTCATCATTTCCAGGAAGTAGTTCTGATTTTGTCGTCTTTCTGTATTCTCAGACCGGTTTGCATTATTCTTGAATAGATCATTAAAAAGCTAAAAACAGAAACAAAAGACTGAAACCACTGCATTCAAAGGCAAAAGGATAGCCACCAGTTCTTTGGTTTCTTTTTACAGAAGCAGCTTCTTTCCAGAGCTTCCAAAGAACTGATCAGGGGCGTTGATTTGTAAAGTCTTCTGAGGAATGACCATGTCACTAAGTTCTATATTAGTTTGAAAGTGTTGAGTTACATATGACTGCTACAATAGGATTTCATTTCTTACCAGAGACTGGGAACTTCATATTTGTCATGAAGTATATGAATAATTAAGAGAAATCACTTCTTACCAACATACATTAAGTAGTCATAGACTCCTTCCACAGTCATCATTTCCAGGAAGTAGTTCTGATTTTGTCGTCTTTCTGTATTCTCAGACCGGTTTGCATTATTCTTGAATAGATCATTAAAAAGCTAAAAACAGAAACAAAAGACTGAAACCACTGCACTCAAAGGCAAAAGGATAGCCACTAGTTCTTTGGGTTGGTTTCTTTTTATAGAAGCAGCTTCCTTCCAGAGCTTCCAAAGAACTGATCAGAGGCATTGATTTGTTTAATTGTTTCTGGTTTTGTTTTTTCAAATCCTTCACTTTCCAATAAAGAGCACATCACATGCTGCCAAAACACACAACCACCAAAACACCTGGGTTCAGAACAAATCAGCACTGGGACATGAATTCGTGAGCTTTTCTGCTCCACTATCTTCTTCCAACCTAAACAGTTGTATGATTGTATGCATCTAGATTTTTGTCATAGGCTCTGATTTCCTCGATGCACCCTGTTCTGAAAATGAGGGGCTAAGAGGATAGAGTTCGCCTGCCTTAAATCACAAGGGAAGCCTGCAACAAAGTACTCCTAAAAGTTCCTGTTGGCTTCCACTTTGAAATAAATACTTTTTCCCCTGCCAGTTTAATTATTTATAGTAAAATCTTCATGAACTAACATTAAAAGTACTCCTAAAAGTTCCTGTTGGCTTCTACTTTGAAATAAATACAACGGTTTTTAGACAAAATATACAAGTTTTTTACACAGAGAAATACCTTTTTCCCCTGTCAGTTTAATTATATATAGTAAAACCTTCATGAACTAACATTTCAGTTTCTTTCCATTTATCTAATTTCTCAATTATATTCCTTTAGCCTTCTATTCTCCTATGTCATCACCTTCCTCCCTGATCCCTTTATTTCCTTAACTTTGTTTTTTTCTGAAAAGATACTCTAATTCTTGCAAAACTCCAAGAGGCTTTTCCCTGAGCACCAAAAGGGATCCCAAACCACCTAGGTAGCAGTCCTTGCCTCCCCTGCCCCCAAGTCTGTGAATCCTAAGAGAAGGAAAGGAAAAATCAGGATCGAAATCCTGATGTTTTCTATGTTTAATATCTAGCAATCCCCACTAACAGTTTAGTTTAAATTAACTTGCCCCCCAAATAGTTAATCTAGATATAAAATAGGATTTATACCAGATACTCTGTATTATGAAAAGAAAGTTCAAAAGTTTATGCCAGGGCTCTAAAAAAAATCCTAGAACAAGAAGCAAATGCAACATAATCATAGAATTGCCTAGGTTGAGGTGATTGCCACTCAGAGAGTTTTTTTACCACTCCCAAAATAACATTAGTTCCATGGAACAGGAAGTAATTTGCTTATATATGGTTCACTTGCTGTACTGCAATTCTCCCCAAAATAAATAAAGCCAAAAACATGCAAATCACAACATCACACAAGTCTCTTAAACAGAATGCTTTGCACTCTTAGTAAAAATTACATCAGGACATCTGGCAAGAGTCAGGTTTTTGACCTGTACTCCCTCTCTTTTGTTAAGTGCTGAGCTGATGTATTACCTTCACAAGGTTCAGACAACACCAACTTATTACATAAATTACACAGAAGGGCAAATATGGCTAATGCACTGGTGGATGACTGGTATCCAGGAATGTAAGCCTAAAAAGAGCACATAATTATTCACACCTACTTTATGGAAACATCCCTGGCAGGTTGCTTAAAAAACTCCATATAAACTGAAGTCTACATTCTCCACAACACTGAAACCAGAACAGCAGAAAAACCTTAGCTGTAGCATTGTAACTTCAACAAGAGACTCCTTCATTTTTTAGATATACCTCACAACCTGACAAAGGTGATACATGCTGAGCCAACTCAAATCAGCCCATTGTGCAATGTTGACACAGGTTCAGTGTCTGGAGGCCAAACTAAATCATTAACAGCAATCTGGTAGGTAACCTATAAAAAAATCAAACATGAAGGCCAGCTTAGGGCAAAGCTTTTTGACTTTCAAGTGCTATTTCCTCTTTCACCCCAAACCAGAAGCAGCATCCTCTGAATGCTGACTGTACCTCAATACACAGATGATCTGTGCTGCACCTTAAACATTAATGGTTCCTGGATCAGAGACACATTGAAAGTATTTCAGAATGCAATCTACAGTGCTCTGCAGCAACCATAATACAAAGTGGCATCAGACCTCAATTCCATGTTTTACATTTTCTAGTATCTTGGCTGGGAAGAAATTCCAGTGAAAAACACACAACTGGTTATCTAGCACGGAAGATGAGATTATACCCACAATTCAGATAGGCACAGTATTTTGCTTTATATGTTTCCGTGCACGTTAATATTTGAGACTAACACCACAAACCTCAAAGCTATCATTATTTGTACCTTAAAGATTAAACAGTAGTTATGATTATAACCATGAAATGTTCTTAAAAGGCTTACAATGAGGAAATTCCATTAATTAGTATTGATTAATAATGGTAGTCAAATTCTTGAAGTCAGTGGAAGATAAAAGGCCTGTATTAAGAAAAAAGACCAAAGTAATTCCCTTGTAAATAGGCTACCATGTCTTATTGGGAAAAGCAAGCAAAGGAAGCATGAATGCCCATATAAAGTGCCTCACAGAAAAAAGAAAAAATGTTACTCAATGGTGAGTGCATATGCAAACATACACCCATACATTCCAGCACAGGTGTGAACTATACAGAAACAATACCATGACTATGAACAATATCTATAGCCAGAGGCATAAACCTCTCTCTTGTTCTTCCTGCTCATTTAAAAAGAAGAGAGGATACCAAAAGAATAAGAAGAAAGATTTTATGCAGTGTCTGAGTCATATCAGTCAGTGTAAGTGACCATGTCTTCCTCCAAGTAGCTACTCAAAAACATTTATTATACTGCTGGTGTTCCAAAAACAGCTTTTATTGCTGTTGGCAGGCCATCACAAGCCAGCAGAACAACGCCTTTATTGGCATATTTTGCAAAGTCTGCATCAGCTGAGAAGTCCTGACCTATTATAGCAAGTCTGACAAAAGTATGTTGAGAAGATGATCAAACTGCTTACAGACCTTCAGAACAGAAACATAGCCAGAAATCCTGCTAGTGCCCCTAGGAGAGGGAAGCAGAGGTTTTTTTTGTTCATTTGGGTTTTTTTAACCAGGCAGGTTGGTAACTCTTATTTCTAGTGGATCTGATACAGAATGAAATCCAATTGCTCCTGGTTATATTGGGGTTGACTACCCACTTCCATAGTGCATTTTTAAATAGAAATCCTTCCACCAATATTTAGACCACACAAACATACACACGCCCCAGGAACACTCAAAAGGAAGGAGCATGCAGATCTGTCAGAGCATTAGGCACATTTCTGACTGGGCCTGCCCAGACAGACCTTCAGGCATTTCTTATTCAGCCTGCTGAGGAAGAGGAAGCCTGCAGGCACACCACTCACAGCAGCACCAGGGATCATGCATTGTAATCTCAGCACAGTCCAGCATGCTGAAACTGAAATAAACAGACCTGTGCCAGAAAAGACACATGAGAATATGGTGACAATACAAGCATAAGGTGGAAATTGACCACTATTTACCAAAAAACTGAAGAACTCTCTTGCTCTGAGATAACATGCTGTTCTCCCAAAGGGGCTCTCAGGAAGCCCTAATCTTTAGCTGCCTGCCAGATGCCCACATGGACTCCATGCAGGCAGCTCACACTGTCCTGGAACAGACCTTTGGCATTCCCCTCCTTCACCAGAAGTGAGGTGCCTTGCTGCTTCACAGCAGTTACTGCACAGAATCACAGAGTGGACTGGCTTGGAAAGCACCCCAAAGACTATCCAGTCCCAACCCTCTGCCATGGCAGGGACACCTTCACTAGACCAGGCTGCCCAGAGCTCCATCCAGTCTGGCCCTAAATACTTCCAGGAATGTATGAGGAATGAGGAATCCACAACCTCTATGAGCAATCTGTTCCAGCACCTCACCACCCCCACAGTTACACATTTTTTCCTACTATCTAATCTAAACCTACTCTCAGTTCCATTTCCCCTTGTCCTGTCACTAAATGCCCTTAAAGTCTCACTCCATCCTTCTTACAGGCTTCCCTCAGGAACTGGAAGGCTACACATCTGCACAAAGATGTCATGTCTCACAGCAGAAGTGAAAGTGCAGAACTGAACAGCTCAAGTCTATGTCACACATATCTGGGGAGTAGGAAAGTGTGTTACTCCAGTCTACCTTTGGTCTGGCCTTTGGACTGAACACCCTCAGTGTCTGCATTCCCAGACAGCATTTTCCAGCTTGGCTTCATCTGAAGTAATTTTAGTTAATGAGCTCTAAGACAGCTGCCTAGTGTGAGAGAAAATGTGTGGTCAGTCTTCCCCACGTCTGTAAAATGGGAAATGAACATGACTTACTGTACCTTCTTGTTATTTTCAGAAGTGGGACTCAGAATGGTAAGCTCAGGCCTGCTCGGTTTAGGCTTGGGAGATTCACACGAGTTAATAAAATTCATGATGAATGGCTCCAAATGCTGACCTTTCTGAAAAAAGATATGAGTGACTTGTCACTTGTATAATTATAGGAAAGTGAAAACAAAAACAACAAAAACAGAAGAATTTTCAAACAAATTTGATTAGCCTGTAACTCAGTAATCTCATAAAATTAGCTAATGAAGTTAAGATATTGGCAACCTGAAAGACTTACTCACCTCTTTCATCAGCTTTCCCGGAACAGATTTTATGATTTTGCCTACAATTAGAAACAAACATTTTCTGTTATCACTGTCTGATTTGAAAGACATTTTGCTCTGCTAGATTTTATGTACTCATTGTCTAGTAGTCATTTAAAAATATAACAATTTTTAAAAATCTGCTTGCCTTTTCTTTTTTTATTTGGCACAAAATCCTAAGAAAACAGTCTTGCACAAAACCAGCTTGTAACCTAGTGATTACTACGCTTCAAGAAAATATACTTGTAAATATACAGATTATTAATCTGAATACTTTTTAAAAACCACACAATCAAGTACTATAGTTCTACCTCTTAACTCTTCCAGAGTTTAACCATAAATAGCTCTAACACTGCCACAGTAGTACTGCTTCAACACCAGTACAGACAAAATTCCTGTATTTAAGTTACTCATAGAATCATAAACACTTATCACAGAAGAAACTAAGATAACTCAGATTCTCCTCTTCCTGTGAAAAAAAATCAGCAAATCTAGAGAGATTCTGGGGGGACTCAACCTCAAAAACCCTGGTGAGTAGAATTTTCTAAATTGGACAGGATACAGCTGTGGCCTTAAAGATCAGCTCCTGTGTCCTGATAAGGCTATCAGGATATGGCACAGTAACTTTGAATGCTGAAAAATGAAAGTGTCTAGGACTAGCTTTATTTTAAGCACTACAGTTACAGTAACATTTTTCTTATCTACATGTCATTAAATATGGAATTTACATTGGAAAGTATGTACAATGATCAAATGATAATAATAAAAACTCTCATCCTCACAAAAAGCCCAACCAAAATGCCAAGACTTGTTACAGTGCTCTTTATGGAAGTGAAGCACTGTCTCAGATAGGAAATGCATTAGAGTAAACACCATGATTATAAGCTTTTATAAGGATGTACAGCTGGATCTAGAAGGGAGACCTGAAACAAAACCAAAAACTTCTGACTGGTGGCTGAGAACAGAAATCTCACTCAACAACTCATGAAGCAGACCAAGAGAAGGGCTGCCCCAGCAGGACCACACCGTGACCAGGAGCTGCAGTGGCGCAGCTCAGACAGGCTCTCTGGGACCACAGCCACAAGTGGCACAGGACATGGAGACAGAATGGCCATGAGGCTGACCTGACCAGCTCAGGCCCACTATTCTGAGACAGCTACACTCCAGCCAAGTCACACTACAGTCAACTTCTTTGATTTATTACGAACTACTGTCATTAGACATCAAACTTCTGAATTTCCATTTGACCTGCCTGTATCACAGATTCTATTAAGTAGCTCACGTTAGAAAAGATCTTAACACCAGCAAACACTAGAAATATCAAAAACTGGAGTTTTCAGATTAACAAATAAGACAAATTTAATAATTTAAAATCAAAAGATAGTTTTGTAAGTGTTCATGCCATCTCAGCGGCAAACAATGACAGACACATGCAGACTTGACTTGTGACAATACTGTAAATTTTCTTGAACTATGCAATTTATTAAGAGAAACCTTATCTTGCTTGCTGACACAAAAATTCAAAAGCCACTGAAGCAATTTTTTCCAAAACTTCAAAATGTCTTTTTTCTTCAAGGAAGAAGTACCAGCATTATCTTCCTTGCTGAGCTATAATTTTAGGGGCTGTGAAGGAGCAGAGTTCTTATTTTGTACATCCACAAGTTACCTATTCATTATTACTGTCAATCACAGAATCACAGAATTCAATCACAACATCCACAGCATTCCTATTTGTCAGCATAAACAAGCAGCATATTACATACCAAGATTCACATCAGGCAACATTTTATCAAGAAACTGAGTCTCTCCTCCATTAGGGGATAGGAAGTCAGCTAAAAGCTGGCTGTTACTTAGTTCTGGATGTTGCAGAAGTTTCTTTGAAACAGAAGGAACAAAGGAGGTGTAAGTACTTTAAAACTAACCTTTAAAAATCTGTTTCTGTATAGCAAAAAGATATTCAAAGAGTATTATACTGCCACAGATATCGTCATTTGCACGAGACTTCTGTTTTCAGTCATGTGAAACTTTAACACTGTCCACTTGAATTATTTCCATAACTATAAAGTTACTTGAAAACAAACAAACAAAACACCCCAGATATTCTTTTATTAGTTTTATATAATTAGTTTTAGAATATTCTTTGCTTCAAATATTTGTTTGATACCTGCAGATATTCCTGAAACTCCTCTCTCTTGGATTTTAAGAACTCATAGTTCTTGGGGCCAATGATTCTCTTTGAGGGAAGCTGAGCATCAGGAAATGTACCTAGTAAAGATATTAAGGAGTTTAAATTGTTCTTGTAGTGCAGTAAACACTGATTTTATTATTTTAAATTTCAGTAATGAATGATAATCACAGCAGGGGAATATAGCTTTCCAAATGACAGAGAACATACCATGAAATTCTGTAAGTTTTGATTCAAGCACATAGAATTCAAGATACCTCCTGTAGACAGACCAGTGCTCAGGTTCATGTCCAACTGGAGAAAAAGTTAAAAATAAACCAGGTTTAATGGCACCTGGGAGACAAATTAGCAACAGCAAACATATGCTGATTATCACAAAAAAAAAACACCTCAATGACATTAGCCCCCTGTTGTAAAAGTACCTCAAGGTACTTTTAATGTTACAGTAAAATGCATAACTGGTAGACAGATATGGTACTAGCAAGGAAATTATCATTTATGGGATCACTACAATCTAAACAATGGAGCCCTGCATAATCTCAACATTTGTGATGGCTGACTATGTTAGATCTATTTTCCAGCATTGAACCAAATGATTTACAGAAATAGTACTTGCTGAATATACACTTCTCTGCACCACCAACTTGAAGGCTGATGATTCTTAATCCTATCAATAAGCTATCACTAACTAAATGCCTCTTAAATACTTTCTGCTTATTGTGGAAGTATTAGTCTCACTAAGACAAATCCCAGCAGCCTTGGATGATGCTGTTTCCACCCACTCCCTATGGATGTATTGCTATCCAGATACTGGTAAAGTAACTGCACACCACGATGGTTCCCAATAAGCAAAACATTTTCATTTCCTAAGAACTAATTTTAAGGTTATATAAAAAGTTATTTGTTCATTATTCCAAAGCTGAGTGGATGAAAAAAATATGACAGGTATTTATTAATATGAATTTTAAGATCTATTTTTGGAAAGAGAACATTTCAAACTTTGGCATGAAGTGTAAATAGAACTGATTCATGCTGAGGAGTCAGTTCTCAACTTGCAAATGCTAAATGTGATCATTTATCTCTCAAACTCACTTCCTCAGAACTTTCAAGCCATTATATTGAAATCAGAAGAACACATACACAAAACACACCTGCAAGAGCCAACAGACTACAGCACACTAGAATATTCTGAGTTCCTTTTCAAATGACACTTCATTGATCTGCAACACTGCGTACCTGCCCTTCTATCATTTCTCTCTACATCAATGCAGAATACAGGAATTCTCTCCTTTCTGTCTTTTCTTTCCAAGGAGGGATCATCAAAAAAATCAACGTATGGGATGCTGATTTTCCACGCAGCAAGGTTGCGGGGTGTATTTGGGGTGGTAACAGCCTCCTCAGGAGAATCATCTTCCATCACCATAACACCTTCTTCAATCTGAAAGAATGCAAACAGAGATCTCCAGTTCTATTTTAATTGTACAGTCTACCTCTGCTTCCAACTGATTCCCTCGTCTTTCCTTTTTCAAATTTTCCATTCGTCCCCCAACTGTGGTTCAGGTAACAACATCCCATGCAGTAAATTCTACCATTGGCTCTATTCATCACTGTTTAGCATGGAATAAAAACATTAACTCAGGGAGACATCCAAGACAAATGAGAAAGGACTACTGACTCCTGATCTACAGAGAGAATGCAACACAGACCAACATGACAGCGATTTCTACACTATGTTATTTATGGTTTTAAGGTCTTGTGGCAGGCTGCAGATGAAGAGCCATGCACGCAGTCTTGTGCATGCCTTACTACCCAGAACTGGAGAAAAAGTCATTGTTTATAAAAATATCTGACACTGCTACTTTTGGTATTTCTCTGTACGAAAACAATAAGCTCAGAAGCACAGAAACTGGGGATGTGACCTTGGCTTGTGAATGAATACAGGGAAGATAAGGCAACTTAATCAGAAGCTAGCACATGAAAACTGTGCAGTGAAGAAAGCAGAAATTTAACATTTCTAAATGAGCAAAGAAGAAAAAAAAGAAAATCGAAGTCCAACAAAGACTTCACGTAAAATCAAATGGTTTTACTCACAAAATCATCTTCTCCTTCATTTAAGTTATAGTTAGGCAACATAGCTCCTTCCATTGCAGAACTCTTGAATACACCTTTTATTTTGTTCCCTATTTTGCTGATTCCAAATGATTCTCCTCTCTTCTGCGTGGTCCTAGGATTACAGAAGCCACAGTTCACAACACAGGGCATATTATTACACAGCTGCTCAATAGGCCATTGCACACTATTTGCAGATAAGAGAAACAACTCTATAAACAGGTATCCAACATATTTACAACAGTTCTACTTAGTTAAAAGTCATTTATGGTATAGCTGTTCTCTGATCAATCTGCACAATTTCTTGACAATTTCTTGACTTTTTAAGACACACAGGATTCCTACATGCTTAACCACAAGTAAACTCTCACAATAGTATCCTAGTAATCATGCAGATAAGAGAAACAACTCTATAAACAGGTATCCAACATATTTACAACAGTTCCACTTAGTTAACAGTCATTTATGGTATAGCTGTTCTCTAATCAATCTGCACAATTTCTTGATTACACTTTTTAAGATACACAGGATTCCTACATGCTTAACCACGATAAGTATCCTAGTCATTCATGACACAAAATAAACAATTAGCTAGGTAAAACAACTTTGTTTTGACAGCAGAAACTGTGCTATTGCTACAGGCATGCACACCAAGTAGGTCATTAACTTTGTCCTTTTCCTTGCACTTGAATTTAAATATTTATCCTTCTACCAAGTGCAGATGCATTTTTAAATGGAATTTTACAAGCACATATCATTCAAGATAGATCTCAGTTTTTAAGCAGTAGAGACAGATAAAAGGAACATGCAAGGAGCAAGACACAGCATGAGAGAAAACAGATTCAACAGAGGAATCCTGGCTTGAAGAGCCAGTCTGACTAAAAGACGAAGAGTTTTTAAAGTCTCGCCACTTATGACAAAGCATCCAAAAGCCAACAAACAAGGTATGGGACTTAAAAAAAAATACTTGGGCAGCAAGCACAGTCCTCACTGAGCGAACAGATTTTTTATTATTCTTACGCTATTACACAAGTCCTGACACTGAAGATTATTTCTTGCAGAGAAATGCTAGCAATTTTGGACAGAAAAATGTTTATGTTGAATATAGAATCTGCCTGAGGTTCCTTATGGTGACTCAATACATACAGTTGAGAGACAAGTTAAAAATCAATACAGTGAACTTCAGAATCAAACATTCAAAACAAATTTAGAGACTGATATTAGATATACAACTAGTACTTTGGAGGACAAAAAAAATCCCATTTCTTTTTCCTTTACAACAAGAAACTATTGCCTGCTGGAAGGGATTACAAAGAGAACTGTGGCAATCAGCAGGTAAAGCATTTTCGTCATTCATGAAACCATGCAGACAACACCAGCTGCTGACTCCAAGCATGCACGTGCATGTTGCTAATAACCTTCCTGTTTATAATCTTACACAGACTGTGTACATGATTAAAGTTGCGTAAATAACCCACTGTTTTCCCAATTTTTTTGCTTTTTCTATCTCATCTAATCATCAGCTCCAAAGCATACTGGCACCATCTATCTAAATTATCTCGTCTATGCAATGACAAGGTTGCTTGGCTGCTTGCAGTCTAAATCCGTATTTGAACGATTTTACTCCATTCTTGGACAACTTCTACCACGTGTTACTGTGCTGAACTGAGCTGTTTCACATAGGGGACCTTACCTGAATCTTGTTCAAGTGCTTCAACACTGTGCTAGAAAACACAAACCTCAATCAGACAAAACTAGCTTTTCTGGAAGGCTGGTATTTCAGACCTCTTAAGGGCTTAACCTTGAAGGGAAATTTCATCATTCTTCTGAAAACTAGTGCAGTTCTCAAGAGTTTGAGCAAAAACACTGATTTGCACAAGGTCAGTGATTTGATAGGAGGACTCCAGCCTCCAGTTCTTCCCCACACTGAGCATGCTCCAGGTGAAGGCAGCATTGACCTGTGCCTGTAGTGAGCTGTATGCAGCCAGAACTCAACCTGGCAGCTAGGAACCAACCCTTAAGCCCCAGCAGAGAGCACAAAGATTTACACCACGTGAATAAAAAGCAATCACTGAACTGGACAAGTATAAAGTCACAAACCAGGATGGGAATCTCTTCACAGGAAGTGACAAATTCAGAACAAGCACCAGTGAATGAGAGGACACACAGACACTCTCCGCAATATATGGAGAGAACACAGGATTGGTTTGGCAAAAATCCTGGATCACAAATCACATTAGATGAGCATGGAAAAGAAATGTGTGCATGTTAGCAAAGATGGATGCACTGACAACAGGATGACTTGACATTTCAAAGAAATGGAGCAATAAAAAAAATATACAAAATGTATCACAATGAAAATCTAACAGATTCACTGGTTAAGCAGAAATAGAAGAAAGACCTTGAGACTAGGCAGAAGGAAAGATGGGACTAGGATAGCGGCAGGTTCAAGACATGAAGGACCAAAGATGGCAGGAGGTAAACCATTTAGAGCAGAGACAAGATTTTTTTTAAGACCTGTCAACAAATATATATACATCCAAAAATTTTGGAAAAATAACCCACTCCCTCTAGTGCTATAATAGCATTATTAGACCATCATTCTATAGTTGCTTTCTCAGGAGGGCCCTCTGTACAGAGTCTACAGGCTCCAACATTCCTGAAGAATAATGTGACAACAAGAGCTTGGAACACTTTTTTTTTTTCCCCAAAAGAAATATATACCTAACATTTCAAAAAATACAATTATTGTTTACTCTATAACAGGGAATTGCAGACTGAAGAAGTCCACTGTGCACTGTGGCATTCTTCTGTCGTGGATGATTGCAAAATCATTTTCCCACAGGATGCCTGTCTCATTCAGTGCACAGAACAGACCTTGGCAGGTGATGAGCCAGGGCTGTGCAGCTGAAGAATGATGCTGTGAGCCTCTCTGGGTCAAGAAGGACCAGACCAGTTGTACACATCAGACAAGGCAGATATTAACATGCATGTGAAGTCATAGTACCATTTCCTTTGGCTGACTAAACTCCTTACACACAGTTAGGAGAAATGCTGCACTTGAAAATCAATGAGCTGCATTTATAACTCAAGAACTCCTCAATGCTCAACAATCAAGCAAGTCATAGCTCAACATGCTGAACTGGCACATAAAATATAAAAGCATCTAATTACCTTGATTCTTAACCTGAAAAATTAAGTTGAAAAATTTCCCTCAAGACTAATATGAGCAAACTATGTCATACTTATCCTGTGTTAAATACCAAGGAAAAGTCCATAAGGAAAAGATTGTTTTCTGAGTTTGGATACCATGTATTTAAAGAGGCATGAATAATGAGAAAAGAAGCCACTGGACAGCTACTAAAGCATTAATGAGTGGTCACATACTACCTACAGCAAATTATAAAAAATAGTATATGTTGTCATCAAACCAGTAACAGTCACAAGAGAAGCTGCAGAGAGAACTAATTTGGGCAACTGTTGGGTTTGAGTGCTTAAAAATCATAAAATGGTTATATTTGCAAGTGATGTTAGACAAAGATCACTCCAGATACAGCTTGCAAGTTAAAACAAGCACCTAAGTGGATAACAATATGACATGGAGTAAAGGAAATTGTGGAGCAGCTACCAGTCACAAGTGAAAAAAAACGTCTCAAGCTCTGGAAATGTATTTCAAAACAAATGACAACAGACAGACTGTTAACAGCAAAGTGTTAATGTACAGCAAACAATATCAATGTAATGCAAACACGTGAAATTAGCGATTAAGCAATTTCTAAACACTTGTGAAAAGGACATGGGGAGTAAAGCCTTTTGTGAGGAGAAATGCCCTCAGACCAGAGAAGACATTAATGTCTTTTACAAATAAAATGAACAGTTAATTACTGTTATAAAGGCTGTATGATGAAGTCATGAGAGATGCAGCATAACTAACACACAACATTTATTGAGTGTTAGATAGACTTACCGCAAGTCATCCAAACTCAGGCTACTTCTGCAACAATAGGCAAATCAATTACCTAAGAGCCCAGCAGGAAATCAAAATAAAACAAAAACAAACAACAAAAAACCCTAACCAAACCAAACATGACGGACCTATCCCAGTGAAACTGAATAAGCTTTGACCATCATCATGGGTTAAGAAAAAAGGCAGTTAGGAGTTCCTGACCTAGAATCCCAAGAAAGTGAAATGTGAACAGCATCCACTAATCTCATCATCACAAGCCTGGCCTTTGAATTTGGCACATCAGTTATTGAAACTTTCAGGAAATTCAGCACAAGCAACCACAAATTAATGGAGAACAACTTTCATTCTTAGCATTATCTGTAGTGCCAAATAGCCAGCTAACTTATCCTATTACCTATATTAGGAATCAAGTTAATTTGACCAATACAATGAAAAATTTGTGGCCTCACTTCATGTAATAATACATGCTCTCTCCTCCTCTGTATTAGTATAGTATAGACATATATAATACAGTATTAGGTATAGTAAGACCCACTATTATTTTTTTTTTAAATTGTATTTCTCAGATTTTAAGAACTGTCACACATTTTTGACATTCTGTCTAACCTGGTACACAGAACCAATGCCTCAGACATCAACCTGGTAATTCCAATCAAGATGTTTAAATGAATTAACTATAAACACTGCCACCACACACAGGATTTTAATTCATTTGAGCTACTGAATTCTGGACAAACTAACATAAATAAAACCATTAAAATTTTAGATTTTGTTTTACAGAAGGATCTGCCTTTGCCTGTGTAAACTGTGAAAATGGAAATATAACCTAGCAGATTAGAAATTATTATGACTATTACCTTGCATAGAACTTTTCACAGACTTAATTCCAAGGGTTTTTCTCCTAACCACTCCCTGAAATTGTCAGTATCTTTTCTAAATGCTCCTTTAACTTAAAAAATTATTTAATTTCACTGCTATTTTACTATGGGAGACCAGGATGTGTCTATTTCTATTAGTGGTTCTCGTATGCAGAAAATCGAGAAATCTGGGAATTCATACTACATAACAGCTTTTCTTTCTTTGTTAAGACTTCCAACACAGACTACATTTAAGTAATGTAGTAATGTATTATGAATACATAAACGTGAGAGAGGGAGAGAGAAATCTTGTTGTCTCTTCCATGGTACCCAAATTAAGTTGACAGAACTAGAACTCGAAACATCAGTTATCATAGGCCACACACATTAAGTATTAGGCAAAAAAACCATCAGTTACACAGTTAAAACTCATGACAACAATAGCTATCAATTTGTCAGAATATCCTCAATGTGACTTCTTTACACTCCAGAAACCCTTGGCACTGCTCACTAATCGTCTATGCAGTTTTCATAGCACATTATTTCTCCTGTCTGCAAAAAGCTATTATTGAATCACTTCTTTGAACTGAACAGAACAAATCAAAAATTACACAGATATCACTTCTTCCTACCTTTCCACCTGTATTTTCTAGAAACTATAATTTTCTTGTCTTGCAATAAGGGAAATATTTCAACACATTACCCTCATGCACGTTCCACTGGGATTTCATACCTACTTCTTGATCTGATTTTTTAGCCAGCAGTACCTAAGTAATACACACACATTACCTATAGCAAAGCACAACAAAAATTAACAAAAATATGGGAAACAAAACTCATCTCTTTGCATGTAGTTACTTTCAAGTGGAACTAATGCCAGAATAAGAAAGAGAAGGCAGGACAAAATATATGGAATAACATCTGGAATAATTTTGTGAGAAACCCTGATTTTTTCCCACCCTCTTGGAAGTGACTGTACACAATTCTCAGAGGAAAATTCCAAAGCAACAGGCAAACTACTTGTGAGATCTCTATTTCTTGGAAATAATCACTGAGGCATCACTTCTGGAACACACAGTATCTTGTACTGGAAATCAGCATATATACTGAGAGCATTCGAATTGTTCTAAAATGTAAACCAGATACAATTTCAGTAAAAGCTTTGGTTGCTGTTTGAGAATATGCTGCAACAGCCACCAAACAAAATTTGTTTATTTTGTAGCCAGAGATGCATTTCAAAAACTCCAGGCAGTAATGGCCTGTAACTTCCCCCTTTCTGTTTCTAAAAGCAAAGCACCAAAGAGGTGACCTACATGTTCTCATATTTTAACTAGATTTAAGAAGAGTATGACAGAATACTTCCAACCCCTGAGATGAACAATTTAGGGGAAGAAACCAGAAGGCAGATTTAAAGGTCCAGGTGAAACCCCAGAGCCACCTTCAACAGAAGCTGCAGTGTCTTTAAGGTCACCCTACATGGAGTAATATGTAGGAAAGGAATGCAGTTTGGGCTAGCTGCCTTCATTCCATGCCTCTTTGTTAAGACACAGAAGCTTGCCAGCACCACTATGAGACAGCACCAAAGCTCCAGTCCTGGACCTACAAAAACTATAAAGACTACATAAAAGATGTCACCCATGGAGACATAATAAAGAGAACAATCATCCAATTTTTGAAGAACAGGAGCAGGGAAGAAAGATAGGTGCCAGTAATACAAATCTCACAGTAGGCTGTGAAATAGGAGTTTATTGTCAGGTCTAACTCTAATGAAAGCAGAAAAAGTTAAATGAATGAGCGTTACTCCTCTAGAAGAGGACAAACATTATCATTTTCCACAGTACCATGGATCTTACTTCATATCAAGAAAGAAAGCCTATCCAAATTAAAATTGTTACTCCTCTAGAAGAGGACAAACATTATCATTTTCCACAGTACCATGGATATCCTTCATATCAGGAAAGAAAGCCTATCCAAATTAAAATTGCCTCCCTTCTTTTTGCCAGACCACAAGAGAAATTCAGTTGGGCTAGCACACAACTGCCAGAGCCATCCAACAAAAAGTGAAACACAAGAAATTTTGAGACCTCAAGGTTTATCACCTCAGCCCAAGCCCACAGTGGCAGATCAACCATCCCCACCACAGGAGAGGCTCCACAGGCTGCAAGGAGCCTGAAGAGGGTCCGGACCATAAGTAAGGAGCTTGAAGGAGGTCTGGACTAGAAGTTCTGGCCCAAGCCCAGAAACAAGGCTTCTGATGCTGCCTTTCTGCAGTGGAGTTGGCAGACAGAAAACACATTTCATCCAGGAGAAGTGGCAAACCCTCCTTGTCAAAGTAAAAGGAGATTCCCATCAAATAACCAGGTTGGTTTGGCATAGGGTACACTGTACGTATCCCTGTAACATCTGAAATCCCAGACGACACAGCTTGGCACCACTAAAATAGTATTACATATACACAGTCAATTAAATCACCACTTTGTTTTCACAGAATCTTATTCTCACTGGTTATTTGGTTTTTTCCCCTTCCATCTTCTCAAATGTCGAGGTCTAAATCACATTCTGAATTCTTGCATGTAAAATACTTCAAGAGAAGAGACGTCTTGTATAACACTACTTGCATCTTTAGTACGTAATTTGTTCATTTAAAAACAAAAAAGTAGAGCTAAAAATTTAGTGAAATTAATATCAGGCAATAGCTAAATTCTTAAAGCTTAATATTTTGATGTTTTTAATTAAAAACCAAAGAAAACCACTTAAAAGTTCTATCATACCTACCTGTTAAACTTCGAATTGCGGGTTGGTGACTCTGCTCCTCTTAAAAGGTGTCTGAAGTACTGTAGCAGACAAAGTATCAAAGGAAACACTGGATTAACTGATGTAAAGGTTACTGTGCAACAACATTGCAAAATTCAGGAAATGAGAACTGAAGGAAAAGCCAAACTGACCATAATCTAGCAGTTAGAATTTTAATCTGGAAAAGGACAGACCATACAATAATCAATACATAAGACTAAGACTACTTACTTAACCTTACATAAATAAGATTAAAACCACAAAGCAGAAATAAAAAATGAATTAAGCACCAAAATCCATGTCTCCTCCTTGTTAAAAAATCAAGCATTTGAAGGACTATAGGTATCATGTGAGAGATGACCATGAAAACCATTTTTGAGAAATGTTCTTTTTACTAATGCCAAGCAAGGCAAGTACCCACTCCTAGGACAAATCAATGTATCCTGTCTCAAATGAATGCAAGAACCTTAACACACAACCTGACTTACACACAAACTTCTGAAAGGAACATGAATTCAGACTCACCCCTGTGATTAAAGTGTGCCCTACTAGGAGGCCTCAGGCAGATAAAGTCAACCCAGTGTAGGGAATTCTTAAGGTGGCATTTAGAACCCAATCACAAAACAATCTTAAATACCTTGTAAATTGCATTGAGAGATCTTCTTGAAAACAAACACCACACTTTTAGCTGCAGGAATGCATAATGCTGAAAAAAACCTAAATATAACTTCTGTACCTTTAAATACCATTGTATTTTTTAAAGTAAATAAAGAGATAGTGTTCTACATCTATCAGGCAGATTATTTTGCACCAAATTTGCAATCATAAAGATGGGGTGGAGAGGATTTTGTAATAGCTGTGATATACACAAATTGTTACATCAAAAACATGAAGTTTTCCTTTTATTCTCTGATGATGTGTTGGACTAGAATGAATTTTATTTTTCTACTGAGAATGGTCCAGCTCTAGAATGCCAACTGAAGCGGAAAATGAAGCCATATTTTTCAGTTCCACATACATGTGACTGTTGTAAACAGAGCATCCTAAAAAAATACAATCTCATTTTTAAGACGACTCTTCCAATCTTTCATGCTTACCTCATCACTGTGACAGAACATGGGAGTAAAAACTTTCTCAAGCAGAGAAAGAACATGCTCATAAGCTTCAAAAAGACACCGCATAGTTTGGAGTTTCACAACATCCTCATATGGACCTTCAGCAACTATTAAAAAAAATTTAAGTATGAATACAGAGAGCTATACATACAGGCATATAAATAGTTCATAGTTCATGTTTTCTCCTGTCACCACACATGGGATTTTGTGACTGTCACCACACACAGAGTTTGTGACTATTTTGCAAGCTACTCTAAATTTTATAAATAAAAAATAGAAATAAATGGACAAAGAAAGGATTAAACACAATAGCATGGGAATAGTTTTTAAAACTGGCAAAAAAGTTTGATGATATTCAGCAAAATTTCTTTTCACTTTATTAGAGAAAGTTGTTTAAATTCCAATGTACATTATTCCCTTCTAATTCTAACTTACTTCTTTGAATTTCTTCCACAATGAAAGGGTCAAATCTAATCTTGTCAATGCTTTCATCCAAACAGTAGGTTTTATAAATTTTCTGTACTTCATCATGAAGAGACATCTTTTCAGTATCTGACAGTTCTGGTCTCAAAATTCGGTCATTGAATTCCTCTGAGAAATAAAGGAAAGAAAAAAGCATTTCTTGATCAACTTGGCAAACAAATAACATCTTGAAGCACCCTACAGCATCAACTCATTTTGCAGTAGGTAAGTAATTTGCAAAACTTCAAAATTAAAAGAAACGTAAGACATCTCAAAATCCAAGGTAATAAGGCAGCTGCCTTCTTATTAACTATAATTCAGATCTGTTAATGAAGTTATTACTAAAAATATATTGCAATTAGAATAAATTATTCCTTATCACAGAAAGGATAAATTCATGAGGTTGTTCTAGGCATATGAATGATTTTTTCTTCCTAAATTACCCAAATGCAAATTGCAGTATTCCATTAGAATGATTTCCATATCATCAAGTAACATCAGCACACGTCTGTAATCTTACCCACAGCCAGGCAGAACTGCAGCACATGAACAGCCCCTTCCTGTTTCAGGAAGTTCATAAACCTAAATAAAAGGTCCTGCTGATCTCTGATCTCCTTTAGCTCCAGTTTCAGGACCTGAGCAGGTTAAAAATGCAGTCAGCCAACTTTCAAACTTTCAGTCAGTACATAAATAACGCAAAGAGCTATAGAACAAAATCAGCAGGTAAAGTAAAACACTTATTCAAAACAGGAAAGGAAGTAAATGTTGCTTTTGCTTACAGATGGTTTTTTATTTCTTGGCTCGGCAAATTTCTGAAGGAATGGAACCAATGAAGAAGTAGGCTCAGTTGCTATCTCAGGCTGCAGAAAAAAATGACAACTGGGTAAGAAAGCTTCTTTCATGGGTGATCAAAATACCACTGTTTTAACTTTGTCAGTACTCACTGGACTATCATCAATGAAGATCAGCAGTAAATGGTTGACAGTATCCTGCAAAAAACACAACACAACAAATAAAATTATTACGAAAGAAACTCACTAAAATAGATTAAAATTATTTCAGTACTATGTTATACCCAAGTTTAAACATGAGTATATTAATACTTTTAAAAAAGCAAAGCCTGGTAATACACATTTGAGAACTGAACTTCAATGATCTCAAGTTTTTACAAGTCAGGGAGTTTCTGAAGAGACCTTCACAGAAATATTCTTTACACATGGAAGAAAAAGTAAAAATTCTTGGGAGAAGGCCTAAGTGCAGATCTAATGAACTAGTAATACTTCCACCCTACAGTACTTTCTGTTTGCAGCCAGGTGATGCCTGCATAAGCACTGCCATTCTGCCTAAAAAACACATGCATATTTGAAAACAAGGATGGCAGTGTTGCAGCTTTATAAATAAATGCTCCCTGATTTGCAGAATTGAGGGGAAAAATTGGTTTTGATACAGCTGCAAAAAAAGCTGGTTACTTAGACTGCTATAAAGATCCACAGAGCTGGAGTTCAAGTAATCAAGCCCTTTTTAAATGTAACAATAGCAATTTGTAGATGTTTACACTAGCACAGCATCCTCCCATTTGACAGGAGCTGTAATCCTGAAAAATACAGTCTTAAGGGACCACACCAATACTGTTATTTCAGTCAGTTCAGTGAGTTAATTCATATGAACAAATAAAACAAGACTTTTTTCGTTTATCTTCTATTTCTTTTATCTAGTCAAAATGCACAGCAAGTAAGTCATTGCACATCATTTGCTTTACCACAACATGCTCAGTAGGTAAACAGTAATTTTGAGTAAATTAAGGTTATTCTTGTGCTCCAAAGTCTTACAGGGTCAGCTAAGAAATCCATTGAGGGAAGGAAAACTGAACCAGGGAGAATCTCTCTAATGAGAAGGGCCAGGGATCTGAAAAGAAAATAAAAGAGAGAATATAAAAATACAAAGCAATATTAAATTACATAAATTTCTAGGTGAAGTTTCCAATTCTGTCATATACTACCAGGGCATATTTTAGGATTTAATAATACCATAAGCATGCCATTTTAAAGACAAATTAAAAAAAATCATAAAAAAGGTGTAAGAAGGAAGATGACTGTGAAGTTCATTCCTTCACTTTCCAAAATAATTGTACTTCATAGTATGGAAACACTTTAAAAACCACAATTCTAAGTAATTTATATACCTGCACTCTGTTGACTTTGGGGGCAAAATATAAGGAAAAAGAAGTTCAGTAAGTTTTCTCAAGTAGTGAAGTTCATCTCTTCGGCTTCTCAAAGCAACATGCAGTTCTGGTCCATATTCTTCTAAAGCAGCTTGCTGCAAAAATTCTGCATTTTTTACTGAAAGTAGAAACAGCATTACAGAGTAGCTTCAGCTTTTTCTTACTGGTAAACAAAAGTCAATTAGGTTTTGTTTGAGCTAAAAGGTTAGTATTTTTAGTACACATACAACTGCCAAAGGGATTAAATATTGAAACTTTACAAAAGAACCTTGGCTTAGACTTTGAAGCCATGCTAAGTAAAAATAAAACCTCACAATGAAATAAGAATTCCTTCACCAAACAATTGCAGTTTGCATGGTATCCAGAATGCTTTCTCATTTATCATTATATATAAATATATAAAATAATAGAAACTTTTATTTATATATTGAATTTTATATATATATATATATATATATATATATAAAAACTCAGCATCTGGATTCTCAAAAAAGCTGCATCGTGCAAAGTCTGCCTCTAATTGCCTTCTTCCTGACCTTCTTCATGATCTCCATTTTTTTGGCCTACGACACAATTTGAAATCAACGTAAACTTTTACTCAATCCTGTAGTATCTGTTTCCTGCTTAGAAAACTTAAAAACAAATGTGAAGGAACATACATTTTAAACACAGGGTGAATCAAGCCAAAATCTGCAGCAGGATTTGCTAGAGTACTGCTTCTTAAATTATGGCAGAACTGAAAGAATACCTATTTATCAGATTAAAAACTACAGATATTAATTAGAAGCAACAATGCTACATTTCTTCAGGTCACTTCAAAGGCAAGAACTGAGCTGCTATAGTCACCTCCTCCAACCCCAATCACACCTAGCTGAACTAGCACAAATGTGGCACAGTCTCATGCCAACACCACCAGGCACAGTGAGGTATGTAATACAATCCTCAGCTACCCACAAAGTTAAAGCTTATTCCCAGCACAGGAGAAAAGCCTGCTGGCTTGGCCTTCACAGCCAAGACCCATCAGCTGACAGAGGGGATGCAGGAATGTATATCACCTGGTAAATCTGCCTAGCTGGTGTCACTAAAAGCAGAGAGAAGGAATGCACCCACTAGCAAGACAGGTAATGAATTGTGGAGGTGCCTGTGCAAATAGGAATTACTAAGAGAGGAAAGGGAAACAGGAGTAGAAGAAAAGGAAATGCTCCCTACAAGCAATCCATTTGAAAAGGATTTAGTAAACAAGGAGAAAAGGCTAGGCTCAACTAACAACCAAAGCAGGGTCTGAAAGCTGCCTCTAAACTATGTATTGTGGTGGCTGCTTTAGCAATGTTTACTAGAAAGTCCTACTAAAAGTCATTTTCAGCTGCTACTTCACATTTCTGCCCTTAGGAAACAAGTCTTTTCCTTTAAAACACTGAAAATTGCTATATTTTCAATGCTTTTTCAAATTTTCAAAGTACAGTTCTTTACTGCTAAGGAAAAGTGCTTCCAACTCCTTGGGAGAAATCAAAGGAAATGCAAAATTTGGCGTAAACAGCACTGCAAAATTATCTACTATCTTGAAATTGTTGTTGTGCCACAAAAGACATCCAAGGTGATTACACTACATCTCATTATTCATTTTAATCATTAATACTACTCACGGGACCAATGGCATGTATTTATGGATATCAAACAGACGTTTGGAGGGAAAGAAGAAAAGTTCATGACTCCAGTTAAAGTAAACATCTACACTTAAAAGTTGAATGAAACCACATTTAGTAGATACAGCACTGTGGAACACAGCCAGTGAAAAAAATAATAACAGCAAGTGTTTCCAAATATTTCTTCTATGTGCAGCTTAAATATAATTTTTACATGAGGCTTGTGAAGATACTCTTATCTTGGATAACAAATATGCTTCTGCTCTAAGTCTCTCCACGGCTTTTCAACATATCACAACTTCACTAATGCAGGTTTGAAATCATTCTATCTACAAGAACTATGAGGTACAGTGCACAGATGTATAAATCCTTTCATCTACAACTGCTCATCTGGAATATAAAGGAAAAACTTCAAGAGGCATTCCTAAATGATCTTGATTGCTCTAAACACACAAAACCTATATTCCTGTTCACCCCTGTACAGATTTAGTGTTTTTATTGTGGGACAATAAAAATCAAAACAGAGAATACAGATATGTATTGTAACTTTCTCCCTATTTGCCTTTTCAACCACCAGCAGAAAAATGCAAAAGGACCTCATTTTTTAAAAAGAGAGGCCATAAGAATAAAAAGACAAAGCAAAATAATCTCAAACATGCATAAAAGAATATTCACACTTGACCTTTGAAACTGACAACATATTAGGTCTTGACATTACCTTTTTGCCTGGCCTTGGCTATTACTTCAATGTGTTTCATTGCTGCCTTGAGCATTTTCTTCGTTACAACTGTTGGAATGTCCACCTAAAGAATAATTTCAAAATATAACCAAAATTGTTCTATTTTTTTGCCCCCCAAAATTTATTACAGACAACCATCAAAGTAATTTGTTTATATGTTCTGGTTTGAACCATAAAATGAACCATTAAGAAATAACACAAAATTCCCTAGGTGAGCTGACAGTGTCCTCATTCTCCTGGCAAAGTATTAGGCTAAATGCCATAAACAACACAGTCAACACATTTATTGCCAACTCATTCCCATTATGATTTTTTCATTGCAATAAATACAGCAAGACAGTGTGACTTTTGAGTCACAGTAAATGAAGCCCATTTCTATGGGACTATTTGACCACCAATGAAAGGATCAAGTTAACTATGCTCTGGTTCTAACACCTGCCTTAACACTCTTCAGTCGTGTACACAAGGACTAAAACCAAAGAGAAACCTTCCTACGCACAGGCAGAAAAAAGTGTCATCCCTCATGTGATGACAGAACCAAAAGAGAATTTGAGCTATACAGTCAAAAGACCATTAGTGCCAAAACCAAAACCATGTGATCATAAGCCAAACAAAAAACATGTTAATCAAGGATTGTATTAGGGTCCTGTTTTTCTATTTTCTCTGGCAGGCACAAATGACTTTGGCTTGTCTTAGCCCTCCTCCAAACAGGCTCTGATGCTCAGGGCTGTATCCAAGCTGCTGCTGAAAACCTCCTGAGTTGAACAGTCACCTCCTCCAACCCCAATCATCTTGGTTGGCCCTTTGGTTGAACCTGCTCCACTTTCTTGTAAAGAAGAGCCAAAAACTGGACTCTTTGAATGCCATCCAAAGAGCATCCAGTGAAGGCAGATAATCACTTTAATTTTCTCTGCTCCTGTCAGTACAGCCCACTATGGTGCTGGTGTTTTAAGCTGCCACTGATGGCTCATATTCGGCTCACAGCCCAGGTCCTTTGCAGCAAGCAGAGCTTCTCCCTGAAGCCAGTCAGTCCCCAGCCTGTACAGTTTCAAAGAATTCTTTATCACCTGCAACAGTTTTCACAGAAACTCATCTAGAGGATGATTTACACTTTGCATACTCTTTATTTTAAAGAGAGATGTGCAAAAGCCTCAGATGTACAAAAACATACACCTGTAAATGTTCAAAATCTAACAATTCCAAACGAGTTTCCTTCCTAATGGAGGAATCCCTCCTCAACACAGCATCTTGCCAGACAAGTAAAGAGACAATGCAATTGCAAAGGCCACCAGAGCTGAGAGAAAAGTTGGTGTTTTTTATTCAGTTGTACAAGAAGAATATTACATATTTCTGCACACTCCCCTATAATATTTGAGGTGCACAGCTATGACCTGACCTAGCCAGCCCCGACAAGCCAGCACAATTGACTGGAGCTGCCTAAAAGTAAGATCAGCTCCTGCTTACAAGCACAAAAGGACAAGCTTCTGCTTATCAATGGAAAACCCTGTCTTTTGTGCCTCACATTACAACAGCCAACAGCAATTTCTAGAAATTAAGAGTTTCTTATGGCATATAAGGATAGGGCAGTGTTTCTTCCTGCAGAGGTAACTCAAAGAGCACAGCCAAGGAAATTGTTATCAACGCTGCAGCAGACACTGGGAACTTTTGTCAAAAACTTCAATCAGATGCAGGGTTATCTATACCACACCATACAAAGGTGTGGTATAACCCTTCCTTTTCCCTTCAAAATCCATAACGAATACAGAAATGTCCACAGCAAAGAAAATCCAGATTTTATGTATTTCAGCATACATTTAAGAGCTGACTGGCCTGTAGTGTTTCTAACTTCATTCAACCACCATGCTTTGACCTAGGCAGCTTTAAACAGAAGACAAAAGCATTCTTTTCAGTAAAGCTTTCAGTAATTTGAAGTCTCAATTCAAAAGTAGAATATTCCTTGGCAAAACAATTATAAAGATATTATCTAAAAAAATGAAAAAATAGCCTGTGTTTTCTTACACAGCTCTTCCTCAATTTAAACATTTCATCTCTATTAGCTACAACTATTGATTTCAAGCATTTAATAATAAAACCAAAATAGAGTACAGCTGCTTGGCAAAGCTATACAACTACTTTATTTTTCAACTGATGATGAATCTGTCCTCAACATAGGCATTTCTGTGATGAACTTTTATTTTGTAGGTCCCCTGACAGTGCTTAGTATTGGCACATGTCCTGAGTGTTTGTGGCACATACTGCCTACCCAGAGAACTGAAGATACTACATTTAAATCCTCACTGTCAAAGGCAGAGCTGGTAAATTAACACTCGGCTTCAAGATGCTGTAGCTCACTGGAGATATCCCAATCAATGCCTTATTACATGATCAATACAGGAGACATGGTCACTTTCTGAGTCAGCAATGGATCCATGAACAATGCAATTAACATCAGCAAGTATTACCACTCCAAATTAAATTATAAGACCTTGATCTAGATTTTCACTTTGAAGTTTTACTCCACTTTCACATCTCCATACAATGTCTGCGCTACATGGATTTCCTAATCTTCCCCCATGTTCATTTTAAAAAGCAAAATACCTGATTTAGAGCAAACAAGGTCTTAAGTCATCTGGATTTGATATGTAAGAAGGAGAGAATCATGCTGTTAATAAGTCATGACAGGGTACATGTACAACTTGTAGCTCAGAAAATATTTCTCTTAGTAAGGAGAGGGGAAAAAGACACATAGTTATGGCAGTGGCTCTAACAGAGAAGCCAGCACTGACTAATTCTGGAAATTGAGTTAGCAACCCTTTCTGCTTAGAACAGCCAAATAGTTAGAAGCAGTTCCTGTGAAAAGACTTGAAGCACTTTACCAGGAAATACTTGTGCTGTTAAAAAGAGAGCACATACAAAAAAAGTATATGCTAATAGATTAAACACATAAAAAGTATGTGCTAATAGATTAAACACATAAAAAGTATGTGCTAATAGATTAAACACATAAAAAGTACGTGCTAATAGATTAAACACAGCAAAATAAACTTCTAATCTTTAGCACTCAAAATGCTCCTGAGGAATGCTCCTCATTAATCTAAGAACTACATCTGCTTTAATTCTTACAGTAACCTGGTCACCTAATGAGAGTCTATTCTTTATAAACAATGTAAGGGCCTTGTTTGCATTTTAAGAAGACAAGCAAGCAGAAGCTACAACACAGCTCACCATTTCCTAGTAGGTCTTTTTCAGCAATTCTCAAAATGGTTTCCACTTGGATTAAGTCACCAAAAGACAGCTAAAAGACCACAAGGTTTTAATAATGCCTTGCACTGGTATAATAAATATATCTATTTGCCAGGACTGGGGAAAGATTTGAGTCACAAGAGACCTTCACAGATCACTTATTCCAATCCCCTGCCACGGCAGGGACATCTTTCACTGGAACAGTTGCTCAAAGCCATACCCAAGACGATGCTGAACACTTCCAGTGATGAAGCTTCAGAGATGGTTTATGAAGGGAATAAGCTCCAAAACTAGGGGTAGCTCCAGAAAGATGGGGTAGATACCACAAAGAAGTAACTTAGATGGTTAGAAACAACCTACACTGTAAGGCTGACTTTGAAATCACAATAAAAAAAAAGTAAATTAAAAACTCACAAGAGATGGATATCAATACCTTCTGATGGAAAACCAAGACCAATACCTTTAAGTCACCTTACCTTGTGAATTCTCCGAACTAAGACAGATGCAAAAAAGCGTAGTGTCCCTCTCAGTTCATCCACTGAGGACTCATCATCAGTAATATTTCTGCAGTGTTTCAAAGCATGGCATATGAGAAAACACGATAAAATAAATTTCTGTTAATCCAACCACAATACATTCACGCATATTAAAAGCATAAGAATAAGAGCATTCAACAGTGATACTTCAGCTGGAATGAACTGAAATTAAAGTTATCAGAGAGTCAGCAGTCTTCTGTCTGAGGAAAATACACAGCATTCCCACAATGTCTGTGCACACAAGAGCTTAAGAAAAACATCAGGAAATTGCAATGATATACCAATTCCTGCTCTCATATACTATCTGCACGATTTTGACTGAGTAAAATCTAACCTAGTTTCCACATATGGAAACACATCCTAACTCAATGGTATAAAGGAAATTGAAATTATTTAAAGTGGCTTCTACTTGGAAGCAAAGAATTTAAATAGATTTCCAAATCGCTATGTCAAAATATCAACCAAACTTTTAATCTGGCTTGCCAGCTTCCATCCACTGCAGTAAAATACGTTCAGTGAAAACTCACAGTAAAAATAATTAAACGTGATTCAGGAAGAAAAATATGACTCTGTGACTTTTTTGGAAAATTGAACAAAACCAGGAAATACACTAAGTCTTAGATGAAGAAACCGCATCTAAACTGAGTGGGAAAAGATCACAATGCCAGCATCCACAAAATGCAAGCGAAAACCGAAAATCTATCAGTTATTAATATGAATTAATATGAATTAGAGCACAACTAATATATTGGTAAAACTGAAGTATAATAGCTGAATAATGACAAAACAAAGGAAGTTGCATCCAGTTTTAATTAATGATCATATGCAAGAGCCATCACACTTTTTGGTGATAAATTAGCGTAGTAAGTAGAAATATTATTTGTGTTATAAAAGAACAATATGAGCAAGAACAGGACATTTAAAAATAATTTTAAAAATTATGCATAAAACATTTCACATTGTTCAGCATCCAACTTTTAAAGCACTTTTAGCCTGGGTCATAGAGCATTCAAAGGCATGTTGATGATGAGCAATCAGGTACACACATACTAGAGAAACCAGTGACCCGAGAGTCAAAGTATGTAACTAATTGCATGAGAAAAGAAAACACCTCAAAGAGTAGCCTGGCACAAGAAACACAACAATCCTCCAACAGCTAATCACATGCAGATAAGAACACTGTAGGGGAAGGTTTGGTTTAACATCAGCAGCTGACATTTTATAAGGAATATATGGTTAGATAATACCCACATTGTCAAAGGGATTAGCAGTGCCAAGGGTTAGCAAACAAACTCTATTATGGTATTACTAGCATTTGACAGACAAGAAGATACATGAAGTGATTTGGACCAAGAAGTTGTTGTTTTATTGACAGTTGGATAACCAGTATCTTGGCTAGCTCAACTTGGACACGACTTTATGGCACATATTCTCACAACAGATTTGCAAAGACATTCTTTTAATCACCAGCAGACTGAAGACAGGCAAAAAAAAAAAACATCATGAACCTGTAAAATGTCAAATCTCCAGTGACTCAGGGGAAAGTCCAAATAACCCTCTTGGAAACATTTTAAAAGCCGGCTGTATTTTCCCAGAACTTTAGGAGTATTAATTGTAAACAGTTACAGAGTAATGTCTCAAGAGAGATACACCCAACTGCTATTGCACGCCAAGCTTTACAGGATCCACTGATAAATGAGAATCATATACTAATAACAAAATGATATTTTTCCTCTGTGTGTCAATTATTCTTGCAAAACTTGGCTAACTCCTTTCAAAAAGATGTAGAAAATAAGTCACAAGCTAATAAAAATGTAAAGCTATGGTTTGTAACTCAACAAAAATTCTGAATTTCCCTTGCATTACTTGCATTTAAAAAGAACTTTCATTTAAAATAGAAGCAGCTCCACATGTGAAAACACTATGTTTAGTCACCATCAAAGAAAAACGTTTTCATAGTAATGCATCACAAAAAATGTGGTAATTACTGAATTCTGTCCTAATCTGAGAGAACTCGAGTTGCAGTACCATCAGTGACTAAAAACATTTAGAAACTCAAACTTTAAACTCTATTTCAAATAAGGTTGGTATAAGCAAGATATTATATAGTTTTGCTGTACAGCATAAGCAATAGACTTAGACTCGTGTTTTGTAGCTCTACAAACTTGGGATGACTTACAACTGTGTTCTATTCTTCTCATATACTTGAAAAAAAAAGATCTTAATATAACGAGCATAAATACTTTGAAAAATAAAACACAAAAATGCACATAGGCATAATGACCTATTTCAGTAGAGTTCACTGGATTTTAAGCACTAACCCTCATTCCCCTAAAGTGGTCCAAATTTAGGACCTGCTTAAATTTTAACCTGCTAATAAAAAATTAGAAATTCTTACGCAATTTATTAATGAAACAAACATTAACCAGCTTTTATATGCTTATAGCACTTTTATTCCTAAGCACAAAATCCATGATTTTATCATGCAACATACCCTGCAAACATAACACTTCCCTGACTTCTGACTGAGATACATCCTGGTAACACTAATGCCCAAGACAGCATCAGTTGGCACAGCACATAAAACAAAAAACAAGTTTTTAAAAAAATAAATAATAATAAAAAAAGAGGTAGCTTCTGTGCAAAATCCATTCACATGGAAGGCAGAGCAGCTAGCTCAAGGAATTATGCCCAAACATTTCTGTGCAAAGGAACATAGCCAACTGCTTCAGCAGTTGCCTATCTGTCAAGTATGAATTGCCTGCTAGTGCTTACCCAGCCACGCTGCTAAATAAGGAGAGCGTGGATGCAAAGGCTCTGGGAAGAATTAACCTGATCTAGGTTTATTTGCTCAGAAAACAAACATGTCCTGGATGCACGAATCCTCTCTCTCAGGTGATGTGAGCTTTGCCAAGAGTGCAGGTAGGAAAAGTCAGAGCTGACATGCTCTACAAGCCCACTCTCAAACTATGGCACACAGATCAGGTCTCCCTGCACAGCCCCTGCTGGAAACACCTGAATGTTTAGACTAAATAGGGTCAGATCTGACATTACCACTGTTAAGCTGAAACCAGTAAGCATTTCAGGACCAAGCTGTTTGCTGTAGAGCTGCTTGGACACAAGCACTCACTGTAGATCACTGAACTCCCAGTATTTCAGATTCACTTGAACCTGAAATCTAACAACCTTCAGATTGTTAAGATTTCATCAGCATGGTGTGAATTTACGGAACTAGTTCAAAACCCAGAGGTGCAGCCATGCAGAACTTAAGACAGGGCAGGAACACCTACACTGCTCACCAGAGGGCAAGATGGAGCAGAATGTAGGCTGGTTGGCTTCATACAAAGTGTACTTTACACTGCATTTCTAACTGTACATTACATATATAGTGAATTATTATCTCCACCAGATTATGTACTCCAGATTTCCACTGCCTTGGGTGTCAGAGAGGTAAGTAACTGGTAGAAGCCAAGTTTTCTTGTCAGTCCATAACAAAGACATTAAAGAGACTTTCTACCAGCCAAGAAAAAACTCTTTTCCAATCATGCAATATAGGAGATGGTTGCCTTACATTTGTTACTTTATCAACAACCCAACAGAACATGCTCTAGTTTTCTGTATTTGAAAGTTTAAACCTCGAGTTTTCCAACCTGCACTGACAACACATGGTGCTAAAGCTCCCTCTGCTGTTTGCATCAGCACTGAAGTTTTACACTTCAGCATATTCAACACAGAAAGTTAGAGGTGAGACGTGCAGGTATTGGCCACAATCAACACCAAGAGGCAAAGAAGTCCTGAACAGTAAATTTTGGGTCCCAACAGAAAAAAATCCAAACGACACAGAGTAAAAATAAAAGAAAGCATACTTTTTTTTAGGACAAATTGAACTTTCCATTCAATGAAAAAGTCAAATTCAGAATTAAGGCAAGATGTTGTTTTAACACATTAATGCCAGCATTATCAGTTAGAAATATTTTAATATCTTCTTACAAAGTACTGCAAATCACTAACTAATATATAAAAGTACAAGGAAGAAAACAAAAAAAACCCAAAAACACAGAAAAAAAAACAATCAGCCATAGTCTTTTCTTTATTCACTATTTAATAGTTATTTACACAGTACTATTCTATTCAGCACAACACAATCACCGACAGTCTTAAAAGTTGGAAAGTTATGAAATGATCTCCAAAACGTTTGCTATAGGTATTCAAAATAGCTTTTCTTTAAAACCATGCAAAGTTTTTTTTTTTTAAGCAATGTGATAAATCAGCATGCTTCTAATCTGGAAGTAAATTTCAGAGGTAGTGATGGGTTGAATTTCCACACAGATTTTCACCAATCTGTATTTAGTTCCAAGTAAGAGTTATCACAAAATGAACATAAAAAACAAGACAATCTAAAAGTGCTTTTAGGATGAACTCCAAATTTCAGAACCACCTCTATTATAACTATATTAAAAGATCTGTTCTACTCTGCTAAGAGACAATAAAACAATGATTCCTAGCACTCAAAAGTATGCTTTATCTTTCACTAAGGAAACAGAAATGTTTATTTTCAGGTATCAACTTCTTAAACAGGTTGACAAATATTTGTGATACTAAAAATAGTAACTTTTAGGTAAAGCTCATACCTGTACCATGGATAAATAAAGTTTTCCAGCACCAATTCAAGCACCTGTGCAGAACAAAGACAACCATGTTACAAAATAAACAGTTTACTGCAATTCCCTGTTAGAAGACTTAACATCACAAACACCTTCCAAAACTCATAGGACATAATTCATACATGATAATACATAAAAATATATAAGTCGTGATCCTGTTGCCAGATCAACCATTTGGCACCATAATCAGTACCTCAGGCAAGTAACATCAAAGTGATGGTTTCATCAGATATCTACAAGAAACATCTGCCACAAGTACTATCAGTAACATCAACCACAGTGCCATGGCCACTGTCAGGCAAATGCTACAAAAAATGTAATCTTACCTTAAACAGCCCATCCCTAAATTTTCACATCAGTCCCTGTTCTTTTCTGATGTAGCATGGAGTGTCCCACAGGCACAGTTACGTTGCCAGATCAACCATTTGGCACCATAATCAGTACCTCAGGCAAGTAACATCAAAGTGATGGTTTCATCAGATATCTACAAGAAACATCTGCCACAAGTAGTATCAGTAACATGAAGCACAGTGCCATAGCCACTGTCAGGCAAATGCTACAAAAAAATGTAATCTTACCTTAAAGAGCCCATTCCTAAATTTTCACATTAGTCCCTGTTCTTTTCTGACATAGCATGAAGGGTCCCACAGGCACAGTTACATACTCCCCTTACACACACCTCCATCCTTTTTCACCCAAACCTCCACCTTCAAGGTGGGACAGCCATTCCTGTATGCTCACCACTCCCAAAGGAAGCAAAAGAAACATATACAGCCATTCCTACGGAAGCCATCCTTAACAGAAGGATGAAGTTTTCTTAAGGTTCCTCTTCTGTCAGTATAGCACAGGGTATCACCCACATTACCTTCTCCCACTGCAACCTATCCTTTAAATTGAAGGAGAGTTTTAGAGATCACTTTATCCCCAACAGCTGATGAGGGGAGTTGTCGGGGTCGGCTGTCACTTGTCTCTGCCCCAACACAGGAAAAGGTGGTTCTGGGCAGGCCGTGCTTTTGAAGAAGGAGTCTGGACTCTTGCTTTTTAGGTCTTCGGTTGTGTTTATTGTTCCTTATCTCCAAAGTTTTTCTGTCTGTCCAGCCGAGGTCTGATCAGCAAGACAGCCAAGGGCACTCTCCCCCACCCATGGGGCGGTTGTCTCTTTTATAGTGAAAACTACGTATAAGATATTTACCTTCTATTTCCAATACTCTTCACCCTTGTAAACAAGTGCACCTTCACCATGAACCAATCCACACGTGCCAACATCATCCTGAACATGGATGCCAGGGAGAAGAAAGAAGAAGGACAGGACACGCCCAAATCCCTCCATCTTGGAACTCCTGACGCCCATGGACAGGATCCCAAACCCCCCTGTAAAAGGTTCAAACCCCCCCTGTACAGTGCTCCAAAATTTTTCCCTCCACCCTGTGATTGCTACTTCTACGCCACTTAAACTTTTGTGGCCTGTAATTCTTCATATAAGGTTGGCAATTTTCTCCATGAATTAAGATCAATTTTCCAGGTGTCTTTGGCTTCCTGCCAGGGTCTCCGAGCCCCTGCCAGGGCTTTGAGACATCCAGGGCATCCAGAGAGATGTCCTGGGTTCCAACAGGGAATAAGAGAGAATACATGTGTATTCAGCTATGCAGGGCTGCTCAGTCATGTTCTGCTGAAAGGTTTTTCAAAGCCACTGTGTACAAAGAAAAATGTGAAGTCTGTTAGAAAGGAAAGCCAAAGGTAAAGCTGATATACAAGTGTCCTTCATGAGAACAAGTGCTACTCTTCTTCCAAGATCTGCTGCTGCACTAATTCACACAGTATGCACTGCAAGAATTCAAGACTAAATTTATACTATCTTTAGAGCACTACATGCCTCTACTCCTCTCATGATTATAAAAGCATACTCAATAAAAAACATACATGGCCTTTTTAGCTCTTCTCAACCCTTCAGACCTGAGCAGCTCATGAATGCTTTTTTTCTGTCTTCACTAGTAAGAGTATCACCTACCAAGACTGGATAAGATACTTGCTCTTTTCCAGCTGTTCCACTTCAGTGATTTTCTTTCCCCCTCTCTGAAGAGATGCTTTGCAGCTTGGGATAACATTAGATGTCTGTGTTATGGACCACACAAAGTCATCAGTGTTTTTTCTCCTACCCTTATGCACTACAGCAGTAATAGATCTTGAAACTGTAATACCATCATGTGTTAATGACGGATGGGTAAGCTAAATGTTTTATCATGTTGTCCTGTGTCATCCCTGCCCCACCTATCTCATATTTCCATTTATAAGCAGGATGGAAGGGTGAGGGAAATGACAACAGATGCTTCAATTCCCAGTCTAGAAAAGATTAGGAAATCCCAGAGAACATTCTATGGAAGTTATTCTTCAGACAATAGAAAGGAGACCTCATCCAGCTTCAGTCAGCAACCACAGGCCACTGGCCTTAAAAGCAGTATATTAGACTACTTAAACGAATTTCCCTGATACCTTCTGTAGCACTGCCACTACATGAGCCACCAATTTACTCCACAGAAATCTCAGTCTCACAGGCATTGTTACACTATTTTTCTTCATGCCGAGTTTCTAATAAAATAAACCTCTTTCAAAGCTCAAAGTGCACTCTTCAGAAGAAGTGCCTCATAGAAAGCTTGCAAAAAATCCATCTGCCTATTAAAGGAGCCCCTTTCCTTCTTCCTCCACTTTTCCTCTGTGCCTCCCCATCAGGAGCAACAGCAGCAGAGCATCTTCTGTTTGGAGTGGAAAGTGCACTTGCAGAGCCTTCAAGCACAGAACAGTGCATTCAAAGGGATACAACAAACTCCTCTTCAAATAGCTTTCTTCATTTATGACTACTACTTCTGAACTGAGAGCCTGTCTCTCAAGCTTTCCATGAATGTGCCACTACAAATTCAGTTCATCAGATGCTAACATAACTTCTTGGGTCTCTCTTCCTCTATAGTCCTACAGAGGCCTCTGAAGGCACTAGAAGAATTGTTCCCAACAGAGATCTGATCCTTACTGCTGCATGAGCAAAACATGGTTCTTCTGAGATTCATCTTCCCATGGTTATTAAATAAGCAAGGAAAGTAAAAAAAGGTGCAAGACTCGATGACCCTTCCCACTCAAGAGTGGAAGACGAAGTCTCCTTCAGATTCATCCCATGTTGTAGTAACTGAGCACCAGCTGAACCATTTTACAGACTTGCCAGTGTTTCTCTTCCACAGCCACACTGTAAGAACAAGCTTTATGGTACTGATTGCACAAAACACTGCAGACAATCCCACTAGACAAAGACACAAAAAGACAACTAACTGAACATGCACTTTTCACTGGAGTCCACTTATCACTGGTCAGGATATCAGAAGGCGAGACACATTCTACTAGGACTCAGGTTACCTATATGGCTCTAATAAAAACTGGGTGGACACAGAAAGCAGCCTCTACTTGCAAATTAATTAAACACATGGCATGGCAGAAGCAGTTAAGTATGATGCTCCTTTCCACTAAGGTGCTGCACAGAAGTTAAAACAGAGCTACTATGTGAAAAAATAGAAATGCTCAAGAAGTAATAAGCCATTGACTGCCACTAACTGGATTTCAAGGCATGTAGTCTATACTGTTTTCCCTTGAACCCTACCAGCATTCCAGGCTATGTCAGTGTGATTCTGCTGGACAGAAAAAAATGTGCCACATCATCCACTGCACTTTCATGAAGCACCAGGCAAGCAGGACATATGTACTCACTTCCATTCTATCAACAACAAAAATATTATTCAGGCTTAATTGCTCACACTTCACACACACCAATGAAGTAGATGGGACACTTCAAAAAATGACAGCTAATGATAAGCCATTTCCTTGTCTTTACAGAATTATCCTTCAGTTTTAAATACAAATGATGAATCATTTCATTTAAAGCCTACCTATTTTGCAAGCATTTTGCAAAATGACTGGTTTTACTATGAGTGGGCAGCTTTGAATTGGAAAACTAAATGCAGGAGGTAGCAACATAAGGAGTAGCTGAATTAAAAACCAAAAAAAAAAAAAAAAATTATTTTCCAGCATGCACTGCAACACTGCAAGCTAGTCAGTCTTTGCTGCTGAGAAAAGCTTTTTGGGGACTGCCACACAGCTGACCCCATTTGTCAGGAGGAGGAACTGTGCAGACAAGTGATGACTGAATCAGCAGCAGGTCAGAACTACCAGGCCCAATCAGAACAGAAGGAGCAAAGATGTGATACATAAACCACACTAACAATTATAAAGCCTTAAAAGACAGCTCAAGCTGACACCTGAGGCCACTTTCTGGGGGTAGAACAAGCCATTCCAATGAGAAAGCAAACAGTCCATTGTGTTACTGCAAGAGTTCAGGACTTGCAAAGAGCACATTCAGGCAATAACTGATTTCTTGTAAGGCATTTGTCTATTTCTCGCTTTTAGAAAACAAAAAAAACCCCAACTCTAGTCTCATAATTGAGTCAAAAGCCTGAGAAGAATTAAATGAGATCAAAGACAACAGCACCTTGATCCAGAGACATTTTTTCACCGTGCTGATAAAGAGTAGCTGAGCAGCTTTCCACAGATTTGACTTGCAATCGTCCCTCACATAGCAAAAATGAGATTGTAGAGAAAAAGATGAATTCATTACCAGAACAACAGGATTAAATTCTCCTTTATACAATCTGTAGCTTATACATAATGTAAAGCTGACCAACTGATATCATGTCCTAATTCAAAAAGAAAGAAAACACTGAAGAAACAATCATAACGCAAAATGGATTAGAAACTGGAAACAAAATTATACTGAGGTCACTGCTTTATTTTTGTGCAGGATGCAGCCCAAATTATAAAATATTGATGGATGCATGGCTGAGACAGTTTAGCGTTCAACTATAACAACAAACAAGCGTGGGGAGTAATGGCCAGGCACAGGTTTTGTTATTCCTCTAAACCACGCACAGCAGCTGAATAGACCAAAACAAAGCTGCCAAAGATTAAGAATTTGCAAAGTGAGACAAACTATCATCACAATCCAAGACAGAAAAATCCACACTTGTGAGGAAAACTTGGATTTCTTTTGATTTGAGTGTGCATTAAATTATTCTAAAAGCACTTGAAAACACAAGCTTGAAGGCTACACACCTGGTTCAAATTAGAAAGATTTGCAAATGAGAATATTGCCAAAATTCTTCAAGCTGCAAAAAAAAAAGAACTAGAAAAATTAAAACATAATAAAAATTCCAAAATTATTCCAAATATTTGATGGAACTGCATTTTAGAAACAGACTGCACTCCACACTCCTTTAGAATCTAATTAACCTTAATTCAGTTCACACTGTATCAGCTTCTCTCTAATGTATGACTAACCCACAAAAGAAAATAAGAGCAGTCTCTCCTTCCAGCCTGAAGCAGGCTATCCAATTCCAGGCCAGCCTTACATGCTGCATCCTCAGAGCAGGTGATCAAGAGGAATGTGCCGTGGGCAGAACCCCTTGCTACCCTTTTAACCAGTAGAGAAGAGCTGCAATGAGGAACCATGCAATGAGATTTCTCATCCCAAAAACTCCCCTTGCTACCCTTTTAACCGGTAGAGAAGAGCTGCAATGAGGAACCGTGCAATGAGATTTCTCATCCCAAAAACTATCTGCCCAACACAGGTGAGAAAGGTGGCTCAGACTACTTGTTTGGGTCCATCGAGGAGGGTGACCATGGTTTGATGCCCTGGGAAGGTCCAGAACCCAGGCCTGGCTCTTCCCTCCATTTAAGCACACAAAGAGCTAAAGGACTGAGAATTATGGGCATGGATAGACATAACTCACATCCACAGTGCTAAATAAAGCAGGGCCTGGGACACGCTGCTGAAGTGAAAAGTAACAGCAAAGAAAAGGCCACTATTTCGGTGAAAGCACAACTACACCAATCACACAGAAAATGCCAAGAAGATAACTGTGGTATCTACTTATATCACTTACTAAGAGATACTACAAAGAACCTTTTCAGCATCAAATTCCCATCTAAGCCAAACAAGAAAATTTCCAGTTCTTCAGCATCTACAACATCCTTCCTTGGTAAGACTGCCACAGCTATTTAGTACCGCTAATCCTAAAAATATAAATAAATAATAAAGGCATAGAAGCATTTATTTTACATTCTATTATTGAAACAAGAGTCTATTGAAATTCCATTCGGCAATATGGTAATTTTAATACACTTAAACTTAGTTCAAAAAATAGATTAAATAAATTTAAAAGAGTAAATGTTTATTTCTGAAATCAGAGAAGAAGTCACTTCAGTCAACTAGAGGAAGTCAAAAAGTTGTTACCTGATCTTTTTTAAAAACATTTCTCAACTGTCCGTGCCTTCATCAAGGTTTTCATTCTTCTCCCACTCCTTCAGTGGGCCATGCTTGGGACAATGCCTCACAGAGCTGAACTAAACTGTTAGCTTGTAGCACAGACACACATGGCTCTGACCTCACACGCCAGGCTGTTAATTGCAAGAACTGACACACAAAAACTGACTCACTTCTGCCATGCCAGGTGCTCATCCTCCTACCACAGAACTCCAAAGCTGGAATTCTAAATAAATGGATATTAATCTACATATGTGCTTGTGTATTTTCTTAGCTTCAAAAAACACAAAGCTAAGCTGTTTAGCTCCCAGTACATTTCATCAATTACTAAGCAAGAAAATAAACAAAAAACCAAGCCCAATGTAAAACTGCCCTTCAAACAGCTCTTTTTTAAAGGATATTAGAACAAAACAAAATTTCTGACTTACAGTCTTGCTACAAAAGATACATATGCTGTTCTTCTTTGAGTAAATTCAGCAATTTCTTTCTTAAGACAGATTTTGTTACAGCTTTGTCTGATGATTTTAAACAGATTCATGGACAGGTACACCTTCCACCTGGCCAGGTTGCTCCATCCCACCTGGCCTCAAACACTTCCAGGGATAGGGCAACCAAAAGTTCTCTAGGCAACCTGTTCCATCACCTGACCATGCTCACAGTAAAGAATTTCTTCTTAATATCTAATCTAAACCTACTCAATCAGTCTGAATCCATTCCCCCATACTCTTGTAATAGCCTCTTTCCAACTTTCTTGTAGGGTCCCTACCATCGAACTATCATCTTCATTACAGAACTTTTGTAATTGGAGCAAATCATCTTTTACCCTCAACTCCAGGAAACTAAGCAGGCTGAAATCCTTAACTTTTTATGAACTCAGACATGTTCAATTTTAACTGTTCTTTCCATTATTCTTCCCAATTTACACAAACATTTTTTCTATGTTCCAGGTGCACTGCTACACAAGCAGTCCGTGTTTAAAAGCAGGCCATCTTGGCTCCCTGCTCCCAGCAAACACTCCTTTGGCTTGACTTTTACTTGAACAAGTTAAAATGCCTGCAAGGTACATGTGAAGCATCTAGTGAACCAGAAGCAAAAGGTTTCAAAGACTAATAAAACCTGCACAATTTTAATGTACTAAGGAAACAATGCACCAATTACCTCCGAAAGTGATGCATCAACCTTGGAAGGCACTTTCAGATCCAGCCATGGCTGATAGTTTTCCAGAAGCAAAGTAGGTCTGCAGGAGAGCATGGAGAGGTTTATGTAACCATGTGCAATTGCCAGTTTCCTACTGTGATGTGTCAAATGGCAGCAGCACCAAGCTTACGAGTGCCACACGCGTCACTTACCTGTGCCTCTTGCATTTGACCTTGCCACATACAGCACAACTGTGACCGTGGGGAAACAGCTCCGGCAACTCCAACTGCTGAGAGATTTGGACAAGCTTACATTCTCCAAAATGATGACTCTATCAATATAGCGACATATTTGTGAATTTCCTTTCAGAGCACGCTATTACAGAGAACTGAATAAAGGCAAACTTGTTCTTCCAGCAGGAAAACAAGATAACAAAGCATGATATGACAAACAACTGAACCAAAAAAGAAAAATTGCTTCTGCTGAAACAAAGTGGGAGGACATAGATATCCTTTCACATCTCCACTCACCTCCCTCTACGTTAATCAGTCTAGTAGCAGACCAGATGGTCTCTCTGCCTTACTAATAGTCTTGAACCATTGCAACTATACCTTTTTAGCCCTATGAAATTCTACATTTAATTAACTTAGAAAAAAACAATTTGCTTTGGGAATATTTTTCTTTTTAAAGTGCAGTACTGCTTAGAGAATTTTGATTACAGCAAGAAAAGACTCACCACTGGCCTACCAAAAGGAGGGCATCTTTAGAACAGAAAAAGCCCCGTTAAAGGAGCAAACAACAACATAGCTTCTCCACTGCCTGCTGCTCAAATGCTCAAAATGTACAATGAAGGAAGCAGGAAACAACATCCTTGGACACTCCAACAACCGGCCTTGCAGCCGTATGTGGATTTGACGGGACTATGCAGAAACACGGGAAGAATTCAAAGTCTGAACCATCGTCTATGTGCCACAAAACACCTGTCAGCAGGAGTGTACGAGCGGTACTGACGCACAACTCTTCTGAAAGCAGCCAGGCTTAGACGGGAATTGCTACTCCATATCGGTTCTTATCGTATTTTACAAAAGCACAAGACTCTTCAGAGGCATATTTACCTTGGGTTTGTATTTTATTGTGAACAGAATATTGGGCAGGAGGGAGTCCGGTCCCAAGTTGCAGTAGAAGGTGACGACCCCAGCCACGAACGACCAGAAGACCATCAAGACATGAAGATACCTTACAGACACACAGGAAGCAAAAGCCGCTGCGTGAGAAGGCGCAGCGCCGCCCGCGCCCGGCTCCCCGCCCGCCCGGTTACCGGTTGAGGAGGAGGGTGGCGGTGCCCAGCGCCAGGAGGAGGCAGCAGGAGAGCGGGTACTGCCGGCAGGTCTCCCGCAGCCCCTCGGCGCCCCGCAGCCGCCGCAGCAGCCGCCGCCGCCCCACGGCCCGCCCCACAGGCCGCCCCACGGCCCGCCCCACAGATCCTCCTCACGGGCCCGCCCCACGGGCCGCCGGGGCGGGGGCAGCGACAGCGGCGGGGGAGGAGCGGCTGGCCGCCGTGGGGTCCGCGGGAGCGCCCCCGGAGCGGCGTCCGTGCCGCCCCGCCGTGGCACTGGCAGCTGCGCTGTGTGCTGAGCACTGTAAATAGAAGGTCTCTGATGACAGCAAGCTTAGGTAGTTATAAATACTTGGGCTCCGGACAACAGGGGGTTCCCAGAGCCAAGCGGGCAGAAAGTGGTACGTCTGATTAAAGGCTCTATATTTGCATGATGACGGAACTGAATCATTCAGCGACTGGAACACTAAAACCCTAGAAACACCACTCAAAGCTTCGTGTACTGGCTGTAAAGAAAAGGAACAGGGTGGGAAATGTAGTAAGAGCCCACCTTAACATCAGTAAGTATACCAGAGTAGGACATTGAAAAGAGAGGAATTCTAGAACGTAGTTTATTGCTAGCGAGAGGAATTTAAAGCCAACTTCACACGAATAACACCTTCAGTTACTCTGTAAGCCACAAGCTCTCAAACCACTGGAGCGCTTTCAGCAGCTCTGGTTACTCAGTCTCAGCAAACTCGAGGCTCTCTTAATGCCACACTGCTGGCTGGGGCGTATCAGTTCAATGGGCAAAATGAAACAACTTCTGGGAGGTCATACCCATAAAGTGGCAAGCATGAAGGAAACCTGCTCGGGAAGACTTGTTGTTTTAGTTGTTTTGAGAAGTTGCTCTTGCCTTGTATGTCCCTTTGCACGAGCCCCACGCAGGCACGCTGGGCACACTGAATAAGTGAGGGCACATGAAATACTGAAATGCATCTGCTCAGATGAGCCATGTTTACAAATCTTCACTGAGATCCCCCGCAACTACGCTGTTAAGAAAATACTGGTATTTGGAGGGTGAGTCAGCATCTAGAAATCGAAACCCGAAAACAGCTCTCAGGATCTTTGCTCAGATGCTTTGTCAGTTTATGCAACACTTCCCTTGACCTCTCCAGTAGGTGAAACGCTGCAGCTCAACTTCAGTATGTTGACCTTTCTCAGAGTGCTTGGCAAAAGCCCAGGGTCAGCTTGAATTTCTTTAAGAGTCTCTGCACAGTATTATTTCATGTCAGTCCACATTTTCTAGTAGAAAAAAAACAAGGTGCATTCATGCAGCAAATCTCCATACAGCCTATTCAGAGGAAAGCAGTTTTCCTAAGATGCATTATTTTTTTTGTTATCAGCTTAGTTCATCCTCAGCTTTACTGCTGGTGATTTTTAGTCACTTATCTTGCAAAGCTTTTAATAAGGAATAACTTCTAAAAATCTGTAATTCTTACAATATTTAATGAAGATGCCACAGCATAGCATATCTGTAACACAGGAAGTGACTCGCACAGCAAACCAGCAGAAGCTTAAGTCAAACTTCTGCTTCCATTTGCGTTCTCTCCTTCAGGTAAAGTTTCTTCAGTTTATAGCTTCATTGTTCAGAGTTGTTTATTTACTGTAAAGTTGCCACATTCACATCTGGCACTAATTGTACCTCATTATCTTAGAAACTCTGCAATTTCCTTCTTCACAGACTTTACATCTGCTGGGCAGACACAACAAACTGCCTTACCCCATCCTGCTCTGCTGGAGACAGCGGTGTTGGCATTGCCCATCACCCTCTGTCACTACAGACAGGCCCCAGATTGTTCTGGTACACTGAAAGGCTAAGCAGATGTTTGTTTAGTTTCAACAAAGTAAAACTATAAAAGAACAAAAGGGAACTGCTGACAACATCAAGTTTTTCAAAATTCTTTGAGAAATAAGAACTTTATCCATTTCCTGGAAATAGCAAGATTTTAATAGCAAGGCTCTAAAGTAATGTGGCCAGGACTGGGTTATTCTGGAAAGATAGATCTTATTTTAGTATTTAAAATGTAAAAGGATCTTTCACTGATCATACAAGTGATCTTGTGCAGTCAGTTCTCCCTGGTTTGTGGTTTAGGGTATGTTTTCTTTGATGGCAGGAGAAGCTTGCCTATTCTAGCATCTAAGAGTTATATTAGAACAGATTTTCAACAACCTGAAATATAAAACTTCAATTCCTTGCTAAGTAACATCAGTTATTAGGCTGAGATTCTATTTACCAAAATGCCTTTTCTTTTTAACCTCAAAAATGCTTTTTTAAAATAAGCCAGACAGTGAACTGTAATAAACAGATTCTCACCAGTTAATTGCACTTAATTTATCCTGCAAGTCTGCTTTTGCTCTTTGCAAGGCCTTACATAGTTCTCTCTTTCAAGGATACAGTTGTCAAGGCTAATTTACAACATCTAATACTTCATATTTACTCAACAAGGAATTAATTTTCCTTTGTAATTATTCCTCACTAGTCTCTGTTCATTTCGTGTCCCCTTTCCAAGAAGCTTAAAAAGAAGGCTTCATATTAACCTTTACAGCCATTTAGCAAAAAACTCTAGAGAACATTCATTTTTAATATTCAGCAAACAGCTAAGCTTAAATAAAGAAGTGAAACTGAAGTTGGCCAGTCAGATCCCAAGAAAGGCAAGCCTTAGTAGGCTCTTTGTACTTGACTTATTCAAATTCAAAACTTAAAGAACATCCACCAGCAGCTACTGGTTTCCACCTGAGAAGATCCAGGTGTTTGCAACAAATGTAAGGTGAAAACTGCCCTTTAGCAGTACTTTCTGAACTTTAAGGGAACACTGAAACTCCAAGGAAGTGACGGCTGACCATTTGCTGCACATTTCTGGTTTGGGTAGAATCGTTATTAGCACTTTGAAAAACAAAATTAGCTTCATTGTTATAAATACAGTTATGTTCATTTGTCAGTCAATGAGTTAACAAACTGTTCATGGTCTAGATTTATGGCATTTGGAAGTCATATCCAATACCCACACGGACAGTGCTTGCCAGCTGTATGGAAATGGGCGCTGCCTGTAGTTGTAGGGTCTCGAATTTGCTTCCTGGATCACATGCTGACCCTCAGTATGACCACATTAAAGCAAACTGGATGAGAAAGTGATAACCTGGGCCCAGAAGCACCTGCTTAGTACAGCAACAAAGACTTTGGGTTCCTGGATAAAATCCCTCACAAGTTTTCTGCTAGAGGAATGGGAGAATTCAGCTGCTGCAGTAAGGAGCAAAATGGCAGGTAGGAGGGAGAAATGGTTTAAGAAAAGATGTGTGAGACATTTTGTAAAAGATCACTGGTCTCCACACTTGCAGGGAATGACAGAGACTTACAAGTTGTGTTGTTTGTTTAGAAGCAGATTTAGAAAACAATTGCAATTAAGGAGAAAGGCTAAGAAGTTTCAATTGTAACACACCACTCAAAATTAATCTTTTTTTTAAGAGAATGTAAAATACAGTTCTGTTAGAAAACCTGAAATTACTTATTAGGCTGTGTTTAGGACTAAAATTACCAGGCAGAATAAAGACTTGCAGGGCAAAAAAAGAAAGACAAGGATACTGGAACAATGCTCTGCAAACCAGGAGTGTGCTGAGGAGCACTGAGTGTATTAGAATTTCACTTGGGAAGAAGAAAGCAAGCCAAAACAAAAACTCGCAATGTACCAGAGTCAGTTTTGCCTTGAAGAACTTGTAACTCTCAAGGGGAAAGTAAAAAGATTCAGAGACAGACTGGTGTATACAGCTTTTCTTCAACTTGTTAACAGGAAAAAGAATTTCATGAAGAAATTCTTTCACAGACAAGACACTGGAGAGAATTTAGATATTAGAGATGAAATGAATTCGTTTGGTCCTAAACTACTATTTATGGGATACTAAAAAAATAAAATAAAATAGAGCAGTAAGTTGCAAGGTGTAGAAGTCGACTACAACACAGTAAGAAATAGTGGCCTGCAGGAATATGTGCAAAAAAGAGAACTAAATGTATACAGGTGACACTGGATAATTGTTAAAATGAATTAATATTGTGATTTATGGTGACATTTGGCAAAGCTGTACTGCATGGAAATTTTATCTTCATTCACCTGAGCAAAAAACAAGGTTTTTTGATATGCACCTTAAGTATTAAGTGAAGTTGGTCAATTGGCTCTATGTGCAGAGGAAAGATCTGGAAAACCTAAATTCTTTGAAAAATACAGGCTGATCAGGGAGGAATGAGGGAATGTCAAGATCAATGTTAAGGATTTGTAAGAAAATGCTTGTGAAAGAACTAAGAAGCTGTACTCATGCAAACCATTAAAACAATGCTAGAGCATATATGTAAGAGCTCAGTCAAAATGAAAATAAATCTGTTGACTTACTGTGGGGATAAAGAAAACCTTGCCCTGGATACAAACTATGAAAATAACTATGCCAGGTCCTGAAGGGAATTCCTGCTTACCAGCAGCCATGGTCCATGGGGAAAATTTTCAAGTAGGGAGTTCAAGGATAAACTTGAGCCAGAATCCCATGTTTTCAACTGAATTTAAAAGTGTCAAGATAATCCTGTTAGATGATGTGTATCTGTTAAACCATTACTAACTGCTGCAGCACCTATGCCTCAGCACTATGGTGAGACCTGAACAATTTAAAGCTAGTTAAGTTTTCCATCATAGATACACACTGGACTCATGGAACAACTGTGTTGGATCAGCAAAAGTTCAGCTGGGTAAACATCCTGTTGATGATGGCTATCAGGGGATACATATCTAGGAAAAAGCTGTAAAAGCACGGCAAGAATATAATAATAAGTTCCTGGAACTCTGATTCGTAATCTTGGGGATATCCTGAGAAAGAATCTATTTTCTAAGTTTCAAGTTGCTTTTGAAGAATGAGAAACTTTAACATCCATAAAAATCATTCAAGGAGTTGCACCCCTTGCACTTGTGTGAGTGAAGATACTCTCCAAACATTCATGTGTTTACTAGAGATGGTGAAAAATCATTCCCTACTCAGCACAATTGCTGCTTATCATTTTACCAAAATACTTGGGTCACCTGTCTTTTCCAAAATTAAGATTCCTGCTCCAATGACTTGTCCTTCACATAAGAACACTTTTGTATCTTTTATCATCTTTGTTGTTCTCCCTTTCCTTTTCCAATTTTCTTACCTCCTCTGTTGTGTAGCAGTGATTAGGGACAGGCTGCAAAACTGTTAAGAAATAGCATTGAAAATTATTTTTCTAAGACCTAGTGCCTTCTTAAATAATTTGATTTTTTTTGCCCCACTTCAAGAGTATTTTAACATTTTTGTCAGTGAAGATTTATGATCCTTTTTCACATTTGGATACAACTCTGATTTCTGATGGATTCATTTTTTCCACCTTAAAAGAAAAACAGTGAAAAAAATCCCAACCTAAAGCTTCACATACTCAGGAAATTCTAATCAACAAGTAGAAATTGTTAAAAGTGGAAAAAAATATTAACTGTAACTACAGGTTGCTGTTGTAAGGCAGCTTGTATCCAAGAAACCTTTCTGTGGATACTTAACAGGACCATGTAAACCCAGACCTAGTGATGAGATCTGCGAGATCAGGCTTCTTTTGGTGACTGGTGAGCTGGCATCCTGGAGCCCATTGCTTTTAGCTTCTGTGGACACAGCAGCAAATTCCTGGAGTGTTTTTGTCAGGTCAGAATTCCACAGAGATATTTTTAGTTCAAGCAACCAATTTCTCTGACAACATGAAGTATGTAAAAGCAGCACAGGTTAAAAGTTAAACAACATAAATGGTCACCTTGCAGAAGTTATTTTGCTTACATGCTTATGTCTTTCATCAGACACTTCATAAGAACTGTAACAGAACCAGTTGTATAACCAGGATATTGTTTTGTTTACCATTTGTTGGCTGAGGATGCATGGAATCAATCTGATATTTTCTTCCTTTTAAATGACATATGGGAAAAACGGAATTATTAACAGAATGGTTAAAGAGAACATCACATAAATGTTACATTTCCCTAGCAAGAATATTGAATATATGACAAAAAGCAAAAAAAATCTGATTCTGTGCAAACAGGCAGAATGCACAAGGCGATACTACAAGAGCACCTGGACAGAGGGCTGTTCCTCCTCATGTATGGAGGAGTCCTAAGGCTTCTTGAAAACAGCTTTTTGGAGCACATGGGCAGCTTGCCCATGTCTTACATATTTTGTGGTATACCTGGAGTATCCAGCTCCATGGTAGAGCTCCATTGCAAGAGGAATACGATTGTTTTAATGAGAGTTTGAGAAGTGGATCTCAGTACCACGCCCTCTGCAAGGCCAGGCTTCCTTACACTCATAATGGATCAATCCTTACAGCTGATCAGTGCTATCAAAGAGGTACCTAAGTTCCTGGAGGTATCCCAAGCTTTTCTTGCATCCAAATTGTGGTAGATCTGATAGAAAAAAAGGCATGTATTATTACATAGCACTTCCCCTCTAGCACTGGCATTAACTGCAGAAGCAGGTAGTCTCTCTGTGGATCTACCAGCAGACAAGAAAAAGGCACAAATTGAAACCAAGAAGCAAGGACTATTTGAAAAACTTTGGTGAGTACTGCAAAACTCCACTGAAGTTTTACTTTGCTTTTTGTTTTATTTAAGTAAACTAGCATTCTAGCTAGGAAGGATTGGAGCTAATAAAGTCTGATACCATGTAGGAAATTATTATTACCACTCAGTATTTTTCTGAAACTCAGTAAATTGATTTGTGACTGAATTACTTGCTACTATATAAGCTACCTAGCTTACCTTTGTACAAAAGAATCACAAAACAAACTGCCTAAAACACCAGGCAGTAAGTTTTTCCTCTTTCATAGACACGTATTTTAAAGTATATATTAAAAAAGGAACATTTTAATATGAAAATCAGTTTACTATACTTTCTATTAAACTTTAAGGAATAACATCATCTTCCCCTTAAGACACTGTGAGTCTTCCAGTCCAATCTCAAGTTTGGATGTTCTCTGTAGGTAGAATTTGTAGTATTTTCACCACCACCACCTCAGAAATTGGAAGTGAAGACAGGGGTCTTTGGGATTTCAACAGATGCTTAAACGTAGCTCCTAAGGCATCACAAAGAACTTGGATGCTGTAGATAGACCTCAGGTTGGGGTCACTGCAGTTCAGATGCAAGAGGGAAGTTTTTTTCCCCTGAAGATTTTCAGTAAGACTTTCAGCTTCAGAAGATAATCAAAACAGAAAGGATTATCTAATACCAGCCAGGTTTCTGGCAGACCATATAAAGAGGATGAGTAGAAAATTCTCCACTTACCACCATTCAGCTTAGATGCAGTAAATTGTACATTAAGTACCGAGCTGTAACCGTGGAGTGTTGTTTTATCCACATCCAGTGTGTTTCTGGGATAGATTATGATCAAGAAACTTGGGAGTATCAGCCAGTCTCAAATTCTGGAAAGCCCATGTATCTGGTGTGTTCCTGGACCACTGCCCAGCTGTGTGCTCCCCTCTCCATTTTCCCCTTCAGCTGTTAGGTCTGGAGAAGGCAAGCTACCTATAATAGTAATGACCAACTCTCCTTCCCCAAAGCCCAAAGGCAAAAAGAACAGAGAAAGGACCAAACTGAAATAATGTGAGATAATGTATTAACTGGAGGGGCAGCTTTGACAGTGAGAAGACATGAATTTTGTACATTTAGTCCAAGGTGTCTTAGTTCAAAGCTCCTCACCTGAGTTTCACCAAGAACTCAGTCCAGGCACCTATCTCTCTGCAAGTTCCTAATTTCACATTATTTCTACCTTCAGATACATTCTCTTTTCCCAGTCTTCACAGATGCTGCTCACCATGCTCACACCTGCAGAGAAAGTGACTTTTCCTAACTAAAAGCTCTCTGTGAAAACAATCCTGTATATTCTCAGCACTAATGAACAACATATGAAGATTTATCCTCTTTTAACGCAGGAAGTAGACACTACACTGGCTAACAACTTCCAAGTGTATTCTACTTACTACATTCCTTCTTCAGCCTCCTCCTACCTTCTGATCTGATACAGGCCTTAGCTTTAGAAAAATTTCCTTTTATTCGTTAAGGAAGTGTAATTCCTTGAACCAAGACATATATCCTAGACTCAAGGAAACAGAACATCTTCAAACAAAGTTCAGCAACCTGCATACTGGTTCTTAAGTCTTCATCTCTTGGGGTCCCAGAGATATGCTTCCAAGCACATACTGTTAATTGTAAGCACTTTCATTTCTGAGCAGCAACCACCTTCAGTGTAGAACACACCTATTTGTGTTCCTTGCACTACCAGGTCTTTAAAGAATTAATGATCAGCCACTTCTGCCTTGCCAGATGCTGAGCTTGTATCACACTTTCAGTAACAAATGTGACTCTGTAGAAGGCACTGGTGTACTTGGGAGCTCTTTGGGCCATCCTGAACACTGCAGAAGCTGCTGAACTGGCACTGATTCACCCCAACTTTACAAATGTACCACCTATTCTCACTTTGTGCCCTGCATTGAGACATTCATATCAAGACTTTAAATGCAAACTTTGCTAGGAACTTGGCATTTCCTCAAGCATCACTCAATTATGAGGCATCATCGGGCCTTATTAAAAAGTTTTTCTCAACTACCCTACTTTTACCCACTCTCTAAGGGATTATTAAGAGCAGTGAATGGCAAATGTGTTATACCATTAGAAGATGGAGGAACTCCTTACCTATGTGGATAAAGTTCTGCCTCTGGAATACGTGTATCAGATATTCAAGGCTGGCTCTTACTTCCCTCAAGACAAGTTCATCACTTCCAAACAGCAAGTTTAAAAATGTAAAAAAACATCTCTAGGACATCACTCACTTCTCTGAACAGGAAATTTGAAATAGCAGCATTAGCCATAGTAAGAGTGATTTATTTCCACAGATTTTCTACTTTGCTGTATTTAAAACATCTTCTCTTACAGAGATACAATTTTCTTTTGAAATATGTATAAAGTGGCCCTGATGGTAACAGCCAGGACTGGATATTCTTACCTTCGGACTTATAATCCAAAGGCCCTGTCTGCTTTTGACCTGGTGTTTCCATCTGGCCAAGATCCATCACCTGGCATTCTCCTCGCATCATGTTGTGGCTGCTACATGGTGCCTGGCTAGAGTGTACCTACCTTTCCCAGGAAAAGGACAGACAGGTTAGAGTCAGGGAAGATTCTACAAAGCTGCAACATAGCTAAATGAAGTTGTTGTATGTTGTGGTTTGCCAGGTTACTTCCCTGTTTTTTCTTTAATCCTAGATTAGAAACTTGCCAGTAGTGTAGTTCAGGCAGATTTGATGGCTGTCTTTTGCCCACAGGGAGAGGACTTCTTTTTCAAATGGTTTAATTTCTGTCCCTTTTCTCAGGGAGCAAATAATATGCTTTCTAAAGAGCTTTACAAAATGGGGAGTATTTGTGATGTGATCAGTCCTAGGCCAACCTGTTAAATACAAGACAAATCCCTTGGTATTTCTCTGAGGAGGAACTCCCTGGTTGTCCACGTTGCTTGAGAAAGAACAGAGGTATTTACAGAACACCCTGTAAGTTTTTCTTTTCACAGACACTTTTTGCCCTTCCAGAAGTCTAAGTCAAGACATGTCTGTTCTTTCTTAATGTGAATTTTAACCACAATTTTAGTTCATTTGTGAAACCTGAGATCTCTCTACATTACTTTTACCATGTGGCAGAAAGGCAGAAGTTCCAAGATTATCACATTAATCTCACCTGCCCCATATCTAAGAATTCCAACACCTCTTCCTAAACATCTTTCAGGGTCAGAGGATACGGGTATGGCAGGGAGGGGGTGTTTGTGTTTTGGTTCCTGTGGGTTGGTTGTGTCTCCCCCCACACCCAGCAGTATAGGCATTTTTGCTAACTAGAGGTACTCTAAGATAGGCTGAACCTGTTTAACAGGAGGGCCATTCTCAACAGTCAAAAAATTATCTTGATTCTAAAATGCATGCCTTAATTATAGGCTCTAACTACACCGAGCCATCTGAACTTAAAACCAGAATTTCTAAGGCAGGGAGGGGGTGTTTGTGTTTTGGTTCCTGTGGGTTGGTTGTGTCTCCCCCCACACTCACCCCCCAGCAGTATAGGCATTTTTGCTAACTAGAGGTACTCTAAGATTGGCCCTCCTGTTAAACAGGTTCAGCCTTTCTCAACAGAGTCAAAAAATTATCTTGATTCTAAAATGCATGCCTTAATTATAGGCTCTAACTACACCGAGCCATCTGAACTTAAAACCAGAATTTCTAAGTTATTCTATCTTTAACTGCATTAAGAATTTTAATCATACATGTTTTAATCTTCATGTATTAAAAGAAAAAAAAAAGGTTGCTTCACAAGGATTTAGAAACTTGTAATACACTATGCATGACCGTCTCTTGTTCTTCCAAGGACTACAAGAATTGGAGTTGATCATCATCTACCTGCAGCTGTACTAGTTATTATTGTAAGCTGTTCTTTACTAGCTCCACAGTAAAACTACAGAAGCATTTTAGCAAACCTCAATACCACATCATCTGCTTTACCACAGGCCATCACTGAAGGTAGCTGGTGCACACCTTGCTGAGATGTGACCACTATCTGTTATATCTCAATGCCATCTGTACCTGCACGGTGGGTACACTGCACGCACCTCAAACTACATTACACACTGGCAGGCTTTGTTTGCCAAAAAGCTTAGTTAGCAATGTTTTTTCACTATTCATCTGTATACTCCACCCACCACTCAATGTAAGCAGTACTATTTAGAAATATTACACTTGAGGCAATAAACTGTGAATGTTTATATACTGCCATTAAGAAAAAAAATTCTTTACTTGCTAGTAGAAGCCTGTACTGATTTTAACAGTTGACCTAAGAAAAGACCAACAAGCTCAAATTAACTGCTAGGGTCTAAGATTTACTGATCAATTCATGACATATGAATATTAAGATCATTTTCTTGGATAGAAATATGGCCACCTAAACAAATTAAACTTCAGGTTAGTCTAACATTAAGCAAAAATGCAAACTGCCATTTATTACACCATTCCCACTGAAACGTCACTTCCATCCAAACACCATACTAAATCCAATGGATCTAGGACCTTGCAGATCCGTTCTTAAATGGAAGATCGATCTCCCTGGAGTTATCCCCATAATGAGCTGGGGTTTCTTCCTCAGAGGCTGTGTTAATATTACAAGAAAATAGTGGAGCAAGGCACTGCTAATGCATGAAGCCACCAAAGCCTTGTTATTCCATCAGGTCTTCCAATGAGAGAAGTTATGACTGTCCCTTCAGGTCCAGGCCTAATCTTGTTAGCATGAAACCCACATCATGTTTCTTCATCTGCAAATTCTGACAGATTTTAACAACATATATGCCAGTTTTCTTCAAAGCAGCTTTTAAGCATCTCACTAATTCAAAAGCAAGTGTAAATGATCACACTTCTGTAACTGTAAATAACAAATACAGGACGGTTTCACTAGACTAGTTTAAGGCAGTTACACACTGATCAGTTCCTGGTGAAAGACACATCAGTGATTTCACCAGGAAATGTCTGTCTTCTGCTAGAAGTATCAACTTAAACACACAAAACACAAAATTCTGTTAAAAATTATGGATTGGAAACAGGTTGGCTTATCAAAACAACTATTTGTACTAGAAGAAAAAAACATTTAATTGCAACATCCAAAGGAAGTCTTTAACCACAATCTGAAACAGGAACAATCCTTTAATAGCCACTTTTGCTTTCCAGATGCGGGGACTAAGTATTTTTATCTGTCAGCTCAAATATTGTAATGTTAAATCACCCCTGAATTGTAATACACATCTGCATAATGAAAAGATTACCTATAATTTATTTTAGCTCTCAACGGTGTTTTGTAATACAGCTTCATTTCAAAGTATGCTGACATTGCTTCTTAAGAAAAGCCATGGTTTACTGATGGAGCATCTATAAATTTATCTTTGTCAAATTCCCAAGGAGGAAGCTTTTTAATCCCAAATTCATTACACTTAGTAATAGTACTTAGTAGTTATTTTTAAATAACCATTATGAGTGACAGAATTAGGTACGTTCCTCATCCCACTGAAGAGAAAAAAAACCTGAAAACTGTTACTTTAGATGGTAGAACAATACTGAAAGCATGACACTTGGAACCAGAAACTCAGGATCTGATACATTCCTGGCTTTCAATAGGTGACTTGTGTTCATGTAAAAACCTTTAAACTACTATGATTACTAACCCATTAGTGTAAAAATAGATACTGAATTATCTATGAAGCATTTAAGACATTTTTAGATCTGAAATATTTAACACTAAACAGTGTCAGATTCCACTCAACATTCACTTGGCATTGAAGTGGACACACTAAAATTAAGATTTAAAATGCACAATCTGGGTAAATCGCTGCAGATAAGGAATCAATTAAACAGTCTACTGAAGTTGGATTTTAAGTACTGCAAGTCATTTAAGTACTAGAAGGTCTATTTTTACTTACCATTACCTTCTGTGCAGTCAAATGACATAACTATTCTACTGGCTTTGCAGCAGAACTAAGAGTGCATTTCATAACTTCCTTAGTGCAAAGAAAACAAGGAGTAAGATTCCATGTCTTTTCTACACTTTAGCAACCAAAACAAGTACGCTGTCACACGAACCGTGCACACAGAACTGTCACCAATAATCAGCCAAATGAATCACTCTCAGACTATGGGGAATTAGATTCTTGACACTCCCAAGTTTTACCTAAATGACTGTTTGAATACAAGTGTTGGCTTTAGAGTGGAGACCAAATTTCATGAACAATTACCTGAACTGAAATGTATTTTGTGGTTCAAACTTTAAATATTCAATCTGCAATTAAATACCTATTACCTACATGTTACAACTGCATTTTCTAGACTTCACAGATGCTTTTATTTTTATATTTAAAAAAAACAAAAAGCTTCTACCAGGTGCCTGGAAGTATGACCATCTAAAGAAGCTTCTGTGAAGACAGCTTTAAATAAACCACATAACCCAATTTATAGATGAGCTCAGCTGTGCAGCATCTGCTAAGGAGCTGGCCATTTAAAATACGTATTTTGTGGAAAAACTAGTAACCAATTATATATTGGCAAGAAAAAGTGTAATTACATGAGACAGTCACCCCTCTCCAAACTGCCAGTAAGCTAACAACATAGTCCTAGTGGCACTTTTCAACTCTCTTTTGTAACAATCTAGACAAAGGGGCATCTAAGCAGTGACACTTTCCTCCCGTGGATTTTTTAACGTAAGTAAGTATACACTTGCAAACTGTGACCAGGCAACCAATCTAGACAAAGGGGCATCTAAGCAGTGACACTTTCCTCCCGTGGATTTTTCAACGTAAGTTGCAAACTGTGACCAGGCAAGTCTGAAAATCAGGCTCCTGGTAAGATTTTAACATCAGACCTTCTAGGAAGCATTGTTTATTTGTACTAGATGGCTGTAAAGTGATACTAATTTATTCCTTCTTCCCCCACTATCTGTATTAAGGATCAAGGAATCTTCAGGTCAACTTTTTGTTCCGTTGCCACATCCCATTTCCCTCTGACAGAGTACAACCTGGTGTTTCCTATGCCCATCTAATTCAACTAGTTAGCCTCAGACAAGAGATGTCATGTGCTGGTGCTGGAGTTCATTCAGCAAGACACTCTCTAAAGACAGACTTTTATGTCCATTAAGTCCAAACAGACAAAGTCAGGAATCATAAGATTCCGGGCATGAACACAGACTCAAGCTTGCACTTGACCCATTTCAGTTGTCCAAAAACTGTCTTGTCACATTTACTGCCTTGTTGCCTATTTCAAAACTTGCTACTCCATTTTAAACAATATTTTCCACTAATATCTCACTAATGTGAGGGACAAAGTGTTAATGTTGTGCAGTGTATCAATTTAAACACACTCTTTTGTGAAAATGTTCTGTATGCTTATGTCCATGTTGCCTTTCAGTTTTATTTCTCCAACCAAAAAAAAAAGCCTCCCCTCACTGACATATGGAAGCACTAAAATAATTGCTAGGCTGAACAGGAAAGTTAAGCCTCTGAAGAATAATCAAAGGCACAAGGCAATAAAAAGTTGCAGCCATGTATAATATTTCTATCCTGAAGTTGGGAATCCTGCTTTTAGAGGAGACTACTTTTATTTCAGACTATGTTATACCCTTCAGTCCCAACAAGAACAGAATTAGTATTCCTTATTTTAGATTTTAAAGACAGTATTTACATAAGAGTTGTACAACGCAGAAATTCAGAAACTGATCTCAGTATCTTATTGTAATAACAGCCTTCCTCCAACAGTATAAACACAAAACTTAAGTTCTGGGTCATAACAAACCTCCTCTTTAAAAACTGGAAAGAAAAAAAATACAGTTGCATGTCCTCTATGAAACCTTTCAAACAAAAATGAGTATTAAAACAGGAGTATAATTTTAAAAGCTGTGTATTGGAGTGTTTATAAACCAGAAGTGTTAAGCAGCAGTTTCCGGTTTCTTATTAAGTTCAACTAGACTTCAAATTTAGAAACACATTACAAACCAATGTGGAACTATACTACTTATGCACCTTTGCAGGTGTTTCAGTAAAGAAAGCCTCCTGTGAGAATAAACAGAGGCAGCACATTCTATTAAGTCAAAACTTGCCTTCAACATGCCAAGAAGAACTGTGTCATATGTTCATTTGTCACCAAAGCACCCCCTAAGAGATGCATTATTGCTGTAGAACATTTCAAGTTTACCAACACCCAAGTGCAACCAAACTGATGTTGTATATATGCACTTGCCCATTCTCACCAGCATTTCCACTTAATGTTTTTTCTTTAAACAATCAAATTTAAAGCTTTGAAAAATAACATTTTTTTGATTTTAGGTTTTTTTTCCACAATTCACCACATGCAATTTAGTTTTCTGATAATTTTTCTAAAAAACTGCACCAATATCAGAACAGTGCAAATCATATTTAATTGTAAAAGTTATAATGGCTTGAATTCATAATTAGAGGGAACACTGTCAGGATCTTGGCATTTTGCTCACTCACCATTGCTTGCATTCCATTAAAAACTTTTCTGTCAATTTTGCTTTTTTTTTTTCTTTAAATAGTCGTCCCCCATACTTTTATCAGAGCTGAAATTAGGGATTTAATCCACAATTTCAACACACATAGTGCCTTAGTTGCAATGTTTTTATGCACTTCCATTTACTGTTACAATTCCATAAACCTCTTATTCCCCACAACACGTTTCCAGACTAAGAACTAGTCACTAGCACTTGTGATCCAACAAGTGTTTTAAGTTTTTCAGCAATGGAGAGATTTCAAGATTAAGAAATCTGAGGACTTTCCCTCTCCTACAGCCCCCAGTGTTTCATTTCATAGCAAGTTCAAAATTGGTTTCCACATCTTGACAGTGTTCCTTATAAAACCGTATGACAGTAAAAGCGCCAGTAGGCATGGCAACCTCTTTGAAGGGAGCATTTAAACTCCTTGGCACTGGGAATGCCAGCACCAAGGATTACATTGAAATTCAAAATTATACTTAAGGCTACAATTAGAAAACCCCCTTTCCATAAGCCTAATTTCTCTAAGTAGATTTTGAAATTCAGAAGCTAATGCAACTGTTAAGTTTTACGTTCAAATTTGAGGAAGAAATTTCTTTTCTTTAGCAAGGGCAGTATATGAAACTCTGGTAGCAAATGTCTAGGCATTGACTACTCATTTCACCATTGTTCACTTACTTTGTCTTAAAGTTCAAAACTGGCAAGGCACATTTACATATTCCAATGAATACTTGACAATTTTTAATTACACTTTATGTCCCAGCTATCCCAGTAATTGACATACAACATACTAAAATGGTTTATTAAGATAACAAAAAAAAAATCAATTAATGTGAAAACATACAGGCTATTGGCAACCACTATTCTAAAAATTATGTAAATACAAGTAAACATACTGAAATGTGTGCGATTCTAAGTTTTTAACCAGAAGATCTCTGTACTAACACACATTTATATTAATGACACATAAAAAAAATAAAAACTTTATTACAAAAATAAGTTACACTCGCCTCCAGCTTACAGTATAAAACAATTTTATTTGCAGGAATGCAAAATGATTGTTTGCCATGAGCATTTTCAACATATGACATGTCTAATTTTGTTAAAATTTGCATTTACT